>NC_133373.1:27958498-28223841 GCF_049309525.1 Garra rufa
GTCATTGTATTTTCCGTGTTCCCTTGGAATACACCGGCGTCACGCGAGACCACTTTACTTCCCGCGCGCATTTTAAATGGCCAGATCTGTATATAGCATTAATGATCCTTTTAAATCTTTAGATTGATCACATATGAAGCCAAACACAAGTAGAATTTGACTTTTGTGATTGCAAACGTTCATGTTCAACATTTAAATAAATTTTTTGACAACTAAAGCTTGATTTTTAGATCTTAAAGCCCCAGCAATACAGTAGCAATGATGTGAAAGTGGTTTTACAAGGAATGTGCTCACACTGACCCCTGGTGTTCAGAAGCAGAAATGCAACCGGTGTTTTTTTGTGTGTGTGGCATCCAGGGAAAAGCCGAGTTCATTGGGCGAACATTTGCAAAGCCACTAACTAAGATGGTTGATGAACACTACGGGCCCCCACGGTTTCCCCCTCAGCTGGAGTACTATCAGATCTACAGAGGAAACTGCACTGCAGGAGATCTGTTGGCTGCTTTTGAACTACTGCAGGTACAGCTGATACACAGTGGTTGTGATCAACTTCTGCATACTGTGCTCCAATCTTGAGTGGACTCTCAGTCAGTGCTTGGCCTATCTATTCATGAATGTTGCTTGAATACCACAGATCACTTTTTCTCTTTTCCTCCCACTTGTATTTGATTCTTGATCTTTTCTTGTGATTTCCCATTTCATTTTTCCATAATCCTCTGTCCCATATTTCTGCTGTATTTTTCCACGGCAACATTAACAGATTCCTTATGATGATGAGGAGATCAGGAGGGCTCTTATTGCTGTCCATGACTTTGCTGTACCTCAGATCAAGGTGCAATAAACAAAATAACTTTTCCACTCTTGAATTCTGCTTTGTTTTCCATTCTTGTGTAAGGGACTTCATCCTCTTTGCTATTGCTGTGCTTTGGCTTTTTTCTTGTTTTACGAGACACAGTAGAAGTTTGAAAAAAAAATGAGGATCTAGTCAGTATTATTAGTCTTTTCATCAGTTAATGAGTTATATTTTTTCATTCTGAAATATCTGTTTATCCACAGATTGGTCCAGCAGGGCGGGCAGCACTTCCTCCAATTGATGGCCCAACTGATTCTGACCGTGGGCCTATTCTGCCTGTTCCATTGGGCATACGACCGGTTCTTAGCAGATATCGTATTGAGGTGCCAAAACCACAATTTGATTATGCATTTACATCTGGAGCTCATTTATTTTTTGCATCAGTATTGATCAAACTCAACGTCTTTATTTATCTCCAGGTCCTGTTTTGGGGTCTGAGAGACCTTAAAAGAATCAACCTGGCCCAGGTGGACAGACCTCGTGTGGACATCGAGTGTGCAGGGAAAGGAGTTCAGTCAGCCCTCATTCAGAACTACAAGAAGAATCCAAACTTCAGCACGTTAGTGAAGTGGTTTGAAGTGGTAAGTGAAATTATATATGGAACGAAAATTCTCTGCTTCATTTCTGATTTAAAAAGTTAACTTGAGTATTCTCATGCTGTAGGATCTACCAGAAAATGAGCTACTTCACCCACCACTTAATATTCGGGTGGTGGACTGCAGGGCATTTGGACGCTATATTTTGGTGGGGTCTCATGCTGTGACCAGCCTTCGCAAGTTCATTTACATTACCCCAGACAAGACTGCTAATAACTGGGCTCACACAGGTACATGTCATTTATATAGTCACTGTAAATATGTTATAATTAAATAACATAACAATAAAATACAACATTCCTAAAGATTTACTAATTATTATTTGTACAAAAATATGTTTTGTTGCATTTCAATGATAGTTAAAGAAATATCTCACCCAAAAATGAAAATTCTGTCATTTATTACTCACCCACATGTCATTGCAAGACCTTCATTCATCTTCAAAACACAAATTAAGATATTTTTAATGAAATCCAAGAGCTTCCTGACCCTGCATAGATATCAATGGTACTACCACGTTTAAAGGGATAGTTCACCCAAAAATGAAAATTTTATGTTTATCTGCTTACCCCCAGGGCATCCAAGATGTAGGTGATTTTGTTTCTTCAGTAGAACACAAACAAAGATTTTTAAATCAAACCATTGCAGTCTGTTAGTCATATAATGGCAGTGGATGGGCACCAAACCTTTGAAAGCAAAAAAAAAAACACGCACAGACAAATCCAAATTACACCCTGCAGCTGGTGACAATGCATTGATGTCCTAAGACACGAAACGATCGTTTTTTGCGAGAAACTGAACAGTGTTTATATAATTTTTTACCTCTGATATGTCCAACTGTCCTCAGCACCCGGCGTGTTACCTGTGTACACACTCTGGAAAAGGCCCGAAAGGGGAAAATTGATCGCTGCAGACCCTCCACACTTTTACTAAGTGTATGGGTGTGTTGATATCCAGCCGAAGAGCGAGCAACCATAACTTCCAGCGATTAGGCTCAGAAGTTGGGAATCGGTGAATAGTCAACAGTCCCGGATGACTTCGCCCAAGCAAACGTAATCTTTTAGCTTTAAAAACGGTTTGAACAGTCAGGATAAGCGCAAGTAATTACCATTTTGAATAGCCGCTATACCCACAATCTCAATGCACTGTGTAAACAATGAGTGTCGTATACACTTGACAGATCGCTTTCGGCGTTTGCGTATACTACACCAGAGCTTTTTGCTTTCAAAGGTTTGGTGCCCATCCACTGCCATTATATGACTAACAGACTGCAACAGTTTGAGTTAAAAATCTTTGTTTGTGTTCTACTGAAGAAACAAAGTCACCTACATCTTGGATGCCCTGGGGGTAAGCAAATAAACATCAAATTTTCATTTTTGGGTGAACTATTCCTTTAAGGCCCAGAAAGGTCGTAAGGACAAAATAGTCCTTGTGACATCAGTGGTTCAACCTTTATTTTATGAAGCCACGAGGATACTTTGTACAATTTCTTCTTGACTGTTAAGAAACTATATATAAGAAAACTTGCATTACATCACTTTTATTTT
This sequence comes from Garra rufa, assembly GCF_049309525.1. Lineage (NCBI taxonomy): Eukaryota > Metazoa > Chordata > Actinopteri > Cypriniformes > Cyprinidae > Garra > Garra rufa. The sequence continues at coordinate 27,961,495 of NC_133373.1, forward strand.
AAATTCTTGGTACAGACTATATCTTTTTTCCAGCTTTTCTGACTTTTCATTCCTTTTCTCTATTCCTTCTTCCACTGATCTCTTCATGGTCTTATCCTTTCTGTCTTGGTGCTGGACTTGGGCCATTGGTTGCTAAATCATATGACCTTGCCCACACCAGCTAGACTGGCCAATGGCTACATGGCTCTTACGAATGGGACATCTCATTCCCGCCCCCACACCCATCCCGTTTCTTATCCCTCAGGTGATATTGTGGTCAATATGGACCCTGAACCCAACATTAAGAAGATGGACACAGTTGTCAAGATCGATGCTGTGAGTAAAGAAAATGCCATCTGCTTGATGTGGTTCTGTTTGTTTTACTGCTTTAAGATTAGTGCCCCAACAGTCATGTGATGTATGCAAGTACGCTATTGTAGAATCTGTTTTGTGGATGTTGTTTGTATTTGATGTATGTTTGTGTGGCCCTGTCCTTGTAGGCCACCGATGCTGTTGTTAAAGTTGACTTGGTAAGTCTCGGTTCAGACAGATGTAAATGTTTTAGATTTGATTTACATTCATTTGGATTAACATTACAAATGTAACCACATTACATTTAAATTAAAACCCTTTGTATTAACAGAATGAGGATGAAAAGGAGAAAGAGAAAGAGAAAAAGAAGAAGAAGAAAAAGAAGGGAGAAGAAGTGGACGAAGAAGAGCCAGACGAGAGCATGTTGGACTGGTGGTCCAAATATTTTGCCTCAATAGAGACTATGATGGAGGTGGGAGGGACTCTCTTTCGATTTCAATTTCAGTCTTTTAGCTTTGATTTATAGTGTGTCATATTTTAATATTTTACTGCAATATACTTAATGTGAATGCAGAATCTCAGAGCACAGGAGGCCGCTCTGGCAGAAGCAGAGGAAAGAGAAGATTTGGAGATAGCAGCCGAGAGTGCAGGTAACCACAAAGTTTAGTATGAACTTGGTGTAGTGTTCCTGAATAGAACCATTGTTGTGGTTAGTGTTCAGATGAACACTGTCATCCCATATCCATCACCATTGTACTGTAGTTGTGACATAAAACTATTCATATTTTTTCATGTCATGAACGTCGGACACAAAGATTTAGAAAAAACTCCCAATTTGGCAGCTAATTTTAAATTCCCTCTACTATGCCATTTTAAGGTTCCTAATATTGTTTTGAAAGTGTCCTACAATTTGTTTACATGCATGCAAAGTTAGTGTTCCCAAAATGTGCATTTAATATCATCTCATTTTCCAGCGATTCTCAAACGATTCATTTGAAGCAGTTGAAAGATTCAGTGTCTATAAACCCCACCTTTCCGTAAACCTACTCTTCTCTGATTGGTCAGATGGCCCAGTCTGTTGTGACTGGTCTACCACAATATTTGAAATAGCATAAAAGTGGCACTTTAATGTATTTGTTCTATCATACTTTAAAGGGGCTATATGCAACTTTTTCCCCAAAATAAACGTAACAATAGCCTTTTTATTTGACCTTTTATGACTCAAACATCTCCTGATGAGCATACTGACACCTTGTCAGCTCACAGTGGGTGCACCTATAAGCCTGTATCCTATTTCAAACAAACTTAGTTTCTCAAACAGTATATGTATTTGACTGTTCTTACCTCTGTAAACATAATGTTGACTTCTTTGCAGTGGGTGACTTGTGAAGTTTACACGTACGAGCGCGCGCTGCGAGAGCGAGCAGAAAGGAAGAGCAGTTCCGTTTTTTGGCCACAGGTGTCAGTTGCGAGTTTAAATTTCAGAAAATTGCATATAGCCCCTTTAAGGGGACCCATTTAGTAAATTTGATAAATATTCCATGTATTTTGATTCTTTAAAATAACTCTCATGGCTTGAAGCATCATTGTTCAGTGCAAACATCTGTTCAGACTTTGTAGGTGTTGTGCTCACATGTTTCTCATTTCCTCATTTCCATCCGTACCTACCCATTCACCCCTTACCTCAGAGATCAAAGTTGATGACTTTCCTGTGAAAGGCACCAAACCCAAGGAAAAGAGCAAAGACAAGAAGAGCTCCAAGGAGAAAAAGAAGAATCATGATGGCACAGAAAAACGACCTCTAAAACCAAAAGTTGATGAACTCATGGTCAGTGCTTCTTCTTGAAAATGTTAGCCAACAATGGTTGTTTTTAAGATCTTTAAAATCTTTCTGACCCAATTAAGACTTTTGAACAAACATTAGCTAACTAGAAACTGTGATCCGTAGCAAGTTATCCTAATTGTTTAAGTATATCTCAGGTGTACAATAAAGAGCTGGAGTGTGAGTTTGGTAACTTTGAAGACTGGCTCCACACCTTCAACCTGTATAGAGGAAAGGCTGGAGATGATGATGACCACAATGTGGTTGATGATGACAGGATTGTGGGGAGATTCAAGGTAAGAACATATAATGTATAAATCAAGCTTCAGAATTAAAGTATATCATCTCATTTTGATTTGACTCTGTTTCCTTATGATCCAGGGCTCCCTCTGTATGTATAAACTACCATTGTCTGAGGAGATCACCAGGGAGGCAGGATTTGACCCGAACATGGGCATGTTCCAAAGTATTCCTCACAATGACCCTATCAATGTTCTCATAAGGATTTATATCATTAGAGTAAGTGAATTCAAACCTGAATTGTAAGTCTTATTCATACAGTACCATGTCCAAAGTAACATGAGTCTCTTCTCAGGCCACAGACTTGCATCCTGCGGATATAAATGGTAAAGCAGATCCTTACATAGTCATTCGATTGGGAAAGTCAGAGATTCGGGATAAGGAGAACTACATATCCAAGCAGCTAAATCCTGTCTTTGGAAAGTGAGTAAACTATACTATTTTAAACCAACCAAAGTAATTGGTTTGAGCTCAAGCTAGTAAATATTAATTTCCTGAAAGCTCAATCTTCCTTCTCTCCTGTCCTTAAGGTCATTTGACATAGAGGCCACATTCCCAATGGAGTCCATGCTGAATGTGGCAGTATATGACTGGGATTTGGTTGGAACCGATGACCTGATTGGTGAGACTAAGATCGATTTGGAGAACAGATACTACAGCAAACACAGAGCCACATGTGGCATTGCATCAAACTACTCTGTGTGAGTACTTTCTTTCTTGTACTTTCTATAGAATATCAACAAATTGAGCATGAACTTCTCAAATCTTCATATAACATATTAAACTATTTCAATCAAAAACATTTATTTTACATGATGTAACAATTAAAGGATTAGTTCACCTCCAGAATTAAAAATTGTCTGATAATTTACTCACCCCTTTTTCAAGATGTCTTTCTTTCCTCAGTCGAAAAATTTAAATTTAAATTTTGGATGAAAATATTCCAGGATTTTTCTCTGTAGAGTGGACTTTAATGGGAGCCATAGGGTTGAAGGTCCAAACTGCAGTTTCAATGCAGCTTCAAAGGGCTCTACACAAACCCAAGTGAGGAATAAGAGTCTTATGTTGGAAAACGATCGTATCGTATATACTTTTTAACCACTTTTTAAATGAATGTCTTGCACACACATGACCTTTCCAGTGTGATCATGCATTGTTTGAAGACGTGCATCACAGAGCTAGTGCAAGATGAACATTTGTGGTTAAAAAGTATATCAATTTTTAATTTATTTAGAAAATGACAGATTGTTTTTCTGGATAAGAAACTTATTCCTCAGCTGGTCCCTTTGAAGCTGCATTGAAACTGCAGTTTGCACTTCAGCCCGCTGCCCACTAAATGGAGAAAAATTCTGGAAATCCTGGAAACCATTATTTCTTTTCGACTGAAGAAAGAATCTTGGATGACATGGGGGTGAGTAAATGATCAGGATTTGTTTTATTCTGGAAGTTAACTAATCCTATAAATCCTGTTTTTTATGTTTAACTGTGAAATCATCCAGCCATGGTTACAATGTATGGCGGGACCCTCAGAAGCCAGCTCAGATCCTTGCTAAGTTGTGCAAGGAAGCTAAATTGGATGGACCCCATTATGGACCTGGTGGGAGGGTCAAAGTTGCAAACCGCATCTTTGTTGGGCCAACAGAAATTGAGGATGAGAGTGGTGAGACATTTATAGAGCTTATACAGAGTTTATAATATTTTTCTCTGATCATATATGAAAAGATATCAATTTCGTTTGACTTTCAGGTTTGAAGAAGCAGACAGAAGAACACTTGGCTCTAACTGTTCTTAGGCATTGGGAGGAGATCCCACGTGTTGGTTGCAAACTCATCCCTGAGCATGTGGAGACCAGGCCACTACTCAACCCAGACAAGCCAGGGATAGAGCAGGTATACAAGGGTCTGCAACAAAATACCACTGTAATTTCCTAGAACATACTCCAAGGTTCACCAAGTGACCTTGCTGAATTTTCCGTCATTGAGCATGAATAAACAATTGAGTCAATTTTAGAAGATGCATTTTATTTCTGCTTGTTAAATGAGGGAACTTTGTCATTATTGTAATGTAACTATCAGCTCCTCAAATTTTCGAAATCTCACAGGGAAGGATTGAAATGTGGGTGGACATGTTTCCTATGGATGTACCAGCTCCAGGACCAGCCATTGACATATCACCACGTAAACCTAAGAGGTAGATGATTTTGTTCAGGGTCTCAACTTTTGTTGCTTAATTCATGCTCTTGTAATTTCAAAGAGTTTGTTGCAGCTAAGGCATTAATATTTTATTTGTGCATAATGTTGCCTTAAAGAGCAGGTCATATGAATTTTTAAAGTGTCCTAATATTGTGTTTGAGTGCCCTACACAGGTTTAAATACATTTAAGGTCAGAAAACATTGTAAACTGTACACACAAAACAGTAATGGATATGTTAGGCGAGTTAGCCGAGTGCTAATGTGACTAATGAAACAACACAGTTTAAACCATATGTCTTAAGTTACATTCTTTATTATTAATCAGTAATTAGAACAACAACAGTCTACATTAATTAACATATTCTTAGGAAACAGTAGGTTTACAGCAAATTATCAGAGCTATTTCAGTAAGGCAGTAATATTGTGTTTTACGTGGAAACCTAAAGCTGCACTACATCACATATTAGCACAATAGATATTTTGAGCACTCACTTCAAAATGTACGTATCAATCGTACTTACAGGTTGTGATTTGGAAACGCTTGTTAGTCCAACTAAAGAAGATTAGAAGCCAAGATTAGAGAAGCAGTCTTCGGTAAAATGACAAGCACACAACAAAAGGTTTGGGGTATTGGGGTACCGTGTTTGTGGGCAGGTCAGAATGCTCGAATTTAGCGGGCAGGCTGGGATTATGCTAATGTGTTACCCAGTGTGGTAGATCCATAAAAGATTGGGAAATATGACGACTCATTAAGGTGATTCTGAGTCGACTCTTTCTTTTTAGAGACAATATCTTTATGTATAATGCACTTTTTTGATTAACAACTTTGCAGACTGTTTACATTAAAGGATAGCAATGTTACAAACTGCAAAAAAGATACTTTTTCGAAAACCCATATGACCTGCTCTCTAATTTTTAATTTAATTAAAAATGTCTTTTTGACATGTGGATCAGTGAGTTTAGCCTTGAAGAGGATTAGACAAAAAGAATAGAAAGCTTTATTAATCAGTCATGCTGAGATTACATACTCTTAGATCAGTACACCCTTAAGCAAGGAACAGATTGCTTTGTTTTCTGGACTGCTTGCGCAATTAATATTCGTTGGATGACTTTAAAGCTTTGGATGGAAAAAGGGCTCTGAAGTGCGAATTACCAAGCTACTGTACATAATGTCTTTTTATCTCACCTGCTTTTTATAATTGTTTACTATAATCATTTTGAACTGTTTACAGTATCTACAGTGATATTCAGTTTAGATACCACAAGGAGTTGCAAAACTTTGACCGAAAGTTTGTTGATAAAACACATCCTACTTTTTCTTTTCCCTCCCAGAATTACTCTGCTGGCTTCATGCCTCTCATCTGCCTTTGTTTTTTCATGTTAATCATCTAAAGAATCTGCCAATTTTTAATAAGGCTCATACTATGAAGTTGTCCTACTTTAGTCTGAGATATTCACTCACTGCAAAAAGTTTACAGATGCACCTTATTGACATAAATATAAAAAGCTATTTGTGTGCACTGACTAAATGTAAAAAAAATTAAATAAAAAACAAAGTCATTTTAGAGGAAAAGAAGACTATTATGTTTCAATTAAAGATTACAAAGACAAATTTGAATTAATTGCAAGAACAGGAATATCCTTTAAAGGGTCTGGTCCACCCAAAAATGACAATTCTGTCATTAATTACTCACCTTCATGTCATTCCAAACCAGTAAGACGTTTCATCATTCATCTTGAGAACAAGATATTTTTTGGTGAAATCCAGTAACTTTCTGACCTTGCATAGACAGCAACGTAACTACCACATTCAAGGCCCAGAAAGGTAGCAAGGACATTAAAATAGTCCATGTGACATCAGTGGTTCAACCTTAATTTTATATTTTAGGCATTTTAAGAAATTGTTTAAATAAAGTCATTATTTTTGTTTTCTTTTACATGAAAAGTATTCATGTAGCTTCATAACATTACAATCGAACCACTGATGGTCACATCAGCTATTTTAACAATGTTACGCCAGTTACGCTGCTGTCTTTGAAAGCGCTCGGATTTCATCTAAAAAACCTTAATTTGTGTTCCAAAGATGAACCAAAGTCTTACAGAAGGGCTGAGCAATTAATGACAGAGTTCTCATTTTTGGGTCAACTATCCCTTTAAGAAACTAAGTCAATGTCATGTTGACTGCAGTTTTTACCTAATTTTACCAGTTACTGTAGTTTAGATATTACCACATGACGCACATTATCAGGTTAAAACACTTTTTACAGTGTGAGATGATGATCCCATTCTTTTCATCTCCCAGATATGAGCTCAGGGTGATAATATGGAATACTGACGAGGTAATTCTGGAAGACGATGATTACTTCACAGGGGAAAAGTCCAGTGACATTTTTGTGAGGGGGTAGGTATGGGCAAGTGTGTGAAAAGTGTGTGGTTTAATCGGGATACCTTTGTTTGTTTGTTTCTGTTTCCTTTTGTTGTTCGTCTGTGTTGCGTTTGGTGTTTTTTTTTTTTTTTGTCTATCCCTCCTCCCCGCCCCCCACGTCATTGCTGTGCTGTTATCTAGCTTTGAGCTTCGTGTTATTATTTGGAACACTGATGACGTAGTTCTAGAGGACGATGCTTTCATGACAGGAGAGAAGATGTCTGACATCTATGTCAGGGGGTAAAGACGATACGATCGCATGGCTCCACCCACTGCCTGCAGAAACCTGCACCTGACCCATCCATTCACAACAGATGAACAAATATCACCCTCCATATAGATACAAGCTAAACAGGACCATATCATTCAAAAATGATGCTGATTTCTAGTTGGCACCTCTAAATTCATTGTATGATTTTATTAAAATAATACAATTGGCTGTTCAGTTGAATTCCTTATACATTAATTAGATGCTTTAATATTTAATAACTGGTATGGTCTTGGTTTATAGAGCCATTTTTGTTTAGTATGTCTTGGGGACTGAGATGTCTTCATCAAATACTGCATGAAAGCATAAGATGTCTGTTTGCATGCCAGAATCTATTTTATAATCTGAAATGTGGCATTTGTATACCAACAAGTTGCTTCTACCTCAAGGACTTAATCTATTTTGAAAAGTTACGCATACAATTATGCATGTATTTAAACCAAATACTTGGCTACTAATGGTTCAAATAAATACATAATACAGTAGCTCTATATGATGTAATGCTTTAGGGACAGACTACTCTTTCAAACTGGAAGATCAAAGCTCACAACTCAAAGGAAAAGTTGAAAATGCACTCACCTTCAGGTCGTCCAAACATGTTTTTTTCATTGGAACAGATTTCGAGAAATTTTGCATTATATCACTGGCTCACCAGTAAATTTAATGGGTGCCATCAGAATGAGAGTTCAATGAGAGTTTGACCTCTCATTCTGATGGCAACCATTCACTGCAGAGGATCCATTGACGACCAAGTGATCCATTGCTAAATTTCTCCAAATTATCATTGATGAAGAAGCAAACTCATCTACATCTTGAATGACCTGTAGGTGAGTAAATATGTGACACTGGACCACAAAACCAGTCATAAGGGTCAACTTTGTTAAATTGAGATTTATGCATCATTTGAAAGCTGAATAAATAGATTTCCATTGATGTATGATTTGTTAGGATAGACCAATATTTGGCCAAGATACAACTATTTGAAAATCTGGGATCTGAGGGTGCAAAATACATCAAAATATTGAGAAAATTAACTTTAAAGTTGTCCAAATTAAGTTCTTAGCAATGCATATTATTAATCAAAAATTAGGCTTTGATATATTTATGGTAGTAAATTTACAAAATATCTTAATGGAACATGATCTTTACTTAATATTCTAATGATTAATATTCAATCATTTTGACCCATACAATGTATTGTTGGCTATGGCTACAAATTTACTTGACTGATTTTGTGATCCAGGGTCACATTTTCATTTTTGGGTGAACTATTTCAGATCATTGCAGATCATTGACTAGATGTCAGGTCAGAAAATATTATTATCAAAAAGACTAACGAGCACTTAACACTTTTAAGTCATGATTTAATCATCTACATAGTCTTTGCACTTTATTATAAAAAATATAATAATTTGGACTTAATTAAAAAGTCTAATAATACTGTAACTTCAATAACCATGGGGAAGAATTTAGATTATTTTCCAGTTTTCTGGTGCAGCATTGGAGTATCAACTTTATATGTATAAATGCTATTCTATGCATGTTGTCAATTTAGTGTTTCTGTACAATATATACATTCACACATTATATAAGTATATGAATGCACTCTTTGTTCAGAACACTTGTGCATGTTTTGTCATGCGACTTACAAGAAAATCACCTGTATATTTTTTGGATGAATATTAAAATTGTGTTGCTTTTAACAATTGAAAATCATCTCCCTGCTCAGGTGGCTAAAAGGACAACAAGAGGATAAACAGGACACAGACGTGCATTATCACTCTCTAACTGGGGAAGGAAACTTCAACTGGCGCTTTGTCTACCCCTTTGACTATCTCATGGCTGAGGAGAAGATAGTCATCTCCAAGAAGGAATCCATGTTTTCCTGGGATGAGACAGAGTACAAGATTCCCGCTCGACTCACCCTTCAAGTATGGGATGCTGACCATTTTTCTGCAGATGACTTCCTGGGTATGTTCACAATTTAAGTAGACACAAAGATCATTTTGACTTGAGTAAATAAATGATTGTAATTACCCAAAATGGAAAATTCTGTTATTAATTACTCACCCTCATGTTGTTCCAAACCCGTAAGACCGTTCGTTTTCAGAACACAAATTTTTGATGAAATCAGGAGGAGAAGAATTGTTGAATAAAGTTGTTATTTTTGTTTTCTTTGCTCACATTAAGTATTCTCTAAGCTTCATAAGGGCCTTTGCTGGTAGGAACCTACCAAAATTGAACAAAGGTCTTTGGAACATGAGGATGAATAATAAATGACAGAATTTTCATTTTTGGGTAAACTATCCCTTTAAGATTGTGCTCAGTTAAAAGTTAATGTGTTTAATTTCAAAACAAAATACATTTTTAATGCTCTCTGTTTTTATTTTCCCAGGTGCGATTGAGTTGGACTTGAATAAGTTTCCACGTGGGGCAAAAACAGCCAAACAGTGCTCTCTCGACATGGTTCTCAAAGAGCATGAGCTACCATCCATCTCCATCTTCAAACAGAAGAGAGTGAAGGGCTGGTGGCCATTTGTGGCCCGGGATGAGAATGATGAATTCGAGCTCACAGTGAGTTAATGAAAATACAAAAACTTTTGTAAATAATGTAAAATTTTACATTTGCTTGATAATTTGCCAGCATGCGGTGTATTGAAATGATTGCATAAGATTACCTCATTAACATTCTAACCATGTCGTGCTCGCAGGGAAAAGTGGAGGCAGAGCTCCATCTATTGACAGCGGAGGAGGCAGAGAAATCTCCCGTCGGCCTTGGGCGGAATGAACCTGAGCCACTTGAGAAACCAAAGTAAGACATAAAGGCGCTCATGTACACACAGCACATTTGAGTAATTATGCAGTTTCAGTTGTATGAATAAATATGCAATATATCATATCTCATATACTGAAGAGTAGACTATGAAAGCAGTTTCTGCCTCAAGTGTAAAAAAAACAAAAAGGTAATTGTGAGTTTGTTCAAAATAAGAAATAAAGTTGCATGCAGGTACACTACAGTAGTACTGTGAAATATTATTACAATTTACAGTAACACATCACATTTTATATTTGTGACCCTGGACCATAACATTTTTGTAACAATAGCCAAAAATGCATTGTATGTGTCAAAATTTTAGATTTTTCATTTATGCCAAAAATCATTAGGGTATTAAGTAAAGAAATCATATTTTTTGTAAATTTTCTAACAGAAATATATCAACTTGATTTCTGATTAGTAATATGCATTGCTAAGACCTTTATTAGGACAACTTTAAAGGCAATTTTCTCAATATTTAGATTTTTTTGCATCATCAGCAAAATGTTCTATCTCGACCAAATATTGTCCCATCTTAACAAACCATGCATCAATGGAAAGCTTATTTAATTTATGGTCACGTTTAAAAAATCTGGAATTTAAGGGGTGCAAAAAAAATCTGAATTCTGAGAAAATCGCCTTTGAAGTTGTCCAAATGAAGTTCATAGCAATGCATATTACTAAATAAGCTTTCCATTGATGCATATATTAATGATTTTTGCCACACATTTTTTTTAATAATTTTGACCCATACAATGTATTTTTGGCTATTGCTGCAAACATACCTGTACTACTTAAGACTGGTTTTGTGGTCCAGGGTCACATTTATTTTAATACTTTTGTAAAATCTGTGATAGATTTTTCAGGATTGTTTAAACAGAAAGCTCTATTCATATAGTTTTTAGTAACATTATAAATGTCTTTACTGTCACTCTTTATGAATTTAGAGGTTCGTTGCTGAATAAAAAATTTAATTTCTTGAAAAAAGTTTACTGACCCCATGGCACCGTATAAAATTACTTTGTTTATAAAGTTGAAAAAACCAGAAATAAGTTCATAATTATACTTTTATTTTTTACTCTGAGGCAGAAACAGGTTTCCATAGTAGCCAGCATACAAGGAGTATTTCGGGGTATACAGTCTAACTGATGAGGATGTGCTAATAATACAGCTATAGAAAGGAGACATAAAGAGTCTCATATAAATACTGTAGATAATTACAGGTATGACACAAACACTGACACATAAAGTGGGCTTAAGTCAGAAGCGTTCTCTCCAATAAAGAATGCCCCTCTAAAACTGTTAACTTCCCCTTTCTAATACTCCCACTCTCCTTTTTTACATCCTTCCTTCCTCCTGTGACTGCCCTTTCCTCCGCCTACCCTTTCCTGTTCATTTCCTTCATTCCAACCCCCATTCCTGTTTTGGAAAAAAGTCGTCCAGACACCAGTCTAATGTGGTTCATGAATCCTCTGAAGTCCATACGATACTTCATTTGGCACAACTACCGCTGGCTGATCCTGAAGGCTCTGGCCCTGCTGCTCCTTCTTCTCCTCGTTGGGCTCTTCCTCTACTCTATTCCCGGATACCTGGTCAAGAAACTCCTAGGGGCGTGAGGGGAGATGGGAAGACCACTGGTAGCCCATTCTCACTGCCTCTGTTTTCTCTGCTTTCCGTCTCTCTCTGAGCCATTCACAGTCTTAATGTTACTCGTACCATCTTTAAAGGGCCTAGAACGTGGACCTGAGGGATTGTGGGTGATAAAGTGTTTTTCATTTAGTCATTCCTCTATCATCTCATCTCTTATTTATGGCATATCTGTGTGTTATGTTGTACATTAGGTCTTTGTGGTTGTCATTTGCCTCTAGTTTTCTGTTTGGGCAAAGATTTGAATGATTAATTCTGGTTTTGATGAGATTTATTGTTGACTGTCTGCTGCTATGCTTTATAAACTTACCTTTGTTGCCTGATGTGTCATTGTACAGCTCAAATTTACGGTATCACGCACATACGCAGCAGTTCTAGGCTTATGTTTTTACCAGCTCTGTTGAAGAGTTCACAAAAATGAAAAATTGTCATAATTTACTCACGCTCATGTCGTTCCAAACCTGTATGATATTTTTTTTCTTCTGTGAAGTACAAGAGTGGTAAAAAGTGTCCATTCAGTAGAAGATAATGGGAATGTTGTTTTGGACCCCATTTACTTTTATTGCACTGCCAAAAAACATTTACCAAAATAAAGTCTTTTGTGTTCAGCAGAAGAAACAAAGTAGTTCAGGTCTGAAAAGACATTAACTAAAGACATTAAAGGGATAGTTCACCCAAAAATGCAAATTCTGTAATTAATTACTCATCCTCATGTTGTTTCAAACCCACAAGGCCTTCGTTCATGTTCGAAACACAAATTAAGATATTTTTTATGAAATCCAAGAGCTTTCTGACCCTGCATAGACAGCAACGGTACTACTACCACCACGTTCAAGACCAAGAAAAGTAGTAAGGACATCATTATAATAGTCCATGTGGTGAACACTCACTCAGAAGAGAAGAAACTGTTGAATTTTTGTTAACTTTACGCACAAAAGTAATGCAATGTTTACGCAGTTTAAGATTAAAAAAAAAACATTATTTTCCACAAACTGTACATTATTGTTGCTCCTCTCTGCCTCACCTTTCTGAAACACCTAGATATTTACAAAGCTCGTCGTTCTGAAAAGCGAGGTGTGCTCTGATTAGCCAGCTATCCAGTGCGTTGTGATTGGCCGAATATCTCAAGCTTGTGACGGAAATGTTACGGCCATTACCATGTTGTGATGCCGTGTCCTGGCGCGACGAGACAAAAATAATAAAACCCATTGTAAATGAGGTGTTTGTTACATCCAGTGAGGACATAATTACTGATTATGATGACTCATATTGTATTTTTATGTGTTGTGTTGTGTTGCGTTGCGTTGCGTTGCATTGTGTCGTGCAAACATAACACCATGCATTTGTGATTGTAGAAATGACAAACAACAAGCACTGCTCTACACTGCTCAAACTTGTGTTTGAATAGCCAGTAGAAAATTCTTTAAATATGAAAACGTACTTACATGCTGTGAGTCAGAAGCGCTAGACTGTCCTTGCAAAGTTGGAACTGCCCCACTTTATAGAAACAGCCTTGGTGCACAGTCGGCATTGTAGGCTACTCTCACAGGTTCAGGAAACAGTCCTCCGTACACACACTCAAATATTTGCGTTGTACTGTTCTGGAACAGTGTTGTAAATATAACTTAACCACTGATTTCTAGTTGTGTACTCATTTGGAAGGCTAAACAAAGTACTTTCGCTTTCGCAATGAAACACACAGCGTCTCCACAACATGGCGCGACTGCAACAATACTATGAGAACAGTGAGAATAAACGTTACGTCTTCCTTCTTTGCATATACATTTGGGAAGTGTTATGCAACTTCGCACAGCGTCCTCTAGAGGTCGCTTTGGTGGAACATCATCTTTGTGACCCGTGTCTGAAGCTAATTATACCAAAAACTACAAATATTGCTCGGCGACAGCTTATGATGTCACGGCTGGCATGACTCGTTGCCGTCAGTGCATTATTGCCGGTGCAACTGCATTGTATAAACGAGCGCGGGACAAACACAACATCCTCTTCTTCGTCTTCACTGACTCTTTGGGAAACACTTTGGGAAGTGTTTGAGACTTTAATCTTTGCAACTTTACAGATCTTATTTATGCACGAATAGCTTGCAACACTTCACAAACAAAGGAAAAGATGAAATTGCATCTTATGACCTCTTTAAAGGGTTACTCCACCCCATTTTGTCATTAATCACTTAACCCCATGTCATTCCAAACCCATAGAAGCTTTGTTCATCTTCTGAACAAAATGTAAGATATTTTAGATGAAAACCGGGAGCTTTGTCACTGTCCCATGGACTGCAAAACGCTGTCAAGGCCCAGAAAAGTATGAAAGACGTCGTCAAAATAGTCCATCTGCCATCAGTGGTTCAACAATAATTTTACGAAGCTACGAGAATACTTTTTGTATGCAAAAGAAAACAAAAATAACGAATTTGTTCAACAATTTGTCTTCTTCGCGTCACCGTAGCGCCATTTTGGAAAGTATCCACTGGATGCAAACAGCGTACGCTGTTCTGTGTCTGCCGCAACACACTACTTTCTATGTTTATTTACACTTTGATTCGAAGGAAAACAGCGTATCCACGTGACGCAGCTGACAGAGAACAGCGTATGCTGTTTGCATCCAGGGGATACTCTTCAAAATGGCGCTATGGTGACGCAGAGGAGACAAATTGTTGAATAAAGTCATTATTTTTGTACTCTTTGCGAAAAAAAAAAGTATTCTCTAAGCTTCGTAAAATTATGGTTGAACCACTAATATCAGATGGACTATTTTGACGACGTCTTTCATACTTTTCTGGGCCTTGACAATCTTATTTACTTGGCAGTCAATCGGACAGTCAAAAAGCTCCCGGTTTTCTTCCAAAATATCTTAAATTGTGTTCCTAAGATGAACAAAGCTTTAACGGGTTTGGAACAACATGGGGGTAAGTGATTAATGACAAAATTTTCATTTTTGGATGAAGTAACCCTTAAAGGTTGAACCACTAAAGTCACATTGACTATTTTAACAGTGTCCTTACTACCTTTCAGGGTCTTGAACGATTCAGTTGCGTTGCTATCTGTGCTCGGATTTAATCAAAAATATAAATTTATGTTCCAAAGATTAACGAAAGTCTTACAGGTTTGGAATGACATGAGGGTGAGTAATTCATGACAGGCTTTTCATTTTTGGGTGAACTATGCTTTTAAGACATTTTCATTTTGAGTGAACTATAAATAATATGCTTTGCAGTCATCTTACTAACCACTAACATTTGTATTACCTCTCTTCCTCCATCATCCATGCCTCCACCTTTCAACTCACCACATCTTACCTGCAACCCCTTCACCATCTCCACCACTTCCAATCACAGCCGGCCTGACACCACCTTCCTGTGGTTTTTGAGCCCACTGAAGGCCATCCGCTACCTGATATGCAACCGCTACAAATGGCTCATCATCAAGATCGTCTTGGCTCTGCTGCTGCTGATCATGGTGGGCCTGTTTCTCTACAGCATGCCAGGCTATCTGGTCAAGAAGCTGCTCGGGGCCTAAAGAGGGGTCGAAAAGGTTCATATAAGAGATTCTTAATTGACCTTTCCCTCCGAAGTGACCCTTTTCTAATATTTGGTTACAATTCGCAGCACTTCATAAGAGTTTACCGTCCCTCATAGTTGCACTCTAAGCTTAACGTATCAAATATCTTGACTTTTTCAGTATCAGTGTGCATGTCTGACGCAAAAAAAGACCAATTAAGTTATTTTATTTGTACATTTGAAGAAAAATTGGTCATAGGGAGAAAAAGAAAGCAGTGGAGTGTCTATTTTTGGTACTAAATGGAATAAACTGGACTGGACTGGTGTTTGTTTAAATGTTCATATGAATGCATTGCTGTAGATTGGATTTTGTTGTTATTGTCTACATGTGTATATGTCGCTGCTAAAAGCACAACAAGCATGCAAGGTTGTCTAAAGATAGATGACTTGTTCATCAGTAGCTACAGTCTGAAAAATATTATGATAGGGTTGCAGGCCTCATATATACAGTATGTAATTTGATTACACTTGCCTTGATGTTTGCACTTTCAGTCCATGACACAAATCTTCTGCACTTCAGTAAGACAATGTTGTTTATCCTTTAGAGAAACACAGACACTAGTAGGGGAATGATGTTTCATTTGACATTTCAAGTTTAAACTGCACAATAGAATGCTATTTCTTATATTTCCTTCTGTTGTTTTTGCTTGCTGTGTACTTAGTATGTACTTGTTTGCTTGCTATTTAATGTTGCTCTATTTAATGAATGGTATATTTGACCATGGACCTGTTTGCACTGATTTTGGCTTGTTTATATAAAAAGAGTGTATTTTTAATTCTTGTTTACAAGTGTGCAATATGGATTGATTTATTTATTTTTGTCAGTATGAAGACTTAATAAAACAAACTCATTGAAATAAAACACTGAACATGTTTATTGTTTCTGTACTGTGGGTATGCATGTGTGTGAGAGAGTTTACACTATATCCCTGTTCTCTTTCACACAGTCGTCCAACTACCAGCCTGTCGTGGTTGTTGAGTCCAATTCGGGTGACCTGCATAATGTGTTGGCGGCAGTATAAATTGGCAACAGTGGTGACTCTGCTCATCATAATAGGACTGATCTTTTTGGGCCTCCTGTTCTTTTCTCTACCCTCAGCTTTCACCCAGAAGATCTTCAACCTCTCTGGATAATTACCTGATACTAGCACAATTTGCAGAAAGCAAGTTATTGTATTATAATGGATGACATCCCTGATTAAATGCAATTTATTGCTAATTTAAGGCATATAAAATATTATTATTCTGTTAAGAATATTATTAAGCACATTATTAAATGTTGGTGTTTGGTGGGAGTTTCTTCAGCTATGAGTTCATTTGCCTCTTTCTGTTGAATTGGTTAAACTAATTTGTCTAATTACAACCTAACAGTGTTTATACAGTTGAGGTCAAAGTTTTACATACACCTAGTAGAATTTACAAAATATTATTTTAATAAAATAAGAGGGATCATAGGAAATTTAGTACTGAGCTGAATACGATATTTCACATTAAAGACGTTTACATATAGTCCACAAGAGAAAATAATAGTTTAATTTATAAATATTACCCCATTCAAAAGCTTACATACACTTGATTCTTAATACTGTGTTGTCACCTGAATGATCCACAGCTGTTTTTTGTTTAGTGACAGTTGTTCATGAGTTCCTTGTACAGTTCCTGAACAGTTAAACTGCCTACTGTTCTTCAGAAAAATCCTTCAGGTCCAACAAATTCTTTGTTTTTCAGAATTTTTGTGAATTCAAATGCTCACTGATGCTCCAGAAGGAAAACAACAATGCATTTAGAGCCAGGGGTGTAAACTTCTGAACAGAATGTAAATGTGTACATTTTTCCTATTTTGCCTATTTTTTTTTTTTTCATTTTGTACTGCCCTTCAGAAACTACCTCCATTCTTCATTTTGTTCAAAAGTTTTCTTAATGCATTGTGTTTCCTTCTGAAGTATCAGTGAGCATTTAAAACCTTCTGTAATAGTTGCATATGAGTCCCTCGGTTGTTCTCAGTGTGAAAAGATGGCTCTCAAAACCATACAGTCATTGTTGGAAATAATTCAAATACACAAAAATGCTAAAAAAAAAAAAAAAAAAAAGTTTATAGAACCTGAAAGATTTTTCTGAAGAACGGCGGGCAGTTTAACTGTTCAGGACAAACAAGGGACTCATGGACAACTATCTCTAAACAAAAGATGTGGATCATTTAGGTAACAACACAGCATTAGGAATCAAGGGTATGTAAACTTTTATGTAAACAGGTAATTTTTATAAATTAAACTATTATTGCCTTTTGTGGACAATATGTAACTGTTGTAACTGATGGAAATTGCATTTTAAATATTTCAATGGAATAAAATGGTCGACTTCATTGCTAAAGCTAATTTCATTGTTAACATTTTATGTATCACAAAGTTATTCAATATTTTTAGGATATTTGCATGTAATTTTACAAAATTTCAGCTTGATTAGAAATATCACACACACAAAAAATACTTTTTCCTTATTTTTTCCTTGTTTCTTCATCATGCCACAAATATGTCCTTTGTTCACACTCTCAAAAAAAAAATCATATTAAAGTTTATGGTGTGGAGTGTGTTTGTTTCAAACAGTTGAATGGCTGCACAATAAATACTGACATTTTTTAAGTTCAGGTAGCTTACATTGTCATAATTTTCAATATGTAATAAAAATGTTGAAATTTGCTAGTTTAAATAAAACTACCCCCGAGACATTAAAGTGCCTTTAGTATAATAACACATTTATATTTTATACTTTAATTAGTGTTAAAAATGTATCTTAAAGTAATTTCCTCATTATGTTAATGTTATAATATTGTGGCTGAAATTAAAATCTTTCTTAAACCATACGACTTGGTTTGTGTTTATTATTGCATGCATCTTATTTTATTCACTACCAGTCAAGATTTTTAATGTTTTTTTAAAGAAGTCTCTCACCAAGCCAAGCATTTATTTGACCCAAAGTGCAGCAAAAACTGTTTTCTATTTGAATATATTTTAAAAAGTAATTTATTCCTGTGATTTCAAAGCTGAATTTTTAGCATCAGTACTTCAGATCCTCCGGAAATCATTGTTACATTCTCATTTGCTGCTCAAAACATTTTTTTATGATTATTATGTTGAAAACAGCTGAGTAATGTTTTTCAGGTTTCTTTGATGAGTAGAAAGTTCAGAAGAACAGCATTTATCTGAAATAGAAATCTTTTGTAACATTATAAATGTCTTTATCGTCACTTTTGATCAATTTGAAGTATCCTTGCTAAATAAAAGTATTAATTTCTAGAATATATTTTTAAAATTACATTTTAAAGTATATTCAAATAGAAAGCAGTTATTTTAAATAGTAAAAATATTTCACAATATTACTGTTTTGCTGTATTTTGGATCAAATAAATGCAAGCTTGGAATGCAAAAGAGACCTCTTTAAAAACATGAAAATCTTACAGTTCAAAAATTTGACTGGTAGTGTATGAATAAATTGTCTTTATCTTTCTTTAAAACAGGTTACATGGTTGCAGGACAATGGAAAATTAAATAACAACATTGTGTCATCATATACATTACTTTTGTTATAGTACATAATTACTTTATTACATTTCATAAAACAATTTTAGTACCTCCCAGCCACCGTACTTTACCGAGGCGCAGAACTACACGTCGAGCTCCTATTGGCTGAGCTCGTCTCCGGGTGGAGGCGCGCCAATCAGCGCGGGCCACGGTGCGACTGTGTTGTGTTGTTACGCTGCTGGTTGGAGACCGGCGGTGTGATGCAGTGAGTGAGGTGGAGAGTTCACGCGGCGCACACAGCACTGGACAGCCTGAAGAACGGAACAAGATATTGACTAGACACAAAGAACAACCATGCGAGCGTTCTTGGGTGAGTTACAATGACAAAAATGCGAGAACTCAGCTATAGAGTGGTGTTTTATCGACACAAAGGCGTGTGCAAGTAAACTGTAAAGTGTGGAGAGCCTAACTTTAGCTAACATGGTAGAAATGAAGTGTTGGACACAGGTTGATATGATGGAAAAGCAAAACATTCTGTAAGAAAGCTTCTGTTTGCATTAAATGCATTAATGTAACATTATAGTAAAGTTAAGCGTGCAGAGTGAGTAATGGTGCTTGGGCCTGTACATAACAGCATAATGAATTTCCATATTGCATAAAACCCATTGGAGAGTCACAGTTCATATTGAGATTCTGCAGTCCTCTCTTGTATGTGCTTATAAACCATATGTAATGATTCTGCAAAACAGTGCAGCATTGTTTTTTTGTTTTTTTTTAAATAAAGCTGATGAAATCACTTGATGCTCCAGTACTGATGCTCCTTTATCATCTTTATGTTCTCAGGTGTGTTGGCGTGTTCTCTTACTGTACTCTCGGTCCATGGTCTCTACTCCGCCAGTGATGATGTGGTTGAACTCAACCCATCCAACTTTAACAGAGAAGTCCTACAGAGTGACAGTCTCTGGCTGATCGAGTTTTATGCCCCCTGGTAAGTTGTAAGAGTGTGGTGAAACCCGGATATGTGTCACTCATAGATATCACTAGATCTGTAGTTACAGATCAGGTTACTGTCTGAAATGCTGATGCTGAATCAGACCAAACTCTTGCTTTCTAAGCAGTGTATACACTTTGTAATGAGTGTATGTTGTTGAACGTATTTGTAGTTTAGTTACTCTTCCCTAATGTTTAAGGCACTTTATTTGCATCATGATTTCCATGTCAATAGTTTCAGTTTGCACATGATGCATAATACAGGCGTGAGCATCATTGTTACACCTGTGTGGCTGTACATTTCCTGATATTGTTTAGATGTTTATGTGCACTGACATCTGACATCTTAATATTTGTTTCTCTTGGAAGGTGTGGTCACTGCAAGAGTTTGGCTCCTGATTGGAAGAAAGCAGCCACCGCTTTAAAGGTACATTTTGGATTTAAAATTACATCAAAATTAACTCAACTTCAGCAATTGCTATTAGAGTTGACAGGTGAGAACTGGTGCTTATTCAGAACCGGTTTAATTTACTGTCACAGAATGATTCATTGAGTCATTGAAGAAAGTGATTTATAATGTTACAAAACTTTCTATTCAATGCAACGCAAAAAAAAATGCATCACAGTTTCCACGAAAATACTAAGTGACGATTTTAAGAAATGTTTCTTACGCACCAAATTAGCATATTGATTTCTAAAGAATAATGTGACATTGAAGCATGGAGTAATGGCTGCTGAAAAGTCACAAAAATAAATTACATTTTAAAATTGTACGTTGTTAAAGTATTTCATTTTTTTTTATAATGCTTCACGTTCACAATACTACTATTTTTTTCCTGTCATTTTGAAGGATTTTTAATGGCTTTTAAAGAAGTCTCTTCTGCTCACCAAGCCTGCATTTATTTGATCCAAAGTACAGCCAAAACAGTAACATTTTGAAATATTTTTACTATTTAAAATAACTGTTTTCTATTTGAATATATTTTAAAATTTATTTTTTTCCTGTGGTTTCAAAGCTAAATTTTTACTCTAGTCGCTGTAGAATTACTCTAGTCACATGATCATTCAGAAATAATTCTAATATTCTGCTCAGAAAACATTTAATATTATTATTATTATGTTGAAAACAGCTGAGTAGATTTTTTTTTTTTCAGGTTTCTCTGATGAATAGAAAGTTCAGAAGAACAGCGTGTATGTGAAACAGAAAGCGTTGTATCATTATAAATGTCTTTATCACTTTTGATCAATTTAAAGCATCCTTGCTAAATTAAAGTATTATTTTCTATAATCGTCTAAACAAAATGTACTTAACTGTTTTAAACATTGATGGTAATAATAATAATAATAATAATGTTTCTTGAACAGTAAATCAGCATATTAGAATGATTTCTGAAGGATCATGTGACACTGGAGTAATGATGCTGAAAATTTAGCATTGAGCACAGGAATAAATTACTTTTAAAATGTATTTAAATAGAAAACAGTTATTTTAAATGGTAAAAATATTTTACAAAATTACTGTTTTTGCTGTACTTTGGATCAAATAAATGCAGGCCTGGTAAGCAGAAGAGACTTTAAAAAACATTAAAAATCTTACTGCTCAAAAACTTTTGACTGGTAGTTTATGAATTATTATGGTTAATTATTATTTATTTTAATTACCTACAAGTGCTATGTGTTGTTTAGGAACAATTTTTGTTTAATGGAATATGTATCTAAATACGAATTGCTCATTTATTGTTCTGAATATTTCTAAATGGATTAATTTAAAAGTAAAAAAATTATTAATGTTGTTTCTATTTGTGTTGTGATACAGGGCATTGTGAAGGTGGGAGCGGTGGACGCAGACCAGCACAACTCCCTGGGAAGCCAGTATGGAGTCCGTGGCTTCCCAACTATCAAGATCTTCGGAGCCAACAAAAACAAACCAGAGGACTACCAAGGTTCAGTACCGCATCTTCTTAAAACATCTTGGCATGCACACAAAGAAAATGTTTTATGGCTATCTGAAAGTCTGTTGCTCCTCCCTAAGTAAAGTTTATTATCTCTCTCTCTCTCTCTCTCTCTCTCTCTCTCTCTCTCTCTCTATTAGGTGGCCGAAGCAGTCAGGCCATCGTAGACGCAGCTCTGAATTCTCTCCGCTCTCTGGTCAAAGACAGACTTGGTGGAAAGACTGGAGGAAGCTCAGACTATGGCAGACAGGTATTGTAACCCACCATGGTGCCTTTGTTGCTATATCGTTACGTTTGCCTTTTGATTGACTTGTGGGTTCTGTTGTGATCAGAGTGGAGGTGGAGGCGGTGCCGGCAATAAGAAGGATGTGGTAGAGCTAACCGATGATAACTTTGACCGTACCGTCCTGGACAGTGATGATGTCTGGTTGGTGGAGTTCTTCGCCCCCTGGTGTGGACACTGCAAAAAGTATGTCGCCTTGCGTACATCATAAGACCTGTCTGTCTGTCAGTCATTCAACTGAAATAGTACCTGACATGCTGTGCCATGCATAATTGAAGTGCTGAATCCATGTTTTCAATTATTTATGTGAATTCAAACACAATGAAATTCCTCTGCCAGCTGGGCTTTCCCCTGTTGACTTTCTTTAACGTTTTCAGTCTTGAGCCAGAATGGACAGCCGCCGCAACAGAAGTCAAAGATCAGACAAAGGGTAAAGTGAAACTGGGCGCTGTGGATGCTACTGTTCACCAGGGCTTGGCAAGCCGCTACGGGGTACGTCTGATGTCAGAACTTACTTCCGCTTCGAAGAATAAGGTGGATAATGTCTCTAGTTTCACTTTCTGTCAATTCGGCTGTTTGTATTGGTAGGTTCGAGGATTCCCCACCATCAAGATCTTTCGTAAAGGAGAGGAGCCAGAGGACTATCAGGGAGGACGTACCCGATCTGACATTGTTGCTCGTGCCCTGGACCTCTTCTCTGACAACATTCCTCCTCCAGAGCTTCAAGAGGTGAGTATTTCTCTTCTGTTTTTAATAAGATAGAAGGATATGGTACTAGTGGAACTAGTGTGTTTTATATTGTCAGTGAACATTAATTTAAAAATATTCAGGTTGGTTTATATTCATGTGAATTTTCATTTCTTTAGATTTTGAATCAAGACGTTTTGAAGAAGACCTGCGAGGACTATCAGCTGTGTATCATATCTGTGCTGCCTCACATTCTAGACACAGGTACGATACGATGGTGACTTTAAAACAAGAAAGCTTTTGATTTGCGTTTTAAGAATTAAAATATTAAAGTGACAATCCTCTTAAATAGAATGATCCACTAGGGATGTACAGTATACTGGAACCATGTTGCTATTGTCTAATATTACAGGGTTTTTTTTAGATATTAGTCAATACCCACCTTATTTTTCCTGCGGGCACAGCCTTTTGTAAATTTAATGGGTCTAGCTTCTGGTCTCATTCATGTCCACCTGTTTTTAGCTGTGCAAAACAGCTTGTTTTGCTGCTTGATATTGCAAATTGGTGTGGCTTACCATATTAATTTAATGTATTATCTTTATTATGAACACACTGGCTTGTAGTGCAAACAGTTTTACCGTTTACTTCATTATTTTTCCTGTTATCTTCTTATAGCGGTTAATTTCGCGCATAGGCTTACTTCCGCATTGAAAAATGGTGGATTGGAATTTTAATTATCCATGCTCATTTACTAATTTATTCTGTCATCTAATGTTCACTTAAAGTTAATCTTTAAAAAAGGACTAATAACTGTTAAATATAACAGTTTAATGCTGTGATGCCTCATTTAACTTGTTGCATTTAAAATAACTGATTTTATTTATTTTAATTTACACAAAATGGTATATAATTTTAGTACCAGCCATTTATCATCAGACATAATTTTATATATACACTACCAGTCAAAAGTTTTTGAACTGTAAGATTTTTAATGTTTTTTATTTGATCCAAAGTACAGCAAAAAACAGTAAAATTCTGAAATATTTTTAGTATTTAAAATAAGTTTTCTACTTGAATATGTTTTAAATTGAATATATTTTTAATATTTACAATGTAATTTATTCCTGTGATTACAGCTACATTTTCAGCATCACTACTCCAGTCTTCAGTGTCACATGTTCATTCAGAAACCATTCTAATATTCTGATTTGCTGTTTAAGAAACATTTGTAATTCTTGTTATCAGTATTTAAAACGGTTGAGTATTTTTTCAGGATTATTTGATGAATAGAAAGATCCAAAGATCAGCATTTATCTAAAATAAAAAGCTTTTGTAACATTATACACTATACCATTCAAAAGCTTGGAGTCAGTATAATTTATTTTTGACAAATTATAGAAATTAATACTTTTATTTAGCAAGGATGCTTTAAATTGATCAAAAGTAATGATGAAGACATTTATAATGTTAAAAGATTTCTATTACAGATAAATGCTGTTCTTCTGAATTTTTTATTCATCAAAGAAACCAGAAAAAATTATTGGCTGTTTTCAAATTTTTTTTTTTGAGTTACATAGACTTATATAGATAGAACCTTTTATTTAAGCTTGAAATCTACACAGTTTACAAAAGAAACATCACATAATGTAAATAAATTGTCACAGAATATGTGAATAACTGAATTGTGACAAATGTATATTATATATACATGTAAATATACAAATAGAAATATTTATTTATTTATATATTTAAAAATTATTAGTTTACAATAAAAATGCTATTAGTAGCTCAGCTTCTGTATTTTCTATGTTTGCAGGTGCATCTGGAAGAAACTCTTACCTGGAGGTGATGAGGACAATGGCAGAGAAATACAAAAAGAAGATGTGGGGGTCAGTGTTTTTAAATCAGAATACAAGTTGAGATCAGCCTGCCCATAAATAACACCAGTACATGTCACTGCTTGTGTGCCAGAGACGAGACTTTAGGGAATAAAGAGTGAGATACAGTCACACACATCACGCTCTTCCCTCCCTCTCTCCCTCTCTCCCTACAGTTGGTTGTGGACTGAAGCAGGGGCACAGATGGAGCTAGAGTCATCCCTTGGGATCGGTGGATTTGGCTATCCCGCCATGGCAGCCATTAACTCTCGCAAGATGAAGTTCGCTCTGCTCAAAGGCTCATTCAGTGAAACGGGCATCCACGAATTCCTCAGGTAACAGAAGGCTGAAGTTTATGTTTCTGGGAAACAAGTTACGTCACAGAGACTGTTAGCATACAGTAAATTGTAGGTGTTGTTTATAAGGGCCCTTCTAACTGTCAGCCTGTTTTATGTTGTTAAACTATTAATGTCTTCATTTATGCAGGGAACTTTCTGTTGGCCGTGGCTCCACTGCTTCAGTGGGAGGCGGAGCTTTGCCTAAGATCAACACTGTGGAACCTTGGGATGGGAAAGATGGAGAGGTGCGTATACAAAACATTAAGAGTGAATACATGTCATCCTTTCTTGTTTTTAAAACACTTTTTTTGGCTTTTCCTCAGTTGCCCATGGAGGATGACATTGACCTGAGTGATGTGGATCTGGATGAGCTAGATAGGGATGAGTTATGAGTCTGGTCTAAACTACTCTAGACCCTGAATGATGCCCATGTCTTCTCTCCCATGGATGAGAGGATGCTTGGGACACAAACTTCCTTAAGACTTCTGACAAGATACAAATAAAGCAAATGGTTGTGCAGCTTTTTAAAAGAAAACATCACAGTAGTTGAAAAATGAGGCTTTTCGGTACATCATGATTGAGCTATGCTCTGCCTCAAGTTCCTTCTTCACTTTTTCGCTTTAGTGACTGATTGGAGTTTTCAATCAGCTTGATGAAGCAGAATGTGATTCGCTGATTATCAAACACTTGTTTCCAAGCAGATGTCACACAGAGGCTCTTCTAATATGTTTCACTGACTAGATTTAATTGGATGGTAATGGTCTTTCTAGTGATGAGATAAACCAGCGGTTATTAAATCAGCCTTTTTGTAATTTCAGCAGCTCCTTTCGCTGGAGTTACGAGATGCCTAAAGGTTTTTCCATTTTCAATCTTTCTCCCTCTGATGTGAGTTTATTGTTTTGGTCTTTCGGTTGTTTTTAAATTGTTACTGAAAAGAATGTCATCCAGACTGTATCCCAGTTTGCTCATTCGTCTAATGTGCTGAACCGGTTGTAAAGTGGGCGTCGTGTAGATTTTTCTTACACAGCACTGTTTTGAAAAAAAAAAAAAGTTTTTGTTATGAAAATAAAATTAATAAATTGACTAGCTTTTTTTGATTAAAGCTTGCGTAGGAAGTTACTCAGATGAACACTGTGGCCTATGAATCAGTGGTTTATTGAGAATTCATGCAGACACATACACTGTAAAGATACAACATTTAGATTTGCACTGTTGCTTTGGCTTCACAAAGATATGGCTGGACATCCCATTCCCAGCGGCAATATAATTTTTTTCCTTACAGCACAATTAACACTATACAAAATTAGAAATGACTCAAATCTAATTATATATATATATATATAATGTATCCAGTACAAATATTAGTTTTGGCATTTCACATCAACAGTCATTTTACAGAGAAAAAAAAATACTAAGGGAGCACTGACATACCACACATGCAAAAGAGTAAATTAAGAGCAATAACATAATGTTTCCATTAACAGAGCTTGAAGACACTCTATCCACCTTTTTCTTATTGTAAGAATGTGTGCGGCCATTTATATATTTTCTGGATCTGACTTCCGGTCTCAAAAAAAAAAAACTGCTTGTTTTTGGTGTGTCTTACCATATTAATAATGTATTGTCTTAAATATGAGCACACTGGTTTGTAGTGCAAACAATTTTAGCATTTACTGCACATTGTTATTCTTTTCGTTATTTCCCTATAGCGGCTAATGAACCGGAAGTCTCACCCATAGGTTTACTTCCGCATTAAAGAAAAAGGTGGATATTTGACATGAAGTCAAGTGTTACTTATCCAACAGCATCTGTACTGTACATGTTGACACTGGACTGGTGAAAAGGACAAATAGAAACTAACCACCTGTCTGCCATCCTATCTGCTCCATATGTCCACACGCACAACAGCGTTCAAATATTCATGAGCAGCCTAAAGGCTGATGGCTGCTGTTTTTTTACCTTCAGGGCTGTTAAAAGTCTGACTACCTTGAAGAAGTTTCCTTTTAGAAGTGAAACCAAAACAGCTGGAAAATAATTATGGATGATTCAATTGCACTTTAAAACAGTTCATCAATGCGCATTATAATTCAAACAATTCTCTGACCTCCTGAGAAAAAAAAAATATCCAAGCTTATTTTAGCATATTAGATTTTAAATCCAAATGCTACATTTGAAGTCAAAATACATGGAAATGAAACCCCAGCACCCAACAGTGGGTATTTAATATTGTTCAAAAGTTTGGTTTCAGTAAGACTTTCTAAAGCATGTATTAGATCAAAAATACAGTAAAATAATTGGCCCTATGAAGCTGCATTGAAACTGTAGTTTGGACCTTCAACCGATTGGCCACTATTGAAGTCCACTACATGGAGAAAAAACCTGGAATGTTTTTCTCAAAAACCTTAATTTCTTGTGATATATGATATCATCTTAAAATGTTTAAATAACTTTTATATTTTAATATATATCATCTGTAGTCTTCAGTGTCGCATGATCCTTCAAACCCCACTGATTTGGTGCTCAAGCAACATCTTTTATCCACGTTGAAAACAACACCAAATTGTTGGCATGTTCTGTTACAGACTTAAAGAAGCAATACTTTCCTTTTTAAAAAGAAGTATAATGTAGACAGTCTGACATTTCAACTGGCAAGACAGCAGGCCGCTTTGAATGCAGCTAGACCACCTGACATATAAACATTAAAGAACACCTAGTACAAATACTATGTTTTAAAGCATGCCAAAAGCATGCAAATAGTGCTCTGAAGATATCTGAGACTGATTTTTGGAATGCAAAAAGGAATATTTACAAACAGAACTTCTTTTATAGACTGTATAGCCAGTCTTGGAATTTGCATGTGGTACTGAGTCATTTACCGCTTTTAGTGGAATGCCATCAATCGTGAAAATAGAATTCTTTTTACGTCATCACTTAAAGGATTAGTCCACTTACAGAATAAACATTTCCTCACAAGAAATAAAGGTTTTTGAGGAAAACATTGCAGGATTTTCTACATATAGTGGACTTGAATGGGGATAAACAGATTGAAGGTTAAAAAGGCAGCTTCAAAGGGCTCTACACAATCCCAGCTGAAAAATGAGAGTCATATTTAGCCAGAAGATTAGTAATTTTCTAAAAAAAACAACAACATTTATATACTTTTTAACCTAGCACAAGACGAGCATTTAAGGTTAAAAAGTATATAAATTTAAAATTTTTTAACTGATTGTTATGCTAGATAAGACCCTTATTCCTCAGCAGGGGAGCCCTTTGAAGCTGCACTGAAACTGCATCTTTAACCTTCAATCCGTTGAGCACCATTAAAGTCCACTATGTGGAGAAAAATCCTGGAATGTTTTCCTCAAGAAACGTAATTTCTTTGCGACTCAAGAAAGAAAAACATGGACATCTTGGATGACATGAAGGTAAGATATTATCAGGAATTTATTTATTTGGAAGTGGACTAATATTTAATGAAGTCACTCGATAATTTTACAGACTCATCCTGGAGAGCATTTGAGTGGACAAAAATCAGAAGAGTAAGTTTAAAATATAAATATCTGTAAATATCCTAATTTTGACAAATGATTTCAAGGACATTATGACAAAAACGGGCCGGAATACTGATGAAACAGGTAACCACCCATTAAAAAGAAAACTTTTTTTAAGCTGGAAAGATAAATAAGTGTATCATTTATAACACAAACTACCTTTGTAATTAAATCTTGCCTTTTCAGTGTGCATGTGAGTGGTTTCCTGTCAGCTGCTTTTAAGAACTGTATTTATAACTGTCGAGAGGTGCTTTGGTCAGACTGTAGTAGTCTGACAATAGACGGGTCACTCTTGGCACCTTTGATGAATTCCTCCAAAGACAGTCTGCCTATAAATTAGAAAACAACAACAACAAAAAAGGTTATTTCAATATTTCCAATAGTAATAGTAATACTCAAAGGATAAGTTCACTTCCAGAATAAAAATGTCCTGATAATTTACTTACCCCCATGTCATTCAAGATGTTCTTGTCTTTCTTTCTTCATTCGCAAAGAAATTACGTTTTTTGCGGAAAACATTCCAGAATTTTTCTCCATATAGTGGACTTCAATGGTGCCCAATGGATTGAAGATTAAAAATGCAGTTTCAGTGCCGCTTCAAAGGGCTCTACATGATCTGAAACAAGGAATAAGGGTCATATCTAGCAAAACGATCTGTTATTTAAAAAAAAGTAAAATTTCTATACTTTTTAACATCAAATGCTGAGCTTGTCTAGCTTTGCGATGCGCCTGGATACTCTGTATACCCTAACTGTATTGAACCGGAGTGCACAGAGTATGCATGCGCATCACAGAGCTAGAGAAGACAAGCATTTGTAGTAAAAAAGTGTATAAATATAAATTTTTTTCGAAGAAATTTACTAATTTCACTAGATAAGACCCTGGCTGGGAACCTTTAGAGCTCTTTGAAGCAGAACTGAAACTGCATTTTTAACCTTTAATCCGTTGAGCATCATTGAAGCCCACTATATGGAGAAGAATCCTGGAACGTTTTCCTCAAAAAACGTAATTTCTTTTGAACTGAAGAAAGAAAGACATGAACATCTTGGATGACATGGGGGTAAATTATCAGTAAATTTTTATTCTGGAAGTCCAGGATTTTTCTTCATATAGTGGATTTCAATAGGGATCAGTGGGTTGAAGGTCCAAATTGTAGTTTCAATGCAGCTTCCACATGATCCCAGCCGAGTAACAAAGGTCTCATCTGGCGAAACGATCGGCCATTAAAAAAAAAAAAAAAAGACTTCACGCATTAAGTAATCCCATTGAAAAGGTTACGTGTGGTTAGTCCTTCGTCTGTGTGCTTCGGTTCAGAAATGTAGGGTGGGGCGAAAAACTCCGTCTCACTTTCTCCTCCAACTAATCGTCCGACATCGTTGTTTTGCATATTTTTTGCAAAGGGCGTTTGTCTTTCTTCTGCACATTCGCTTTGTAAACACTGGGTCAGTACTTCTGCCTAAGTCACGCATGACCTTTACAACGTGACTACGAAGTGGAGCCAATGCAAGATAAGTATTTGTGGTTAAATAGTATATACATTTTTTTAGTATTTACATTTTACATATACATTTTCGCTTCACTAGATAAGACACGTAGTCCTCGGCTGGGATCACGTAGAGCCATTTGAAGCTGTATTGAAACTGTAATTTAGACCTTCAACCCGCTAGCTCACATTGAAGACCACTATATGAAGAAAAAAATATGGAATGTTTTCCTCAAAAAAATTAAGATCTTTTCAACTGAAGACAGAAAGACATGAACATCTTAGATAACATAGGGGTGAGAAAATGATCAGGAAATTTTTATTCTGCAAGTGACCTAATCCTTTAAATTAATTGTAGATAAAACTTATTGGTTATATATATATATATCATATTTTTTTCTCTGAGTACAGTTTCTATGACATTTTGTGTGGTTTAACTTAAGAGTATATAAATATTAACAGTGAGTGGGAGACAGATCTCTAGAGGCGTACCATCGTTGTCCGTATCCATCTGTCGAAATATCTTATCAGTGCGTTTCTCCGGCGTCGACTCATCCTCAGGCATCTTCATCACAGACGACACCATTTTATAAATCGCCTGTGAAGAAGATTAATGTAACTGTATGTCAAAGCATATGGTAGTTTGCTGTCACATGCAAAGGCTTCGGTTTTCAGCAGCAACAAGTTTGATAAGACTGTCTTTCATAATGCCAGTCAAAAAGTTCCATACCGCAGCTGTCACTATCACAGCTTCACTCGACACTTCATATCAGCGTAATCAATGCAAATGATCACAAGCCCGTTTCTCTACCAGACACATTTAATGTCACTTTCAGATATTGTTTTATAACGTCCTCGGTCGCAGGTGTAAAAGAGCCATCTACGTTATTAACATAGAGAGTCAACAGACCCTTTGAAGTAGCGAACAAAGCCTTTGTGTTTGGCCACCATTTGTGGCAAGACCATATGGCCTGTGGAACACTTGATTGAGGAGATCTGTTTATTCAGGAGGTCTGTATCACCAAACATTAGACTGAGCCAATATTGATGTGGAACAAGCTGC
Source organism: Garra rufa (assembly GCF_049309525.1). NCBI lineage: Eukaryota > Metazoa > Chordata > Actinopteri > Cypriniformes > Cyprinidae > Garra > Garra rufa. The sequence goes on from NC_133373.1 coordinate 27,992,571, forward strand.
TCTGAAAACAATGACTCGACGGGTAAAATACAGAAATGCAAATGAAACCAAAAGGAAGGGAAGTACTAAATAAAAACTACCTCACCTGTACGATCTCCAACATTTCAGCTCGACTGATGTATCCGTTGCCATCCAAGTCATACATGCTGAAGGCCCAGCGGAGCTTCTGCTCCAGGCCTCCGCGTGAGGTCACGCTCAGGGCAATGATGAACTCCCGGAAGTCGATGGTGGTGTCGCCATTGGTGTCGAAGGTGCGGAAAACATGCTCTGCGAACTTCGAAGCATCACCGTAGGGAAAGAAATTGGCGTAGATTTTCTTAAATTCCTCTACCGTTAGGTGGCCAGATGGGCAGTCCTTCAAGAAGCCGCGGTACCACTCCTGCAGCTCGTGGTCTGTGAACTCCGTGTTCTCCCGCAGGTCATTGAGGACCTCGGGTCGCAACTTGCTGTTCTGTTTACCCATGACGAAACTCTCTCACAGACGATTCCCAGATTCTTGCTGCTCCTGTCAGCACAAACACACACAAAGAAAGTAGCTACTTAGCTATTTTGAACTCGAAAATTAGCCTCTTTCATACTTTCTCCACAAGACACAATAAAGAGACTCACATTTCCTCTGCCAGATGTAGGTTTCGGAATAATGGAAAACGTGTTACCCTTCCAAACCGAGGGAGTGGATTGTGGTATCCATGGAAACCATTTAATACCTTGTTAAGGTGAGAATTTATTGACTCCTTCGCAGTGGGGTAAAGGGGGGAGGGCAGTGAGCTCCTTTCAGGGAGGCTAATATGAGGGCATAACTGTCACCAGACCCCCTTAGCAACAATGAAGTCGGCGTGGGTTACCAGGGAGATGATGAAGAGATGTGTTTTTTTGCATGTGTGTGGGTAATTTGGAACGGTTGGTGTGTCTTACTGTACATGAGCCTGTGCTCGCGGTGCTAAGAGGGGGCAGAGTGTGAGGCACTGCTCATTCTATTTAAACAAATCATATAAAGACTGCATAAACGGTGAGGTGGCAGGGATGTGAAATTTAACGATAGGTTATGTAAGCTACGTGACCATATGCACTCGCTCTTCTTTACTCGCTCTTTCTACTACAGACTCTTCCTCCACTCAGTTTATCTGTTCATATTTTTTTCTGAATCTGACTTGTTTACAATTTAGTAATAAGTTCAATGACGTAATGACTGTTATTTTTGTGTCCGGATCGAATCATTTTTTCATACATAGAATGAGTTGAATACATCTTTTCTATGATAAGCATTACTTTAATTTCTGTATTAAAATGTATTTTGATATACATCAAGTAGGGATGTCAGGGTAATACAACTGAAATAGAATATTTTTTTAAATAGCTTGACGAACTTTTATATCTTAGAATATTTTATATATATATATATATGGAGCAAAGACGTTAGGATGTCCACAACAAAAGAAATTTACAAAAGTGACTTTATTATCATAGAAAGCACATTAAATGTAAGTAAAGTGTCTACTTTTAAGATTTCAAATAAGCTTTTGGAGAATAAAATGTCAAAATTCGAATTGAAATAATGTTACATTGTCATTTAGTGTAATACAATATTTATGTGAAAATTTAAACAACACGCTTATTCTGACTTGTACATATTAAAATATATAAATGAATAAGGGAGCATATTAAATTTTATCATGTTTTAATTGAGTAAATTCTTAGTGACAAATTAGCAAAACCTTTGGAATTTTGGATGATATTGACTAGTGTCTGTAAATATTAAGCTGCAAAACACTATTTAAATATGTCTCTGTGTGAATAAATGGCGCAAACACGCATTTTTCTTACTACACTAAGTGTACTAAAGTGTGTGTGATGCTTGCTGTGTTTTCCGTCTCTGCCACCTCAATATATGAGTACATAAACATAATCTCTAGAAATGCTCTGAGAGTCACTTCGTGAGCATTTTACCATTTATTTAAAAAAAAAAACTATCGTAATATCACATACAAACAGAAACTTAAATGTCTTCACAGCAACCTGTCAAAAAAAAAGTGAAAAAATGAAAAAAGTTCTGTGTAACTTTAAGAAACTTTGACAGAAATATATTACTTATTGTAATCACAGTACTGTTAATAATAAAATTATTATTAATACTTATAATTATTCTTTAATGAATATTTACCAAAAGAATTATTTACCAGAATTTATTTACCAGAAGAATCAGGAAAAAAGTTTGTATTTTTTTTTTTTATAAAATAAATTAATTACGCTTTCCATTAAACCATTAAAATAGAATCCATAAAATTAATGTAATACACAGTATTTAGTGAAAATAAAACTGAATTTGAAAGTGTATTTTTTATTTAACCATTAAAATTGTTAAATTTGGAGTCTAGAAAAAAAAAAACAGAATTTGAGGGGAAAAAATTTACTTTGGGAAAAAATTAAAAATTTCACAGTGCCCTAGTATAATTAATGATATTTGTAAATAAATAAATTACATCATAAAATTGTATCTAAATTATATTTAATTTTTTGTTTTTCTATTATTTTGTATTATTGTTTGTTTTTTACTGCCTGTATTTTTGTGTGTGCGCATCGTTTTATCTTTATTGTTGTCTTTGTACAGCGCTTTGAGATGCCTCTTTTAAAGGCATGAATAAAGGCATATGAACACAAATAGTATATTTTAAAGAACCTGGCACTAGATTTGAAAAAGATCACTGGTCACTATCAGACCTGCGTAAGCAGAAGGCCGTTACTATGACCAGCATGTGCATATTTCTGTTTGCAAAAATATATCTTCATGCAAGCATCTTTCTTTCCAGTGTAGCAGGATGTCCTACTTTAGCCCACAAGCTCCTGGTTTCAAGACTGCAGGGTGGTAAGTGAGATCATGCCTCATTATAGATATAAATTGGTGTTCCTGTGACTAAAATACCTTCTGTCATCTATCTCGTGCTGCATCCACAGAGCAACACTGCGACAGCTTTTTTTCCTCAAATAAAAAAAACTCATGGGTTACTGAGTTACTATGACCTAAAAACCTTTTTTAAGTAAATGGAAATTTATATCTGCACTTAATTTCAGTTAAGTTACACTTCCTTAAGAAGGTACCATCTTAGATAGAAATAGAAATACATTTTCTAGGCATTTAGACTTGATTTTCTAGACACGTCCACCTCTTTAGAAAATGGTTTTGCTCCGTTTGCTTAGTTTGCCAGGGCCATCATAAAGGTGGCTCCTCCCTTGGCTCGAGTCACATGGGTGAAGCTACTGGCCTGGCAGCACGCAGGCACACAGACATAAACATGGGCGTAGCTTTCTGCTCCCTCCTTCTTTTCCCGCAGACACTCACCAAGCCACAAGTAACCCAGAACTTTCCATTCTGAAAGAAAAAAATGTAAGCTCATGCTGCTGTCAAATGGAAAAAATATGAAAAAAGTACGGGCCCCACAGGCCCTGATCCAGCAGAAATAACAACATCACAGGGGGGCACATATATAGAGCTGAGAATCAGACCCACATATTAATTCTCTGTGAAGAGGAACTAAAAATGAAAGACATGATGAGAGGAGTGAGGAGTTGAACACAGCCCTCATTTTCCAAATGCTTGAAAAGCCCCTTGCAAAACATTTAATCAGAACAGCGAAGTGTGAGACACATCTCCTCAAATGAATTGTGGGTGGAGAGCAGATGGTGTATTACTTTATGCTCCAGTACCTCATGATTCAAACGCATCCTCTGCCACTCAAGTCACAAACCATAATGCTTTACAGGTGGTTTCACAACTGCTGTCTTTCTATAAATGATACAAGTGGCGCTCACACACCATGACCATAAAAAAGCTGGGAAATCCATATAGCTTTTGTCAACATCCCAAAGAATGACCTCATGTTTCTTAAAGGGATAGTTCAGCCAAAATTCTGACATCATTCTAATACTTCCATGTCAGTCATTCTGAACCTGTTTGACTTCTCTTTTTTTCATGGAACACAAAAGGAGAAACTGACTGGCCATTTTTCACAAAAAATAGGAACTAAAGCCATAAAGGATAATAAAAGTAGTTAAAACAGTACGTTTTATATGGAAATCATCTGAATTCCTATAATTTGTGTGAGCAATAGATACAATTTTTATCTTTTCACTTGTTTTTCACTAATAGTAATAACAAAGAGGATCGACCAGTCAGTAGCTGTGCTCAAGAACTGGATCAGACTAATTTGTTCAGATTAGTCTTGCGAACCAAATAAACTGATTTATTGAAAAGAAGCTCACAAATAGACTTAAAAAAATTATATTTTCACCTGTTGTTCACTGATAGTCTCAACATAAAAGGAGCAGTCTTTTGAGTTTAAAATGAGAACTGAATCAGAATGATTGGTTCAGATTAGTCTTGTGAACCAAATAAACTGACTCACTGAAAAAAATCCAATTTACTTGCTCACAAATAGACTGAAATCTAATCTTTTCACTTGTTGTTCACTGATAGTCTCAACATAAAAGAGCAGTCATTTGAGTTTTATATGAGAACTGAATCATAATGATAGGTTCAGATTACTCTTGTTAACCAAATAAACTGATTCACAAAAAAAATCCAACTCATTTGCTCACAAATAGTCTGAAATCTACTCTTTTTACTTGTTGTTCACTTGTTGTTCACTGATAGTCTCAACATAAAGGTGTAGTCATTTGGTTTAATGTGAGAACTGAATCAGAGTAATTAGTTCAGAAAACCAAATAAACTGATTCACTATAAAGATCCAACTCACTTGCTCACAGATAGACTGAAATCTAATCTTTTCACTTGTTGTTCACTGATAGTCTCAACATAAAAGAGCAGTCATTTGAGTTTAATATGAGAACTGAATCAGAATGATTGGTTCAGATTAGTCTTATGAACCAAATAAACTGATTCACTGAAAAGATCCAACTCGCTTGCTCACAAATAGACTGAAATCTAATCTTTTTACTTGTTCACTGATAGTCTCAACATAAAAGGAGCAGTCATTTGAGTTTAAAATGAGAACTGAATCAGAATGATTGGTTCAGATTAGTCTTGTAAACCGAATAAACTGATTCACTGAAAAGATCCAACTCACTTGCTTGCAAATAGACTGAAATCTAATCTTTTTACTTGTTCACTGATAGTCTCAACATAAAAGGAGCAATCATTTGAGTTTAAAATGAGAACTGAATCAAAATGATTGGTTCAGATTAGTCTTTTGAACCAAATAAACTGATTCACTGAAAAGATCCAACTCACTTGCTTGCAAATAGACTGAAATCTAATCTTTTTACTTGTTCACTGATAGTCTCAACATAAAGGAGCAGTCATTTGAGTTAAAATGAGAACTGAATCAGAGTGATTGGTTCAGATTAGTTTTGTGAACCCAAAAAAAAAACTGATTCACTGAAAAGATGCAATTTGCTTGCTCACGAATAAACTTTAAACTAATCTTTTCACTTGTTCACTGATAGTCCCAACCTAAAGAAGCAGTCATTTGAGTTTAAAATGAGAACAGAATCAGAATTAGTTCAGATTAGTTTTGTGAACCAAATAAACTGATTCATTGAAAAAAAAAATTAAACTCAAAATTGTCATTTTCGCTATCTATCATGAACACGGCAAGCATGATGTCATCACTTACAGTTAACCAAAGCTAATTCTCACACAAAGCTATTGCACGGCTTCAGAAAATGCATTAGTCTTATGAACCACTTTTATGATCATTTTAAAAGCTTGAAAGCTCCAGTTACCATTCATTTTAACAGCATAGAAAAAAATTACTGGCACATTCTCCAGTACAATTTTTCCAGAGGAAGTTCTACAGGTCTGGAACGCCCTGAGAGCGAGAGTGAAATCATTACAGCTATTTCATTTTTGGGTGAACTATCCCTTTAATGTGAAAAGGTTTCAGACACACTTGTAAGTACATCAATGTCATTTAATTTACTAAAGCTGTCTGGAAGAATACATTTGGATTTGTTAGTTTAACTTTCTCTGTTTATCCTAAATGCCAGTTTCTATTACATATGCTTCTCACCAAATATTTTACCTTTGCCTGCCATGACTCTAAAGGGAATACTCTGTCACAAGAAGTGACAGCTCTTATATTGCATATAACGACTGAACATTCCTCTATGATTTCCACACAAGTCCTAGTTTCCAGTTTCACTCCCAGTAGCCTTGGTTGCACAAACTTGCCTTTGTTACCCTTCCTCCTCTCATTAGAGTAGCCCCCATTACAACGCAGCCACTCTGGAAAACGTGAATGTTGTGTCTTGCCACCAGATTCCACACACCCACGTGACATGTATTTTTTCACAGGCCAGTGTGAAAAGCTATACAGTGCAACTATTGCCCTTAATACATTTCCAGATAACAGCTTTCATTTTCAAACAAAAATATGAGCCAGGTTGCCATGTACACGGATCAAATAGCCAACATTACCTGGAAAGTGAGGGACACACTTTGTACACATCAGTGCAGTTCAGCATGTAGTTGTACAGTATTCATCACTGACCCATCATGCATAAAACATCAACTCAATTAACTGTGTGTGTGTGTGTGTGTGTGTGTGTGTGTGTGTGTGTGTGTGTGTGTGTGTGTGTGTGTGTGTGTGTGTGTGTGTGTGTTGGTGTGATGCTCATTAAGCCTTTTATTCCCCAATGTGGCCTAACTAAAATGCATCCTGACAGGTGTCAAAAGATCAGTAGAACAGAAAGCCCAGTCTTTCTGCTGCTCTGGTGGACTGTAAAATTACAGGAAAACAAACAATCCGCTTGTACCCTCATTTGAGAATTCTGGGTATTTTCCCCCGAAATAGCTTGTCGCTAAATGTAATGATGTCAAGAGGTCATCCAATACATTTGCCATCGAGGACGAATTTCCTCGAAACAATTTTACACATTCCACTGGAATTTACCAGATGGAAATGGAAATGTAATGTTGACAGCGGTTCCGGTTTGTTCTGACATTGACGGCAGACTGGCAAGTATGCCACTGAGATGATTGCAAGGCACCATGGAGAGACTTGATTGGAAAAGTGGGAAATCGACCTCTTACTCCTGCTGTGAAGATCATGCTGTGACCCACAAGGTGATCATAATACAGGAGAAATTATGAATACAAATGGCAACTGAAATGGAAGAACCTATTGTTATCAGACCATATTCAGACTGCCATTGAAAAGCTGAAAAGCAAATATTAATATAACGTAAGGGAATTATCACAAGCAGTTTAACTATAATTATACACTCAGTTATATTATATATAGTAACTTAATATATTCACATATAAGTCACTTTACTCAGATAATCGAGGAAACAAGTGGAATAGAGTCACTTAGCATCATAAGGTTAGTTTTCCTGGGCATTAAAAACAACCCTGTTTACATCAAAGGGTTTTTATGACGACCTGGCCATAAACTAGAAAAAAATTATAATTAAATAAATAAAAAATTACATTTCGACAACCAAGAAATACAAAAATATTCTGAGGTACCATTGTGAAAATCTGATTAGATTTAGATTGCTAAAATGATACATCAAACCAGTATATAGCCTAAACTACATAGATGCCATAAAGAGGCGAGTATTGATTCTCATAAACCGCTATCATGCAAAAGATAGGTTACAAACAGTGACATATGTTGATGAAAAAACATATTAAAGGTTTAAAAAAGACATTAACTTACCTCTAAGAAAATGACAGAGCTGATATGTCCTCCAATTCGTCAGCTGTAGCCTTGGTCCGTCGGGTCCTGAGGAAGGAGTGCCCTCACCAAACTTTCAACATTTTCGCTTCACGAAAAAACTAGCAAAAGCTTGTATATACAAACAAAAAACTAAATAAGGTATGCGTACACGTACAGGTCGGTCTATGTAGACTAAAAGTTGGAATGGTGGTGTAATAAAAGCGAAGCGAAAAAGTTACAAACTGCAGAATATTCTACAGACTCCATAACATCTCAAAGGCGCACTTGAAACCTCATCATTGAGCGAGAGACCTGACACCACACACACAGCTCTGCTCCGCTGTCAATGGACGAGACCACCACTAGACTGTAGGGGGGACTCGTGTATCTCAGAAAAGGATGTCAGTGTCATGTTTTGAGAACATTCATATTCTTAACTCACGCTTCATGTTGCGGTATGGTTGAAGACAAATACTTAATCATTTCTGTGCAAACACAGCTTTCTAGTGAGAGTAAAAAAACACGCTACTCTTTGGACGAGTCCGTACACTTCGAAGTAACGTTAGAGAAGATTGTAATATACTGTAAAAATAACAGTTCACTAGTGGAAAAGGAAGCACGCAAGTCTGCAGCTGGATCTGTTGCATTTCCCCCCTTTTTTTGTAAAACTTGATTTTTGTCTTTAAAGATCCTCTCTTTCTAATCTTGATTAGAATTTCATGTGTAAAACGTTTGACAACATAAGCCTAATAGCTAAAATGTAAATAAAGTATATTAACAGTTAATAATAATGAAGCTATTTATCTATTTACCTAATAAAATGTTGCACTTGCCGTTTTTATGTTGAATTCGTTTTTGTTTAATACTTTTCCTCTGTACAGCCACCAGCTAACATAATTAATGTCAAGTAGTATTGTGCCAACTTTTTATTTAGTATTATTATTTTAAATCACTATCCAATCACTACCAACTACCTTTGCGTTAAATAGTAGAAGTATGACTCCTCTCACACTACCTAATGACTCAATTTACCCCACATAACATCATCCTGTATTAAATATGGATTTTAATTTTAATATTCAGTTATGCTGTCTTACATGTTTTTAATAGCTCATCTGAATAACAGTCTCATGGTTTCGAAATTATTATTAGGCTATAATTAACTAAATTATTGCACTTAAAAGTTTGAGATGAAAAACTCTTGATGAAAATATGTTCGACATCTCCACTAGGAGGCAGCAGATGTTGCCTTGTGATTTCTCATACAGCCAAAAGTGTACACAGCTTGTCATATTTCAATATTAGCCTACTGTATATTTCTGTATACGTAAACAGGCCATGTTTTTTCCCCACAACATTCAGATACGTTCCAAACAGATTTCTTTAGTTTTCTAAGTTTCTTTTCTTTTCTAAGTCTAAGCTCTAGGCCTATATTTGCAATTTCTATTCTCAAAAAATGTGATTTTAAAATGCAACATGATTCATGTTTTACCAATAAAGGCTTGTTGACGTAAAAAGACCCTTCAATCTAATTTTATTATTATTATTTGAAAAACAACCCATCTTCTCAAAACAGAAAAACACTCATGATCTCTGATTGTACGAATGACCTTTGCTCTTGTTATGGAATAACAAGATATTGTAAATAGCATGAATCAGCTATGAGTCTATGCAATTAAAACTTCTTTTATGATTTTATAATATTTGTATTTATATGCATGAAGATTTCTCAACTGAATGGACCCCAGACCCATGAACTACCTCCCAAGCGATTTTTTAGAATGAGAGACCATGATGACACAGAGTTAAAAAACAAACAGCTAATGTTGACAGATATAAATGTACCTAAGACACACAGGGGCAATGGACTTTATGGTCACCTCATGGAAGCGTGCTGATATTTCCATACCATGTTGACTCCATGTCTTCCTTCAGCTGAAAAACAATTTCTAGAAAGTGAAATACAACAAAAATATACACATAATGTAAAATTTACAGATTAGAAGTAGATCAAACATTTCAAACAATCAAACAAAATTTATTCAGAGACCTTCAATATTTCTCACATTGTCAAGTGAAAATGGTAATAAAATACGACATGAACTCAGAGTTAAACTATGTGAGAACAAATTCATCTTGATAATGTCAGCTAACTTTAATAGAAAGGTATGTACAATGAACCAAAAATTCAGACAACTGTTAGTATGACAATATTTCAATGATTTCGTAATTTCAATCAGTGGGCGACTCAAACTCAGAGATTAAATTAATTAATTAAAAAATAAACAAAATAAATAGGCTAAATCTGAAAATCGTACCACACAGTGTTCTGCATTATAAAGTCCAGCTTATAGATTTTTTCATTTTAGGATCTTATTTGAAGTTTAACTACAAAACAAACAGTACATGCCGTTTTTTGGGGTTGAGATGATTGATTTTTGTCTGTTTATTTGGCATAAAATCAACCACCTGTTAGGTCAGCACCAATCAAACTGCAAGGAAAAGTCTTCTCTCTCAAAAATATCTAGATTTTTTTTTCTAGAACATCTCTGCATACTAGTATGTTAAATAGAAAGGAATAAAAGTATGCAAGTCAATTTTGCAAGTCAGTTGTTTTCACAGGTATGCCATTAACTCTATATGGATAATGGGATAAGGCTGGAGTTAGTTTTAAACTAATAAACAACGTTAATTCTCTTAAAAATAAAAAACACAATACTGAAAAAGAGGAAGTCTTACCATCTGTTGTCTTCTGCTTATCTTCCACAGATCAAACGCACAAAGCTGCATTCTTCCTTAAATCATGATATAGTTTGAATGCAGTGCTGGGTGTCACAACCCAGCAAGCATTTTTTGGTCTAAAAGACGTCTATTAGCCGTGAAAACACAGCCCAGACGTCTAGGCTAAAACAAGTTTGTATTTGGGCTGTCAGTGAAAATTCAAGAGACGTCTACAAATATCCCAGAATTAGACTAGTCATCAATTTAAAAATGACAAATTAAAATGACAAAAATTAAACCATAAAACCTTGTAAACGCTGCTGAGTTTGCTTACAGGATGGAATATCATACATCTAACTAGTTATTTTGCCAAAAAATGGCATGCAACCAAATTCAAGATTATTTGGGCTGGAAGTGGGTTACACATAGCCGGACTATATCGGGTTTATAGTTAACCCAGATGGTGAAATGACGACTATTGCTTGCTGGGAAGTGTTGGATATCCAAAGCGTGTGAGTGAAGTACATTTATTGCACAGCATGTCCACCATATTAAGCAATTCCCACTCCCATTATGAGGTCTCACAGAAGGCCATACCTAAACTAAACCAAAGTATCTAACAAACGCTAAACTGAGAGAATGGTTTCAGGCATCAGTGCAGTTTTAAAGGGAACCCTGGGTATTAAGACTCAATATAACGTAAATGATGTCTCGTACTGAAATATATAGCAGAGAATGGACTAAAGACTTATGTTATTTGAAAAATCCACAAAGAAGTGATGCAAGTCTTCAATGCTTTTCCAAGCGATAAGAAGAGGAGCAAAGAATGGGAAGATGCCTGTGGACGAATAAAACTTTCTTAAAGTATTAGTTCACTTTCAGAACAAAAATTTACATATAATGCACTCACCCCCTTGTCATCCAAGATGTTCATGTCTTTCTTTCTTTAGTCGTAAGGAAATTATGTTTTTTGCGTAAAACATTTCAGGATTTCTCTCCATATAATGGACTTCTATGGTGCCCCCGAGTTTGAACTTCCAAAATGCAGCTTCAAAGGGCTCTAAATGATCCCAGCAAAGGAAAGAATGGGCCTTATCTAGCAAAACGATGAGTTATTTTCTAAAAAAAAAAAAAATTACAATTTAAATACTTTTTAACCTCAAATGCTCATCTTGTCTAGCTTGGCAAGACGAGCATTTGAGATTAAAAAGTATATAAGTTGTAAATGTTTTTAGAAAATAACCGATCATTTCACTAGAAAATACCCTTTTTCCTTGGCTGGGATCATTTAGAGCCCTTTGAAGCTGCATTTAAACTGCATTTTGGAAGTTCAGACTCGGGGGCACCATAGAAGTCCACTATATAGAGAGAGAAATCCTGAAATGTTTTCCTCACAAAAACACCATTTCTTTACAACTGAAGAAAGAAAGACATGAACATCTTGGATGAATCTGTAAATTTTTGTTCTGAAAGTGAACTACTCCTTTAAGGCTTGTGTCTTTGTTCTCTCCACTTTAGCCCTGATGTCTTTGAGACAACTTTGTAAACATGCCGATGCATGCAATAAAAGCAACATTTAGCTGCAGTAGCTCACCTAGAGCAACCATTTCACTTCATAATGGCACCCCCAAGTGGATTTTTTTAAATAACATAAATCTTTGATGGGTTTTCTACTACATATTTTAGACATCATTTACGTTATAATAAGTCATATATATCTTAATGGTGAATCTTATTTTGCTAGACCTTAAAAGGAACGCTGGGTATTAAGTCATACCGCAACTGAAAGTCCATGTTTCTAGACAACAGAAACATATCACATTTAATTTATTTAAAGGACTCTATTTCAGTAAAATATGGCAGGGCAGGACACAATATCACAGAGAACTTGAAGCACTAAATGTTTTGTTCATTAAGCAGATCTATGGCATTATCTACTCGAAAAGGTAAGCAACTTGCCTCCTAAGACAAAAGATAAGCTCATCAATGCTAGAACAAAGGTTGAATCCAACTCAAATCTCCTGATCAAAGTCCACATAGCATGCAAATGAACAAATGTGTATCCAGAAATGTATGTATGCTAAGTATGCTATTAAACAATACAGTTGAGGAGTCTTTAAGAAAATGGAGTATTTACTATGTACACTTGTTTGTGAATAAATATAGAAATAATGTTTAATTGTAAAATTATATTAAAATCATATGAATAGATTTTAATGATTTAATTCTTTGGATGCTTGGCATTTCAGTTTACTCTCATCATATTTACATTACATTAAAATGATTTTTTTTGTCCATTCAACATACAGTATATGAGCCTGTGTTGCCGTTATTGCACAACATACAGCATCCCAGAAATGTCCATGCTCAAACCCTTATCAGAAAGTGGGTGTTATCAGAGTAAGTGTTGATAAAGGTGTGTATTACAACCCTCAAATGCTTCTGAGGCAATACACTGTACATTCTGTACAAAAAACTTTGTTTTTGTCTTTTGCATTTTGTGTTTTTTCTTCAGCGTGGCACAATTGATTTAGCCTTTACAATACAGTACAATAGACCAATATCAACGGTCCTAAATGGTTTAAATTCTAAACTGAATAATAAAAAAAAAACATTTTTATTGGTGTTATTATTATCATCATCAATATTAATAACAATTAATAACAATATATAGCCTACTTTAATAAAATCATGTCAAAGTGACCCATGCAAACCCTCACAAAAGGGCTTTTCTTTGTGGTCTATTTGATTAGATAACAGTTATCCTGAAGTAGTTGTGTAACTGTCTGTGTTTGATAATGTCATTACATATCTTTCTTGTACAGTATGCTGTATTGAGGTCAGGTTCACACATTTGTCAGCTATGAACAATGGCTGCCTCAGAGACTGATAAAAGTGTGCAGAATTAACAACCATGTTAATGAGGGAATGAGTGTATCAGTAGCTGCGTGCGTGCCTGCATACATGCCTTTATGTATGGCTATGTGCAATCTAACGTACCCCTCACATCAGCACAAAATCAAGGTTTCACTATACATTGGTGATTAATGATAACAGTAAACAGGGTTAACAAGTTGATGATTCATGGCTGTTTTAAATCTCTGATCAACAGTAATGCTGATATAAAATTCACTATTCATATATTACGTAAAACAATGTTTGACACTAGTGTTAAAGGTCCTTTTAATTTTAGAAATACACACCTTCACGCAACTTTTTCTCTCTCCACGTTAGCTATAATTTTAGGGGGAAAATATGTTTTAAAAATGGTGAAAGAACCAATATAAACCACACTGTAAAATCTGAAATCTCTAAAATGTAAAATCTGTAAAAAATAGGGCACAATATACTGTATAATTTGAAGGAAATTTTCTGTATTCAAGGTGTTTTACCAGTATTTTAAATTTCTCACTTCATTGTGTTTCAGAGTTAACAGAAATGTGCGTAAAATTAATAGATAATGTTGTGTGTATTGAGCTGCCAGTACTTTTTCTGTTATTTATTGGATTTATTTTTTAGGGACAATATAAGATTATATAATGTAAACTAAGAAAAACATAGAAAAACTAGTAAAACTTTACAATAAGGTGTCGTTTGTTAACATTAGTTAATGTATTAACTTTACTTTTATACATTCATTTCACTAAAATGTTTTGTTAATGTTAGTTAATAAAAATACAGTTGTTCATTGTTTGTTCATGTTAGTTCATGGTGCATTAACTAATGTTAACAAACACAACTTGAATTAACATGAACTAAGATTAATATGCTGAAGAACTATAGATCATTTTTAGTTTATGTTAACTAATGTAGTAACCTAATGTTAACAAATGAACCTTATTGTAAAGTGTTACCAAAAAACATATAAAATCCTGACAGAAAATTACCAGTACCTTTTTGATGAGTTTTGTTAAATTTCTTTCAACCCTTAAACAGAACATAAGGCAATGCATCATTTATAATATGGAACTCAATAAAGACAATTACATGACTTTCTTAGAGTAGATATATTATGTAGATCAAAGCATTATACAGACTTGAGTAGCCCAAAAAAATCCTAAAAGAGCATTTCTACAGGGAAAAGAGTTGATTCTACAGGATGCATCAAGATCCCAGTGTGATACTGGCACAAACCTTGTAATGGTTTTATATACAGTCAAGCCCAAAATTATTCATACCCCTGGCAAATTCTGACTTAAAGTTACTTTTATTCAACCAGCAAGACCGTAAATGACACAGGCTTCTCCCAAAAGATAATAAGATGATGTACAAGAGGCATCATTGTGGAAAAATATATTTCTTAGCTTTTATTTACATTTGAACAAAAATGGCATGTCCAAAATTATTCATACCCTTTGCAAACTATCACAGTCTATGGGGAAATCCAAAGTTCTATACCATTCCAAATAGTCCAAGCTGTTCTAAAGCATCCTATTTACCCTGATTCATTGGGAACAGCTGTTTTAATCAACTCAACAGGTGAAAAACAGAAGCTCTCTGCTGTTGGTTTGTGGACAGTCATGGCTAAAATAAAGGAGCTCACTGAGGACCTGCGGCTGCGCATTGTGGCTGCTCACAAGTCAGGAAAGAGACACAAGACCATATCTAAATGTTTTGAAGTTCCAGTGGCTACAGTGCAAAGTATTATTAAAAAATACAAGACGTTACGCACTGTGAAAAATCTCAGAGGACGATAAGGCAAAAAAAAGCTTGCTTGGCCTTTGCAAATGCTCATCTGGACAAAGAAGAAGACTTCTGGTCTTCTTTTTTTTATGGTCAGATGAAACAAAAATTTAATTATTTGGCCACAATGATGTAGCCTTCATTTGGTGTAAAAAAGGAGAAGCCTTCAACCCTAAGAACACCATCCCGACTGTCAAACATGGTGGTGGGAACCTAATGTTTTGGGGGTGTTTTTCAGCTGGTGGAGCTGGGAACCTAATCACAGTAAACTGTACCATGAAAAAGGAGCAATCCATCAAAATTCTCAACAACAACATCAGGCAGTCTGCAGAGAAACTTGCCTTGGGCACCAGTGGACATTTCAGCACGATAACAACCCATAACACACAGCAAAAGTGGTGAAGAAATGGTTAGCAGACAAAACATTAACGTTTTGCAGTGCCCCAGCCAAAGTGCTGACTTAAATCCAATTGAGAATCTGTGGAGGAAGCTAAAGATCAGGGTGATGGCAAGAAGACCCTCCAACCTGAAAGAGTTGGAGCTCATCGCTAAAGATGAATGGGCAAAAATACCAGTGGATACATGCAAAAAGCTGGTCAGCAATTATAGGAAGCGTTTGATTGCTGTAATAGCCAATAAAGGCTTTTCTATTGTTTATTAAAAAGGGTATGAATAATTTTGTACATGCCACTTTTTGTTCAAATGTAAATAAAAGATGAGTAATATTTTTTTCTACAAAGATGCCTCTTGTACTTCGTCTTTTTATCTTTTGGGAGAAGCCTGTGTCATTTCCGGTCAAAAAAAAAAACTTGCTGGTTGAATAAAAGTAACTTTAAGTCAGAATTTGCCAGGGGTATGAATAATTTCAGGCTTGACTGTATGTATATAATACTATTTTCCTGAATTTCTATAAAAGCACTATAACGAAAAAGAAATGTCCATGACATGAAATCAGTGCACTTCTTTTCAACTTATGTAAGATAGTAAAGACAAGTCTGTCAATATCTGAACCTTGATATGTCAGTGGACTTTTAAACAAGTATTCATGATAAAGTAGGGGTTGCTGTGTGCTCTCCTTTTCCAACTAAAAGACTCTTTGCTTTTTTTGGCAAATTATATTAGAATTATACAGTCAAATTAAAATTTATTCAGACACCTTCAAAATGTCTCACGTTATCACAGTTTATTTGCTATTATTTTAATAATTTGACAAGAACTCAAGAGTTAAACAGTGTCAGAACAAATTCATCTTGATAATGTCAGATAACCTTGATAGAAAGGTATGTAACAAAACATGGTCAGGTCAAAGTGTCAAATCTAAATTTTGGTCCCACATTTTAGTGGTAGTCCACTGTATGAAGATTTTTTGGTTATATTATGTCACAGTTTATTTTATTTTGCTATCCTCACTTACATAAATAAACTATAGTGTCCTGCACCCACTAGTAAAAAATATCATAAATTATTTCTGGTGTCAGAATAATTTTGGTTTGACTGTTAAAACAGAAAATAGTATCTTCTCATGGTTAGGACTAGGGTGGAGCCTTGAATGAAGACACTCAAACAGTGCATGACTAGTTCCAGGTCATAGAGGACATAGATAACATGACAAACCCTTATTTAATGACAATGACAATTTAATCAATACAACACATTCATTCATAGAATTTAGCTTTTTTACTGTGCACACTTAAGAGACACATTCAAACACACAGGTTAAAGATTCATGTAGCTGGCTCTGCAAATTAAGTGTCTTGCTCAATGCTTTTATCAAAAATGTGGATAGCATTTCTCTTTTCTTGTCTTAAAAGCTGTGCTTTAACATCTAGTCAAACCAAAACGTATTCAGTCACCAGATATCATTTTTGATATTTTATTTACTAGTGGGTACAGGACACTATAGTTCATTTATGTAAGTGATGATAGCAAAATAAAGTAAACTGTGACATATACCCCAAAAATTCTTCATACAGCGGACTACCAGTAAAATTTAATTTGACACTTTGACCTGACCATTTATTTTGTTACATACCTTTTTATCACAGTTATCTGACATTATCAAGAATTTGTTCTGATACAGTTTAACTCTTGAGTTCTTGTCATATTTTATTACCATTTTCTAAACTATAGTGAATAAACTGTGATAATGTAAGAAATTTTGAAGGTGTCTGAATATATTTTGGTTTGACTGTACAATGGCACAAAATGAACACAATGTTCAAAAACAGAATTTTGTAAATACACATTTTTAAGTAATCAATAACGAGCATTACAGCAAAAATCCTGTGTAATGTTTTATATCACAATACCTGGTGATGCTTATAAGAATGTTTAGAGACCAATTCTAGAATCTAGCTTTCTATAAATCCAAAAATAAATGCTTTTGATAAATAACTTTCTGTGTATCCAAAAAGACTTGCCAGGACAACCGTGATTAGTATTTACTCACAACACAAAATAACAGATTAGAGGATAAAGTAAACGGGACAAAAGGGCAGAAGGTTTAATCATTTATTCCAGTATCGGTTTTAGTCATGTCTGATTGGCAATACCCTTGGCAAAAAATGTAGTCAAATAAAAATGTTGGTTCCAAGATTATATGACCTCATCTGGTATGGTGCTTAATGTCCTACTTTGCAACATCATAAGTAAGAAGACACGAAAGAAAGACGGGCTTCCTGCCGTCACATTACATCGCAAGAGAAGTCAGTAGGAAGTTACTGAGATGTTACCAACTTAGGGTAGGTTAAACTATTTTTAAAATAACTACTCCAGTTTTATAAATGTAATCATTCAGGCATTTTTTCTGAGTATACTAAAAAAAAAGATTTTTTTAAGTAATTAAATACATTTTTTTTCTGTATATCACTAAGTGGTTACATGGATAATGGGAATAAATAAAAACGAGAATTCATTAACCAATCAACCAACTGATCAAGCAAATTAAGTGTTCTTTGAAAAAGCATTTTCTCTCCATTTGTAATACCACTGACATTACATGAAATAGTTGCCTTTGTCCTGCCACAGAGGCATAAGATCTGAACTTTGGAGTGGGGACTTCTCTCCTCCCATTCCTGCAGGACCTGCCTTAATATATAAAGCCATTAGCAGCAGTTATACAGCAGATCACGTCTGAATACACAACGGTCTCAAGGAAGGAGCTTAAACAAACCCATTATGGGGGACACTAAGCTCTACCTTTTGCTGCTTCTAAGTGGAATAGTCTTGACAAGTAAGTACTACTAAGGATTTATTTGAAGCACTGTGACTGTTGTTGGTTTTAGATTCATTTGTATATTTAGATTTTGCATTTTAATATAATTCTATTTTCATGTTTCACTTCCAGTTCTTTTAAATTTGATCGAATTTTTGGTTTTAAAGAATAACACTGTAATTTATTATATTGTAATGTTAGATATTGTTTGTATAATCCTGTTGTTTTTCATCTTAGATGCTCAAGACGAGGAATTACCATGCCTTCGTAAGTGTTAAGCTATTATCATTATACTAAATTTTTTAGTAAGAAGATATAAATTGCATATAAGTAATTTTATACGGTATTTATTATCTAATGATATTTATCAGAAAAAAGAAACAAATATAAAAACATCCTTCCTCATATTTAGTGTTACTGTAATAGTAAAATTTGTTTGTTTTAATTATTTTTTTTTTTTCATTTCAGAAAAGCAATCTAATGTTGTAGACTAGTGTCATGTATGAGTGTCCTTGATGTTTAAGATGTGACTTTTGCTCCCCTAGTGGCCAAAAGGTACAAGAGCTTTCAGACGTATGAATACATCTATGAAACGGAATCTCTAAATGCCTTGAATGGAGCAACCAATGGCCCCAAAGCAAAATGCAAGGTATAAATTTCAACATTTTTCAAATTTAGATTTTTTGTTTCATACAACTTTGAATTTAATACATTGTCTTTTGTAAACAGGTTGAAATTGAGGTCCCACGCACATGCAGCTACATCGTGCGCACAACGGAGTGCGAGTTGAGTGAGGTGGTCGATGTTGATGCAGAAGGAAAGCCTGTCTTTGGGCCATCTGCTGGTGCAGACGCTTTCAAGGCTGCCATGGAGAAGTACGTCTCTCAAGGCATTTTACACCCAGCGATATACACTCTTAAAAATAAAGGTTTCAAAAGGGTCACTTTAGACTGATGCCATAGAAGAACCATTTTTGCTTCCCCAAAGAAGCTTTCAGGAAACTAGTTTGAAGAACATTTTACTATAAAGACTATAAAGAACCTTTTCTGCATTTAAAAGGTTCCATGGATGTTCAAGGTTCTTCATGGAACCATCGATGCCAATAAAGAACCTTTATTTTTAAGAGTGTAGATATACAACGGAATAATATAACCAAGTGATTTTGAGCAGATAAGAAGAAATCATATTAAACAAACACTGACCTTCTCTGATCTCCTGATTTTTCAGGAACCCACTGAAGTTCACCGTTGAGGGAGATGATGACATCAAGTTGTTTCCTGAGGATGATGAACCAGTCAACATTTTGAACATCAAGAGAGGTCTAATCTCTGCCCTTGCAGTGCCTGTGCTGGAGGAGGACAGAAACAGAAGAATGGTTAGTCATTAACTCTAAAACATTGTGAAAACTTTGTTAGAAGTTTGATATGCATTGATTAATCCATTATGATTTCTTTTTCAAAACCAGCCCACGATCTACGGTATGTGCAAGACAGGCTTCACCGTAAACGCCAGAGAGAGCATTGTCACTGATGTCACCCTCAACAGAGATCTGTCTAAATGTGACAATTTCAGGCCGGTCAAGGACCACACCAGTCCCCTGGCTCTTATCACAGGCATGGTAAGTCATCTCGTCCTTGAATAGTGCACTGGATATCTAATGGCTTCAATAATGTTTTAACTTGCTTGTCTTTTGATCACACAGCACTACCCACTTGCTCAGCTCATCAGGAGCAGCCAAACCTGCAACTACAAGTTTGATAATGCTCAGAAACATATGACCTCTGCTTCCTGCACTGAAAACCACATGCTTGTGCCTTTCTCTTACAAGTGAGTTCATTGACAGATACATTTTTACTTTTGACTGATCATTTTGATTACTGATCTGCTAATTATTTTTGATTATAACAGAGGACAGTATGGAGTTACTAATGTGGGAAAACAAGTCTTGACTCTGGTGAGAGTGTCGGTGCACAACGACAGAATCTTTGAGCATGGTAAGGAATTATTCAAACAATTAAATTAACATGCATTTGGGGTAATTGCGTTTTAATTAATGGTGTTTTCTCTAGATGTAGCCAACATGAAGACCCTGCACCTTGACGGAAGCATTGACTCAGTTCATCCAATTAAGGATAAAGAGGTCATGCTGTCTGTTCTAAAAGAACTGGCTGGCCTTTCTGAAACCAACAATGGATACAACAGAGCCCACCTAGCTCAAAAGCTCATTGGTACAATCCGCAAAATGAATGCTGAAAGCCTGAGTGCTGCTCTACCGGAGGCCCTGGAGGTTTCTCGCTTCCTGGTGTACCAGGCGTTGTTCCAGTGTGGCACACCAGAATGCACCAGCGCCATCTTGCAAGTTCTCAGGACCTTTGACCGTTCCTCAATAGAGATTGATGCTGCAGTATATGCCATGGGAATGGTTCCCAAACCATCCAGAGACCTTGTTGAGGAAATGCTGAAGATGGCCAAGTACAAGAACAGCAAACCCATCTACTATGCCCTCAGCAATGCTGTCAGGAGGTGAGAAAACACACAACTCAACAGTAGTCATGGTATTTGATCTGCAAGTAAATTTAAATGTTTATTCATCTTATCCAAGGCTCTATGAAGCTGAAGGAAGTGTCACCCCTGAGATTCAGGGAGTTGCTGATTACGCTCTTGAACAGATTGGCGACTGCAAAGGCGACCAGGAACATGTGTACCTGTCCCTAAGGGTATGTTCAACCTATTCCATTACTCACGCTTCACCAAGTTAAAAATAACAGCTGATATGTGGATACTGAAATCTGTACATGAAATCTTTAAGGTCATTGGAAACATGGCTGCTGCTGTTGGAGCCGCAAGCCCTGCTCTGAAATCTGCAATTATCCAATGCATAAACCAACCTGCTACATCCCCTGAGGTCCAGCAAGCTGCTATTCAAGCTTTTAGACTCACTTCTGTCCCCGATGAGGTACCAGATATATTACCTAATTAAAAATGCTAAATAAATGTGATTTTAAGTTTATGTTTGACTAACATAAACTTGCTATTTCTAACAGGGCAGAGAGGCGCTAATGAAGGTCATTTTCGACAAAGCCGCTCCTGTACAGAAGCGTGTTGCTGCGTACCTTATTGTGATGAAGGACCCTCAGCCCTCTGAACTGGCTCAGCTGGTTGCTGCTCTGCCTAAAAATGAAAACTGTCAGGCTATGAGCTTTGTTAACTCACATATCAGCAACATCCTGAGCTCCACAGCAGCTGACACTAAGGAGTTAGTAGAAATCTTCATACTGTACGTTTCAACATCTTAAGTACAAAAAACTGTAGCTAATTTATCTTCTGCTTCTCAGACTTAGAGAGAAGATTCTCAATGCCCTCCAAGGGAATGAGATCAGACCTTCCACAGATCCAACAAAGTACTCACGCAATTACAAGATTGGCTCTCTAGAGGGAAATGTGATCTTCGAGTCTGAAGAACTTCTGCCCAATGAAGTCATCCTGGAGATGACCATGAATGCTTTTGGATATGACATAGACATGTTTGAGGTACAAAATCTACATTTAAACATTTTTAAACATTCTCCTTTTGTTTTTCTCTAGTGTAATATTGATATGTTATTATTATTTGTTCTTACAGATTGGGTTGAATGGTAAGGGACTGGAACCCACTGTTGATGCCCTCATCGGTATTGATGGATTCTTCCGTGACACCATGCAGAAGACCATTAATTACGCAGCTGATAAAGTTCCCGGGGGCAATGACGTTATGCAGAGCATGTTCCCAACCCTATGGAATAACATAAAAATGCAACAGGTATTTTACATTTCAAATTTTTACTACATTTATAGCATTTTCTTTGGTTTGGTTTATCACTCACAAACCCTTCTCACTCTAGGCCCCTCAAAGCATCGTCAAGGAAATAATGGATAATGTTAACAAGCTCATCCAGAAACTGAAGGTTCAGGATAACCCCGAGGCTATGATCTACCTGAGGCTTCTGGGAGCTGAAATGGGCTATCTCAAAACCAAGGATATGGAAGGCATGGCCAACTCTGCTGCTTTGCTGACTACCAAACTCTTAAATATGTTCCCTGCCGATGTAAGTTGCTTTAAAATAAATGTTAGTGCTAAGCAAATCTGCCATGCTCTAAAACACCATAATAATGAAGAAGGATCATGGTCAAAATAAATGTACAGTTTTCTCTTCAAAGGTTTGTTCACTTCCATAATATAAATTTCCAAATAATTTACTCACCCCCATGTCATCCAAGATGTTCATGTCTTTCTTTCTTCAGTCGTAAAAAAAGAAAACATTTCAGGATTTTTCTCCATATAGAGGACTTCAATGGGGATCAATGGGTTGAAGGTCCAAATTGCAATTTCAATGCAGCTTCAAAGGGCTCAACATGATCTTAGCCAAGGAATAAGGGTCTTAGCTAGTGAATTGATTGTCATACTTAAAAAAAATGTTTATACTTTTTAACCACAAATGCTTGTCTTGCACTAGCTCTGTGGTTAGCTCTTTGTCTGTGTACTTCCGTTCAAAAAAGTAAGGTAGGACGAATGACTCTCAATTTCTTCCCCAACTTCCAAATCAACTGTCATCGTTCTTTCACCTTTTTTTGTAAAGGCCATTTGAAACTTGCATTGAAACTTCAGTTGCATAGAAGTCCACTTTATGGAGAAAAAGTCCTGGGATGTTTTCCCTTAAACTTAATTTCTTTGTGACTGAAGAAAGAAAGACATGAACATCTTGGAAGACATGGGAGTGAATTATCAGGAAATTTTTATTCTGGAAGTGTACTAATCGTTTAAGTATTATTGAATGATTTGAACAAATGAATGATTTGTTTTACAGTTCCTAAGGAACCTTTACTCGAGTGTCAACAACAACCTTTTCCTTCACTACGTCTTCATGGACAATGAGTTCTATCTACCCACTGGTACTGGACTTCCTTTAAGAGTTGCCCTGTCTGGTACTTTTGCTCCAGGAGTGAAAGGAGGACTGAAAATTGCACCTGATATGGTATGGCTCCAGCCCTTTTCTCGTTTGTGATAATTTTTCAAGATTTTATCAAGCTATAGTAGATTACTTAACCTATTTCTTTGTCTTTTCACACAGAGTGAGATGGCTTTCATGCCATCTGTTGGAGTGGAGTTTGTGACTGCAGTTGGAGCTCTTTTACCAGACTTTGTTGAGTCTGGTCTGGAGATGCATACTAACATCTACCATGAGAGTGGTTTGAAAGTAAAGGTTGCTGTAAGCAAAAAGCAGCTAAAGCTGACGTTTCCCACACCCCAAACTCCAACAAAACTCATCAGTGTGACGTAAGCTGCTACTGTTAACACGGAAAATTTAATTATGATAAACAAAAAATATAATATTGATCTAAATCTGCATTTTATTATCTTTGCACAGCAACTCTTTGTTCTCAGTGACTGGTACTGAAACTAAGACTATTCCTCCGATGATTGAACATGTGAAAGCACAGAAGTGCACTCCTTTCTTCCCTGGTTTTAAGTATTGCAGTGCCATGCAATACTCAAATGCCTTTTCCAATGATGCCTCTCCCTATTTCCCCTTGACCGGTGACAGCAAGTAAGGGAAATCCTGGTTTATTTATTTTTTCCTTCTTTTTTTATTTGAATCCCAAAATTTGAACACATACCTGTGTCTTTAGATTTGCCATTGAGATCCATCCCACCGGTGAGGTTTCTGCATACACAGCTACTGTCGACTATGTGTATGAAGACAAAGTTGATGAGTTGACTTTTGGTCTGAAGGCAGAAGGTAATGCAATGCTTCACAAAGGAATCCCTTATGACCTCTAGACATTTTCATCATCTATCCAGCAAGTAAAATGTTCCTCTTTTTCTATATAAAAGGAACATCGTTTGAGGGCACAGCAAAACTGATGTTCAACAGACAGAAATACAGTGTCTCAGCTGATTTCCAAATTCCTGATTATGACCTTGAAGCTGGAATTCGGGTTCATTCTGTTGACCGCAGCACTGAGAGCAAGGCCACACATTCTGTTCAAATTGACTTCATCAACAAGAATATACCTGAGGCATCACTTGTTGCTCTTGCTAAGTATGCACATATCTATACTAAATGTGTTCTAACAATAATAATAATATATATTTTTAATAATTACACAATGCACAAATAAACTCTTGGTTTTACATTCTCTTGCTTCTTTAGGACAGAGTCAATGAAGGATGCAATGCTGCAGGTTCAGCTGCTCATTCCTCGTTTTGAGACTGATGCTAAAGTAACTGCAAACATGAAACATGCTGAGGGTTGCACACTAGAGCTTGAGAGTGACCTTAGGCTTCCCAAGACAACTTCCTCTCTTCAGAAAATCATTCTGAAATATGGTATATTTTAAAGTTTTTTTTTTCTAGAACTAAACGTATGAACGAATCCCTAGATACACTATAATTTTAGATACGAGCAAATTTAAAATTCAAGAACTGATTCTCTTTCTTGAGTTTAGATCATTTGAAGCATTTCTGAAGTAATTTGAAGTAACTGTATGAAGTAAAAAAAAAACTAATTTTCATGTTCCTTTTAGATGCGGAAATGATTGAGGCTGAGGTCACTTCTGATGTCAGCACTGAGATTCACAACATTATTCCTATCGATGCCATCAAAGCCAGAGTCAATGACCTGCTTGACCAGCAGACTGGCACGTCTGATATGAAGATCCGTGATATCTTGATTCAGCCAGTTGAGGTAAATTTAATATAAATTGCTAGTTCCCCAAACCCATAAAGTCATACAAGTAAGGAAAAGCAAAACATAAAAATACAGATATTGTGATTTAGACTATAACACTTTATCAATAATCATCTAGGCTTCAAATGCCTACCTGGAACGATTTGCCGACTTTAGGATTCCTGCCCTCCCAGAATTCACAGTCCCTAAGAAGCTCTTCCTGAATGCGTGAGTGAATTAAAAAGTTAACAATACATTTTAAAATGCAGAAACATGTCTTATTTCTACAATGTTACACATAATGTTAAAAACATTAATACAAAATGTTACATTGTTTT
The DNA here is from genome assembly GCF_049309525.1 of Garra rufa. NCBI lineage: Eukaryota > Metazoa > Chordata > Actinopteri > Cypriniformes > Cyprinidae > Garra > Garra rufa. The sequence continues at coordinate 28,017,913 of NC_133373.1, forward strand.
TAACAGTGAGGGTTCAGCTAAATACAAGTTTGGTCAGAATTATTATTCCATCTCCATTCCCATTCCTCTTGGTGGGAAATCTTCTGGAGATTTCAACATCCCTGCTGCCCTGACCACACCATACCTGGCAGTACCTCTGCTTGGCCTGGAAGTTGCTTCCATTAGCATTCTTCTCCCAGAAGTCTTTGTTCCTGAGAGTCTGTCTGTGTCACTGCCTTACGAGGCAAGGGCAGAGGTGTCCAGCAAGCTGAGCAGCAACTTCTACAACATGGAAGCAACAGCTTCTGCTGGAAGGGAACTTGATGAGAAGCCAAGCTATTCTGCTAAGATTCAAGTCACTGGAACCAGCCCAGTGGATCTCCTCTCCTTCAAAGTGGAAGGTATTTGCATGTTTGTTTGCAGCTATATTTTTTCTTACCACTTTTTTTGTAATGATCTGTAATGAAATACTTGTTTTATGCTTATGTTTAGGGTCTGCTTTAGTGGAAGACACACCTGGGGAATCTTTGAGGGCTGAGATGAAATCCTCTTTTGATCACAAGCTAATTGAAGCCAGTTTTAATTATGCTGAGGAACTGACAACTGCTGAAAAATTCAAATTGAAGTCAAGCAGTAAGATTGAGGCAAACAGCCCCTTAGGTCTGAAGATTTCACTTGAACACACAGGCCAGGTTGGTGTCAATGAGGATGAGATCTCCGGAGATGGAAATCTGATGGGCTCCATCAAGGCTGGTCCTCTGAATGGTGATGTTGCTCTCAAGCAGTCACTTATCCTACTCCCATTTAAGCCAGAAGCAAAAATTGATTCCTCTCTGAAAGTCGACTCAGACCATTTCCAAGCAGAGAACACAATTGAAGCAGGGTTTGCCAATGGAGAGCTCTCTGTTATGTCAAAAACAACTGCATTTGAGAACACCCTGATACATGATGCTGAAGTTACATATAAAGCATCTCAGCTTGCTCTGAAGTCAGATACAAGGGCAAAGGTTCTCAGTCTGAACATCCGAAATGTAGCTGAGGCTAGTGCTAGTCCTGATTTGGTCAACATTAAGATTGACACTAATGCTGACGCTTTTGCTTCCCAGCTTATAGCAAAACTGGATGTCAATGGGCTGGATATAAAAAGTGATGCCTCCGCCAATATGATTGAACACACAGCTTCCCACAAGTGTAGCCTATCCCTGACCAAGGATGGCCTAGCCACGAGTGGCACAACCTCACTGGAAAGCTCTCTCATCCCTTTGACACTTCAGAACAAATTCAACGGAGCCCTTGACACTTCAAAGCTTTCCCTGTCAGCTGAGACGAAGGGTAAATTTATTGAAATGCTAATTAAAAATACAAATTCGCTGTCTGCATCCCTGTCCTCCGTAGCTTTCAGCTCCTTAACGGATCTTGATGGTGATGTTGTAACTTATAAGCATGACATCTCTGTTCAAATTGAACCATATAGTTCTTTAGTGACAATCAATAATAATCTGGATGTTTTGGACATCATTCTATTTAATGAGGCCCAGTTTAAGGCACTTCCATCCAAAGCTGACCTGAGTGGCAGTTGGAAGCTTTCCTCTGGTGAAGATGAGCTGAAGCACACATACGAAATCAAATATGAAGATCTGACTGTCACCGCCAAGTGTGGTACTAGTGGAAAACTCATGGGATCTCACATGAGCCACAACACAGAAATCGAGGTTGCTGGACTTTCAGTCACATTTGGCAGTGATGCACGTTTAAACTCACAGTACCTACGTTTCGATGGTAACTTCCATGCCGCTGCTGTTCCCTTCAAAGTTAACATTGACGCCATGGCCAATACAGATGGTGATTTGTATATGTATGGAAAACAAACCGCACAAGTTTACACTAAATTTCTTATGAAGGCAGAACCACTTGCTCTTGCACACTCACACGAATGCAGGGTCTCAACAGCTCACAATTTGGACAGTGGCCTGTCAATTGAAACCAACCTTGATAATAAGATTGATACTTTGCTGACACCATCTGAGCAGAAGGCCACAGTGAGAGTTAAGTCTAAGGTCAACAACCATTTGTTCAGCAAAGATGTGAGTGCTTACAACAACCCCGAAAGACTTGGAGTAGAAGTGTCTGGATCCATGACCACAAACCTCTTCAACAGAGTTGACGCTGACAACCAAGAGCACTTATTCTCAGCCTTCCTAAAATATGATAAAAACACTAACAGCCGTGTCTTCAGCCTGCCATTACTTCAGAATTTTCCTGTGGACCTGCAACACATCAAACTTACAGTTTTAAGGATTGTTGAGGCCATGCAGTATTATATCAACAGAGAAGACATTATTGCTGAGATTCAGAACCTGGCTAAGTACATTAGTGATTATGTGAATGAGCTAAATCTGGAAAAGAAAATTGGCAAGATGAGCGAGGACCTGATTGCTCTTTATGAGAAGTATGGATTTACTCTGGATGACATGGAGGCTGCTTTGATAAATCTAAAGCCTGTTTTGTTGAAGCTAGTCACTGAACTGGACACCCGTGTAGAAGAGATTGAAAGAATTGTGAAAGAAATTATTGCAAGTGGCACACTGTCCGACACTGCAATACAGAGACTAACAGAAGAACTGAATGCATTCAATGAGAAATATGACATTAAAGCCATAGTTCTTGCTGTCATTGAGGCTATTGAAAATTTAGTTGAGCAGATTGATGTAACTAAACTAAAGGGCAGCTTGCAAGATATTGAGGAACAGTATGCTATTAAATCCACACTGGAGGAGATTTTGAGTAAACTGAAGCAATTTGTTGCAAACTTTGACCAAGGAAAGTTCACTGAGGATGTGAAGAACTTTGTTACCTCTGCCAACTTCAGAGACTATGCAAATGATTTGGTGGCTCGAATCCCCACAGAGGAAATCCGCAAGACTGCTGAAAACGCAAAGCTACTGCTTACTGTACTGGGAGGGAAGCTGAATGCCATCTACAACAATGTGAGAGAAATCCTGGAGAAATCTGGGGTTGACAAGAAGATTGAAACAATTCTAAAAAAGGCTGTTGAGCTCATAAAGAAGTTCAATATTGAAGAAACTGTTAAGACTCTTGCTAGCACTTTGAAATCTATGCTGACCCCCATCACAGAGTGTCTGGATAAGGCTATGACCTACTTGAAAACAACAGAGGTAAAGCAAATCATTGAAGATTTAAACAACTGCCTAAACCATTGTGTCAGGTATATTACATTTGACTACAATGCATTTGTGGATGAAGCCAACCAGAAAATCAAGGAGTTAATCAATGATCTTTACTCCATGAGTTTGTCACTTGAGATCCGGCAAAAGCTCGATGCAATCAGAGAATTTGTCAGTTATGCTCTGTCATCTCTTACTTCTTGCCTTGAGGAGCTGAGAACGATCAAAGTTGCAGATGTGGTCAGAAAACTCAAGGACATTTTTGATAGTGCAGTCCTCATTGATACTGAAGCACTCATAGAGATCCTCAGGAAGAGAATTACAGACATGGATATCAGAAAAGAAATCACGCAGCAAGTGAGTGGTATTTACACTAAAGTAGTGGCCATTGCAACAGATGCATGCAGTGCAGTAATGGAAATAATCCAAACCATCCTTGAAGATCAAACAATTGTCAATGAGATGAAGCAAATCTGTGAGAGAGTCAAGACAGCACTGAAAACAGCTGAATTTGAGATCCCATCTTTCACTTTCCCACTCACTGACCTTGTTGTACCCTCCATAAAAATAAGTTTAGAGAAGTTTCAAGAAATCAACCTCCCTCCTATACTGGTTGACCTCCCAGAGTTCACTGTTCTGCAATATTTCACAGTGCCACCGATCAAAATAGAGTATGATGATATCAGGCAGGGACTATTAGACCTATTAAACTTCATTGCCAATTATGAAATGCCATCTCTTGACGCCATCTTTGGCGACCTAAGAATTATCTACCTGCCTGAGATCTCTGCCATTACACTGCCAGAGATAAGTTTCCCAGAGATTTCCTTCCCCGAAATTCCTAAATTCTTTCCGGACCACACATTCTCAGACCTGCAGATCCCAGAATTCACTCTCCCTGCAATCCCTAGTGAGATCATGATACCATGCTTTGGAAATTTGTACGGTGAGGTTAGGGTCAACATTCCAATTTTCAACATGAGAACTACCATGGAATTCGTAAACTCTACTGAAAGTGCAGAAAGTCCTCAATTCACAGGGGCCTTCACCTCACATGGAACATCTGAATATGACATTCTTAATTACAGCTTGGTTTCCACAGCTCGGGTTGCCATCCCCAAGATGAGTCGTGTGATTTTTTCTGAAACCCTGAAGATCACTCACAGTGCTGTGCGTGTTGACCATCAATCCTCAGTGTCACTCTACGGCTTCTCAGCTCAGGCTGTGTCTAAGAGCAAGTTGAAGATAACTGTCGCTGCCTATAGTGCTAACATTGATAACATGGCCTTCTTTGCACTGGAGGATGGAATGTCGGCAAATATTAAAACACAATATACCGACAAGATAAGAATGTCTTGGCTCTCATTGAACAGTGACCATTCTTACACTAATGAGATCACTCTTAGGCAGGATGGTTTATCAATCCATCTGACCATGACAGAAGACGGCAAGGGCCAAATATCTGTGGAAGATGAGTCTGATTCTATCACCATGAAGAGTATTTCAACTATAGTTATTACTCCAACAACAGCCAAGCTAACCATTTCTACAGATGGTGATGGTGACTACATAAAGTTTAAACAGACAATAAATGCTGAAAGTGTTGTCCTGAGCCACATTGACTTTAATGCCCATTTTGAAGGAAATGATGATACTGGGGAGACTTACTTGCTGGATGCTTCTGGAAATGTTAACCTCAGAAAAATGAAGGTAGAGATGAAGGCAGCCTATGACACAAAGCTCATTGGATTGCTTAGTGGTACGATTTCCAGTTCTTTCAACTTCTTAGTGCATCCCTGTGAGCTGGTCCTTGATTTCCAAAACAAGGCTAATACTAAACTCAGCTTTAAAGACCCTCTGACTGCCAAGATTGATCTCCAGAATGATTATGCTGTTATCCTAAATACCAACATGCAGCAGTTGAGCACTGTGGCACTTGCTCGTTTCAACCAGTACAAATACAGTCACAACTTTACAGTTGCCAACAACGAAGATGAGGCTGGCATTTATGGTGCAGTCGATGGAGAGGCCAATTTGGAATTCCTGAATGCCCCATTCAGTATCCCACCTATCCAGTTAGAAACAGTTTTTGTATTTGTTAACACTCCAGAAATCAGCAACATTAACCTATATGAGCAAACTGGCCTTAAGCATTTGTTGACCAACTTTGACCAGGCTATTGATGTAAATGCAAAGATTGTCTACCAGAAGAGCAAAGCTGCACCCATTATTGATCTTGGTCTCATTAATGTCTATCCTCTGGGTGATTTAATCTCTGAGTTGTCATTCAAGTCCTCTATATTCAACCTTAATGCTAATGCTGGTATGTATGGGAAAGATAACCCAGTAATTCGATTTGGAGCAATTACTGCCTCTGAGTTTGAAGGACTCAAGGCCAAGCTTGAAGGAACCAGCAGTCTGAGCACCAAAAGTGGATTAAAATTAGCCAACTCTGTGGTCCTGGAAAATCGCCACATTGAAGGAACCCATGAAAGCACTGCAACTATAAACCCAGATAACTTTGAAGTTGTACTGTCTGGGATCACAACTGGAAACATCAACCTACCAATCTTTAGAGCTAAAGCCAACCACCAACTTACTGCTGACAACAAGGCCCATCCAAAAGCGGATTCAACTTTAAAGACAGAGTACACATTTGACGTTCCCATTATTAAGCTTGCTGGTAAGGGAAGTGCTGAGAACATCCTAAAAGGTGAAGCAACACCTACGTTCGTCTCTGCGGAGACTCTCATAAAGAGTAGCATTGATGGAACTTTCCTAGATAGTGGCATTGTAAAGGGAGCTCTGAATTATGACGAATCTTTCTATCTGAATGGAAACAGTTTGCGATATGCTCTTAAGACACTTGCCGATGGCAACCTGAATTATGGAGACCTCAAGCTAGCATTTGATGTGGATGAAAACCTGTCTGTGGAAACAGCTATGGAACATGTTTATGCTATGCTGAAGTTTTCTTCCAAGAATGAAGCAAATATTGGAGGTTTTAACACAAAGGGAGATCACACTGGCCAGGCTACAGTTGATATGGAGCTTCTAAAGTCACTGGTGGCTGATATGAAATTGGACTTGTCTCAGCCAAGCACCTTTGGTGACCTTAAGATCTCAGAGATGGCATTGGTGGAGCTTAGTTTACCCAAGCAGAAAATTGACTACACCTCAAAGATCATCTCTCCAGTGTACACCACAGATGTTGTTGCTAAACTAGATGGTAGTGCCCCAGTCTACAAAACTGTTCTCAAGGCTACAGCCACTTCACCAGCTGTGCTCCTGGAGTACAATCTTGACAGTAAGTATCTGCAAAAACAAAAATAAAAGTTGTAATATATTGTTCTAAATGTGCTTAACTGATTTGTGCTTTCACACAAAACAGGCTCCATGAGTACTACAATGGAGAATGGTGCCCTTGTTGTAGGAGCAAATGCTGTACTTACACATGCTGACTTTACTATGGACATCAGCAATGTTCTTCGTATGGGGTAAAGAAAAAAAGCATTGTATTTAGTTTGTATCCAATTCAGTGTGTAAATTGTAATTATTAAGCTTGTTTATGAAATTTTGTTTAGTGACCCTAGCCATACAGTGAACGTGGACATCACCAGCCCAACATTCACCGATGTGAACGTTCGCTACGCTGCTCAAAGAGATGGACTGAGTGCCTCTGTTTCCACACCAACAACTGGCCACCTTGGCTTCCAGCTTCAAGGAAAGACCCCATCCGATATGACTGCAAGGATCTACAGCCGTTATGCTGTAAGTGGCATCTCTTACTATTAACTCATGCTAACAACTTTTGTTTCAATATTCTAATGATGGCATTTTTTGCAGTCTGCACCAGGAGATGATGTTGAAATTCTGAACATCCGTGCTGTACCAAAGGGAGATGAAAAAGTACTGCTGGTCAGCTACAATATACTGGCTACACTAGATATGGCCGGAGGCTTTATGGAGAGGCTACAACCTATGGTTTCCCGTGTTGAAGGATTTGCTAAAAAATATGGCATCACTGATGCCCGAGACAGACTGTTCATCGTTCTTAATAAAATTGAAAGAGTTTTCAGAGATGCCTACTCCTCTGCTTCCTGGCCTAGCCAAGACCTTAGTGAGCTGTCTAAACTTTTCAGAAATGTAGTTGTTACATACCAAAAGACCATCCAGGTCCTGATTGATGCTGCCATCAGCTTCCTAAGAGAGACCAAATACAAACTGCCTGGAATGGATGAAGCTACACTGCCTCAAATCTGCAAGAAGATCCAATTTATTATTGCGGAAATGCTGGAGAAACTCGCTAACAATCTGGAGATATATTTCTCTCCCATCATGGAGAACATCAAAACAGTTGAAATGAAGCTTCCCTCTGGAAAGGTCATGACAGTAGCCGAGCTGAAAGAAAATGTGAGAAGTACCCTGGGAAGTTACCTAGCTATGGTAGTAGATGTGATGAAGCAAACAAAAGGCCTTGATGTGTATCTTAGGAAACTAAAACAGACCCTACAAGAGGTGGTTGATAAAGCGCAAGAATTTGTAGACAGCATTAAATCTGACATCTTAGAAGGTGTTGCTGCTTCTCTTAACATTGTCTACAAAAAGCTGCTACAGACCGTAAATGATTTGGGCACGATGTTTGTCTACTTAGTTTTGCTTCCTTTAAGTGTATTATATTCCCATTGGGAGGAATTTATTAATGCAAATAATGGAATACAGCAAATTGAGCTTCCTTTGCCTTTTTTCCAGTAAATTGGTCATTCTGAACAAACAGTGAATGAAATAAACACTACCATCTTTTGGAAAGAGCATTCTTAAATGGACATTCAAGCCAATGGACACTTAACTGAAGTGTAATCCCAATATGTATATAAAGCAATCACTGATGCCGTACATATCTCATTATTATGCTGTTGTATTATTCTGTTTGTGTGAATGATTATTCAAATTTTTAACCTGCTGTAGGTACAACATTTAGTTTCATCCTTGTTCTGTATCTGACATTAATGGCATGATGAAAACTAAATAAAGAATTTTTATTACGCAATATTATGCTTTTTTTGTTTGTTTGTTTTGTTCCTACTAATACTACTAAGCATAAAGCAGTTATAATATAGTGTATATAAACGGTGGCTGTGATAACACAGCTAAACCTGCATTTTAAAATACTACCTCAGTACATGAGCATGAAGTCACTTAAATATTCCAGAATACTGATTTACATTAAGTGCCTACATGTGTGTTAATGACTAAAGCATTTTTACTGTACATTTTTGTCTACGGCCTGCAATTTGAGATTTGGAATTTCTTGTTTATTTATACAAATGACCCATCTCCAGTTTACAGTAGCTTTACTCTGCTCCCTTGTGGTGAAGACACTGAATTGTTTACACAGTGAACATATATGAAATACCCAAATACAAATACAGTGGAGATTAAAGAAGTTATGCAATTATAATACTGACTGTATAGACCTACCAAATCACACTTTAAACATTCTTTGTAAATTTCCAATAAATCATATGAAAAAATAACCTAAATAAATAATAAATAAATTCTCCTACTTTTTGCTGATTTATAACAGACAAACTGTTAAAGATAAAAACGATAAAAAGAAATCAGTTTAATAACAGTGTAAAGCACTTCTGTGAGCCAGTTAGAATTTATAAAATATATATTTTTTGTGTAATAATAATAATAATAATAATAATAATAATATATACACTGCCGCTCAAACGTTTAGGATAGGAAGATTTTTTTTAAAGTCTCTTATGCTCATTAAAGTTCCATTTATTTTATTAAAAATACAGAAAAAATTTAAATATTATAAAATATTATTGCAATTCAAAATAACCTTTTTTTTACTTTAAAATATAATTTATTTCTGTGATGCAAAGCTACATTTTCATCAGCCATTACTCCAGTCTTCAGTGTCACATGATCGTTCGGGAATCATGCTAATATACTGATTTATTACTTTTATTATCAATGTTGGAAACAATTTTGCTGCTTAATATTTGTTTTTTTGGAACCTCTGATACTGATTTTTATTGATGATTAAAAAGTTAAAAAGAACAGCATTTATTCAAACCAAGTATTTACTATTACTTTTTATTAATTTAACACATCCTCACTCATAATAAATCAGCATATTAGAATGATTCCTGAAAGATCTTGTGACACTGAAGACTGGAGTAATGATGCTAAAAATTTAGCTTTGCATTACAGGAATAAATTATATTTGAAAGTACATTAAAATAGAAAATCAGTATTTTAAATAGCAATAATATTTCACAATATTACTGTTTTTTTTTTTTTCAGATTTTTTGTCAAATAAATGCAGCCTTGATGAGCATAAGAGACTTATTTAGAAAAACAAAAAAATCTTACTGATCCCAAATAATTTTATAAACCAATTAAATACTACGTGGCTTTATCTTACACACACATTTTCCTAACACATTTTGTAACCAATGCTCTGAAGTGTGAACACACCAGCTGTTGAACACTAGAGTGAAGGTTACTCTGATGTATGCATCCACTATATTGTGAGTAACTACCTAACCACATTTTTGGAACAAATTTGTACCCAGAAGTGGGATAAATCTGACAAACTCTATTGTAAAACAGTAATAAAATAAAGTGTTTATAATGCTGATGTATTCCTTATGCCTTGAGAAAAGGTATAATGTATTTGATGCACATGAATGAATTTCCTATTTCAGTAAGCTAGCTATTTTAGTGAGGACTTCTCTGTATATGATTTACATAGAGCATTAAGCGTTATACTGTATGTACACCCTGCTGTGACCATGTGTTTAAAGGGTTAAAATTAGAAGTGAGAAGAGGGTCCAAGTCTTCACATTCAGTGACTGACAGAAGGAAGAACTAGGGTCATGATAAATCAAACATTGTGACTGTAACAATAACAATGACTTGCCTGTAAATGATACTGAATATGAGTCACTTAGAGTAGATCTAAAATGTTTATATTCAAATCTGCTAGTTTCTGTCATTTCTCCATCAAGAACTGGATAAAACTGAAGCTGAGGAGGCCATGGCTAGTTTTAACACTTCACACTCCAGTTAATATTTCTTAGGGTTGGTATATATTTTTTGAAAATTAATTTATCTAAAGACGTACCTTAAAGTGTAGGCTACAAAAAGCTATTAAACATCTCTACTGTCATGTTATTTTATGTTCATCATTTACCTAACAGCTATTACAAATGTATGGTCAGATGGTTTAGGTTCAAGGACAATCTAAAATGATTTTGAACAGTTTGAAACCGACATACAGCTCAAAACTACTGCTAGAGAAAACGCATTTGTGTTATTATACTCAGAACCATATTTACTGAGATAGATTAACAGAGGATGCACTGATTGATTGATTTACAGAGGTACTCACTGATTAAATTAATATATTAGCTAAAGTAATGGTCAATTTGATTAACGTAATGTTTGTCTTTGAAGTCAACGTATGCAGTATGATAAAAAGAATAGCTTTTAAAAAGCCACAAAAGTTAATAGGCTGTATTTATGCCACATACCATGTCACACAAAACCTGACAACAGCATTCGCTAACAAATTTTCGCTACTAAGCCTATATGATTTATTAATACCCATCTCACGTCACAAGGATATTTCCAGGGGGCTCCACGACTATTTAAACTCTGGATAACCTGACCAGACTTACGTACGATGGGAGCAAAACCCAACACACTTTGAAGCATACGAAGATGAAGCAATATGATCTAATTTCAGCTGTTCAGGGCACTGATGGCTCTTGACTCTTCAGGGTGTCGCATAACCAAACGTTACCCGAACTTTTTGGTTTAAATCGTTGCTTGCCTTGGAGTGGAAAGTTCCCAACCGAAACCGCCCCTCCTACTACTAAGATCTATGATAGCAAACATGTACAAATTGACAAGAGTCAACTAAGAGCCCCTCACACTCTTGGAGGATCCTGCACAAGCTGAAAATGACCACCGGCGTCGAGCGACTATTCGACGAACTTGGACACTTTAAAAGGTAGGCTACCCATTTATTCCTGAGAAGTGTTTTATGCAAATCACATCTTACTGGTACTTCATTTCATCGTTGTATCGCATGAATGATGCAGATTATCATTTATAAAACCTTGGTCTTGGTTAACAAAAAATCAAATGTAGAAATGTGTAATTTTAAGTTAACAAAAAACTGTAGATTACCTTACTATTATATTTTAAAAGACACTACTTGAGTTTTAAAATACTATAAAATGTTTTAGAAGTAAAAAGTATGCACTGATTTTACTTTTACTTAAGACGTTAATGTGGACACGTTTTTATGAAAAGATACTGTATGTTAAACAGGATATCACATGTAAATACTCTGGAAACCACAGCTGCATTTTCACTATAAAATTCACTATAAAATTCACTACAATGTAAAAATGATATCTAAACAGATATTTGCAGAAGCTGGCATTGTTGTATTTTTTTCTTACAATTAGGCCTATTGGTTGTCCTGCTTTATAAAGAGAATTGGATAGTTTATTTAAAAATTGATATTCAATGATAGTCAGTGCTTTCCTGTCAATAACTTCCATTTGGTCCTTCTTTCCCTTCAGGTTTCAGGCATGTGTTTACTTTGCTGCTATTTTCCAGGCCATCTCCTGTGGAATACATTACCTGGCCTCAGTTTTCTTAGTTGAAACACCTAAATTTCTTTGTGACGCTCCTTCAAATATTACAGACGTTCTATATAAAAATCACTCATCAACGTCGTTGGCAGATATATGGACTCACTACAAGCCAGGTGATGGACCAGTGGTTGTACAGACAGCTGGAGGAGACCAGTGGGAACTTAGTCCTTGTTTAAAAGCACTGCGGCTTGATGCTATCAATTTTCAGTATGAGTTTTTTGGGAACAAGACTGTGGAGTCGTGTGGTGGCTTTGTCTATGATCACAGCGAGATTGAGCAGAGCATCGTAACAGACTGGGACCTGGTGTGTGAGAAGGAATGGCTGGCCAAACTTACACAGCCAACTTTTATGCTGGGAGTTTTGATTGGAGCATTGGTGTTTGGGGATGTTGCAGACAGGTAAGGAATATGGGATGGTTAGCACAAACAGGATTATTTAGGTCTAAAAATTCTATTTGTTATACAACAACACAGGCAACTAATTAAGAGGATTATCCAGTTGTTAATTTCAGAAACGGAGTCAAGGTATTATTACAGACACAGTAGTTGCTGACAGAGCAGTGCACATAAATCATGATTAAAGAGTGTGACAAGTCAAGTGAACCCAATGCTGTAGTACCACAGGTGTGCAGTATACTTGAACATTTGATATGACAAGATAGCTTATAATTGTCAAATGTTTAATTCTGCAGTAAGATAACTAAGAACACTGAGAGAACTGTACAGGATGTGAGAAATGCAGACACTGCATGGCTGTACATAAACAGGATATCACAGGTTCACATTCCATGAAGACAGAATCACTGTCCATTTCCATTCTAGACAGCAGAGAACTACAGCTACTGCTGTGTATTTGTACATGTTTATCATCAGATTGGCCATGGTTGTACAGAAAAAGAATTATTTTGTTCTGCGAATGTGTATCCATATAACTTATTCAACAATTAAATTAATGCACAGAAACTGAATCAATTTGGAATGGTCAAAGGTGAAGTCATGCTGGTGTGCATAAGTGAGGCATTTGCATGCAAAAACAACCCATTGGTTTACTTTGATTATACAGTTGGCCTGTTTGTCTTTAAACAGCTGTTCACACATAAATATCAAATTGTAAATAGTGAATCAATTGACTGAATGGTACAACTAGTCTCTTTTCATGCATTAGTTGAAATTAATATACATTTATATAAAGGCATTTATCTATAACTACATACATTTTTCTGTAGGTAACTGAAAACATATAAAATATGTACAGTTTTGCTTTCCTTTTTCCAGAATTGGCAGGCGCCCCATTTTAATGGCTACCAGCTTGTGCCAGTTTATTTTTGGTGTTACTGTTGCATTCACATGGAACTACTACCTCTTTGTGTTGATGCGTTTCCTTCTTGCGATGGTAAGTGGATTGGTCCATATTCTGAATATTCTAGAGCTCTCAAATCGATTAATGACAAATAATCACAAAGTGGATTGGTCCATATTCTGAATATTCTAGAGTTGTCAAATAGATTAATCATGATTAATCACAAAGTGGATTGGTCCATATTCAGAATGTTCTGAAGCTGTCAAATTGATTAATCACAAAAATTGATTGGTCCATATTCTGAATATTCTAGAGCTGTCAAATTGATTAACCGCGATTACTCACAAAGTGGATTGGTCTATATTCTGAATATACTAGAGTTTTCAAAGCGATTAATCGAGATTAATCACAAAGTGGATTGGTCCATATTCTGAATATCCTAGAGCTGTCAAATCAATTAATCACAAAAAATTGATTGGTCCATATTCTGAATATTCTAAAGCTGTCAAATTGATTAACCGTGATTACTCACAAAGTGGATTGGTCCATATTCTGAATATTCTAGAGCTGTCAAATTGATTAACCGTGATTACTCACAAAGTGGATTGGTCCATATTCTGAATATTCTAGAGCTCTCAAATCGATTAATGACAAATAATCACAAAGTGGATTGGTCCATATTCTGAATATTCTAGAGTTGTCAAATAGATTCATCATGATTAATCACAAAGTGGATTGGTCCATATTCAGAATGTTCTGAAGCTGTCAAATTGATTAATCACAAAAAATTGATTGGTCCATATTCTGAATATTCTAGAGCTGTCAAATTGATTAACCGTGATTACTCACAAAGTGGATTGGTCTATATTATGAATATTCTAGAGTTTTCAAAGCGATTAATCGAGATTAATCACAAAGTGGATTGGTCCATATTCTGAATATCCTAGAGCTGTCAAATCAATTAATCACAAAAAATTGATTGGTCCATATTCTGAATATTCTAGAGCTGTCAAATTGATTAACCACGATTACTCACAAAGTGGATTGGTCCATATTTTGAATATCCTAGAGCTGTCAAATCAATTAATCACAAAAAATTGATTGGTCCATATTCTGAATATTCTAGAGCTGTCAAGTTGATTAACCGCGATTACTCACAAAGTGGATTGGTCCATATTCGGAATATTCTAGAGCTGTCAAAGCGATTAATCGAGATTAATCACAAAGTGGATTGGTCCATATTCAGAATATTCTAAAGCTGTCAAATATTTTCATATATATATATATATATATATATTCATATTTACATATGATTTATATTATGTTTAAATATAAACTACATATATTTCTTAAATATATACATATGTGAGTGTATTTATATATACATATATACACAGTGCACACATATATTATGTAAACACAAGCTTTTATTTTAGATTCAATTAATCGATTTGACAGTTCTAGAATATTTATATTCATACATGCACATACATAATTAGGCTGTATGTGTCTCAAGTGAATACTTTGCAGTAAGTCACAGTCTGAGGGCTGGTTATATAGCTATTTAAAGCTATTTAATTAAACATCCCTGTCGTTCTCCTTTATTTTACTCAACCCACATACTTACTTCTTTAGCTGCAATTTTTGTTTAAAATCAAAGCTTCTAATCACATCTGAGAAGCTACAGTTGAAGAAATATGGTGAAAACTGGCTAAAACTTAAAAATGAATTTAAATACGACAAAGCAATTTAACTCTTAAAAAATAATTCCCATTGTAATTGGAAATTGTAGTTAAACATCAGAAAACAACAACTTTAAAGCATCCATCAATCGGTAGTTATGAAGTAATCAGTAATCATGATTACATAATACAAGAGGTATTATGTAATCATAATTACTGATTACTTCATAACTACTGATTAGCTGTGCCTGATTACGATTACCAAAAGGGGGTTGAATGCTAAAGCACTTTTCCACAAATGTATAAAGAACATTACGGGGGAAAGTAAAAGGAAAGAGAAGAAATTGTCCGGAAAGTCATCCCAAATCATTCATTCCATCCTCACTGCTTCCATTTTACTCTGTCTGCTCATTCATCGTAATCAATGTTTATTTCTACTAACCCGTTTCTTTGTGTGTGTGTGTGTTGGCAGGTGTCGAGTGGGTATCTGGTCGTAGTCTTTGTTTATGTGACAGAGTTTACAGGAATTAAGGTGCGCACATGGACCTCTATGCATGTGCACGCAGCCTTTGCTGTAGGCATCATGGTAGTGGCTCTAGTGGGGTATCTTGTTCGCGTCTGGTGGATCTACCAGATCATCCTCACCCTCAGTACCTCTCCGTTCTTGCTCTACTGCTGGAAGTTTCCAGAAACACCCTTCTACCTAATGGCTAAAGGCAAGTACAAGGAGGCCCAGGAGCTGCTGGACACTATGGCCTACTTCAATGGCCTGCCACCCACCCTTAAGGTAGACTCACATTTACAACACATGGAACTGTGCTCCTGCTATAAATTATACCCTTTTCAGAATATGCTTTCCTACCATGACCTTAGATTATGAGACACTAGTACCATACTTGGATTGATGTTAAACAGGACAACACAATCTCGCTACACCTTATGTTAAAATAAGGTAATGTAAAGAAAAGTGACATGCAAAATATATAGAGGTATTGTAAATTAAAATGCAATTTTTAAAAGCAGCTTTCTTGAAAGATAAGAGGTCAGATAACAGTTGTGGAAAGTGGTATTATTAACAGTTTCTGTGTTCTTTAAATGTATCACTGACCTTAGGTGTCAGAGCTAGAGGATGATCGTAATGGACCACTGTTAAATGACAGTAAGCAGGAAGATGGAAGAGCAATGGAAGTCGAGAAGAGACTAAGCATCCTGGACATGTTTGGAAGCTTGAAAATGGCCGGCCGCAGCGCCACCTGCTGGGCTATCTGGTTCATCGGAAGCTTGGGATACTATGTCTTCAGCCTAGGGTCTGTCAGCCTTGGAGGAAACCAGTATATCAATCTCTTCCTGGCTGGTAATGGACTAATATATGTGTGTATGTTTGTATGTGCTACTGTAGCATTCATTCTCAAGAAGTCTTTGATGCTTTAAATGGGACAGGTCACCTCCTCTCCCCCCCAAAAAACTATCATTGTTCATTCATGCAAAACGGAATAACTTTTTTCCATTAGGTAAAAGATGACAAATTCTGAATAATAAACTGTTTGTTCTTTCCGTGCATTTACAGTGAATGGAGAAAGTAACTTTTAAGCATGATGGAAACAGCTCATAAAAGTATCTTGTCTTTAAAAAACTGGGGTGAACTATTCCTTTAAAGCAAAAATAAGTTGAAAATAGTGTAAGAAATACAAAAACATGCAAACACACCTAGTATGATGCCTTATGTATTGCATTGCTGGAATTTGAGCATTTATGCTGAGCTATATGCAGTTCATTTTAAGTAGTATATGTGTTAACCACGCTTAAGCTAACTATTCTTTATTTGACTGTTGTTAGGTGCTGTTGAGATTCCGTCTTACTTGATTGGCTGCTTTGCAATGGATCGGGTCGGCAGGAAGAAGACATGTGCCCCGGCTCTGCTGCTTGGTGGAGTAGCCTGCATGCTCATTATTGTGGTGCCCCAGGTATGAGATCATGACTGTCTGAATGCATCTGACATATATACACAATGTGATATAGCAATGAAACAGAAGTAGTGTTCGATCTTTTCTTCCATATTATGACGTAAATCTGAGTTCAATGGATTACTGAAGAATTGGTTCTATCCATTGGTTGTTGAATGGATTTTCAGATGTGGGTGTTGCACTCAACATTGAAAGCAGGTGAACGTGAGCTTGCAGGATAAAGTTTAGGTGGACTAAATGATTAGAGAAGTCCTGCAAATATCACCAGAAAGAAGTCTAAAGGTCCAGTTATAACATTTAAATAAATTGTAAAGGATTAGTTCACTTCCAGAATAAAAATTTTCTGATAATTTACTCACTTCCATGTCATTCAAGCTGTTCATGTCTTTCTTTCTTCAGTCGAAAAGAAATTATGGTTTTTGAGGAAAACCTTCCAGGATTTTTCTCCATATAGTTGACTTCAATGGGTTAAAGGTTCAAATTGCAGTTTCAGTGCAGCTTGAAAGGGCTTCACACGATCCCAGCCGAGAAATAAATGCCTTGTCTTGCGAAACAATTGGTCATTTTCTAAAATAAAATAAAAATGTATCTACTTTTTAACCACATGCATTATGTGGTTACATTGTAAAGGTCATGTGTGACGTAGGTGGGAAGTACCGACCCAGTGTTTACAAAACTAACGTGCAAAGAAAAGTTTTTGCCCGTACCTTTGTAAACTGGAGTACACAGACGAAGAACTAACCACACGTGGCCTTTCCAACAAGATTACGTAATGCATGATTTTTTTTTAATAGAAAATGACTGATTGTTTTACTAGATAAGACCCTTATTCCTCGGTTGGGATCATATAGAGCACTTTGAAGCTGCACTGAAACTGCTATTTGGACCTTCAACCCATTCCCTTGACCCTTGATTCCCATTGAAGCTGACTATATAGAGCAAAATCCTGGAATGTTTTCCTCAAATACCTTCATTTCTTTTCGACTGAAAAAATAAAGACACAAACATCTTGGATGACATGGGCCTGAGTAAATTATCAAGAAATTTTCATTCTGAAAGTGAACTAATTCTTTAATGTATTTTTTATTTTTATTTTTTCAAAATAAGACTTATAACATGTATGTATAAAACAGATAGGGTGAATTTTGATTTCATGCCAACTTTAAAGATAAACCTAATTCTCAGCCTGTTATACAAATGGAAGGAAGCGAAAAATGGCCATTGTATTTAGTTTCCATGGAATGTTTACTGCATGTTTTGCGGCAGTTTCAAAGTGAAAATGTCCAGAGAGTGGTGCTAAAACACACTTACAATACGTGACCGTGGCACATTTTAATTATATTGGTACAGGCATGTATTGCTGCGTTTTTCTTACACTTGAGGTACATTTTGTGGCTGTTCAGAATTCAAATATCCAGGAAGTGTCGCTAAAGGTAAATGCTCATTTGTGTTGGAAATATCCCCTACACCAAACCCAATAGTTTTAACAAATGCAAAAGTGATATAAAAATGCATTTGCTGATGCTGTCATGCTTTTTTTTAACATTGAGCTGTTTTGTCGAATCACCGTTTTACGGGGTTCATACCGGGGTTCTTCACCTCTCAAAGTACAAGCTATATTGCGAGAGCTACTGAGCAAACCTACTGAATTAGAAAACTCATACATATGAAGCTATACACGTGACGACAACATTAAAAAGTATCAGTTTTCAAGTCTCTCAAGATGTCATAACATAAAATTCTGCAAGTAATTGTGTTAAAATTTGGCTTTTTAATCAGAACTCTCTACCTGTCATAAAAAAAAGTTTGTGTGAAGAGGAATACAAGCTGTCAGTTGTTAGACTTTTACTGCCTCTAGTGTTCATTTCAACTGGAAACTGCAGTCATTCATACATATAGGTATGTTTTGCAGTTTTGCATACATGTATTTCTAATGAGCCTAAGTAGCAAATTATGGAAAATATTAATCTGGGAAAACTGGGAAAAATTTAAGGTGGTTTGACAGGTCTAAAAACAATAAGCAGAAAGCTTCATTATCTCTACCTCTGGGAGGAAGTAAGTGATTATTAAAATGAATGATTTACCTTGGCAAGAGTGGACATGTGTTTGTGTACATGTTTGCTTTTAACATGGTAACACGGGCAGATGTTTGTATCTGACCCTCTTGCTCTGTTTTTGATAAACCTTTTTGTACACACTTTCTCAAGTTCTTTTACTCATTTTCTGTAGTGCTTTAAACAGCAGTAATACATTTACTAAATGTTATGCAATCCATTTTCATCTTCTGGATAAAGTTTTGAAGCACATCCCACCGCATATAGCAAAGAAAGTGCCCATGTAATTATTGCAACAAATTACTGGCAGCTGTGTTGGTATAGCAACAAGGTTTTAAAAGCACCATCTCTTCTATTTAGAGAATGAGAATGCAGTGAAAAGGCTTGTGTAGATGATAACCCTGTGCAAGATATTCCTTATTTTAATTCGTGCTGTCTGGTACATAGGCACACTCACATGTGACATGATAGAGTTGAACCTCATGCAACCTCCTAATAGGATCTGTAGCATTGCAATATTTTTAAGAACTCAAGCTACTTAGGACATACAGTTCTGCCAAAAACAATGTTGTTTTTCCTTTTCTTGTGATTGGCCAGAGATTTCACAGTGGTGCAGGTCTCAAGAAGCCCAAACCCTTAACTGTGTGTCAAACTGGCTGTCCAACTTGTCTTGCTTGAGTTTAATAATTAATAACAAGCTGTATATTACAGATTGCTTCAATGCAAATATCCATATGGTGTTATTGCTGGTGTCACTAGACCCATGTTCAACCATCTGGGAATGTGAATTATTTTTACATGCAAAAATCTTTTGAATATGTGAGGCACGGTAGTCATGTCAGTATGTTTTTCTCTCGCTGTGCTGTAGTTGGTGGTAAGTGTCAACTAGACCACTTTCCCTCATGGTCAGTGCCAAATTTCAGTTTAACGTAAATTAAATGACAGTTTCCTCGGTGTCATGGCAGCCTCTTGAATTATAGATCTGCAGGTGTAAGATAGTCTCCTTGGCTTTTTTTTTTTTTGGATGGAAGTAGGGCTGGGCGATATGGCCTAAAAATAAAATCTCTGATTTTTTCACAAAAAATCCGATTTACGATTTAAATCGATTTTTCCCCCCTACAACTTTTAGCATGTAAAGAAACCCCAGCTTTTCCACAATATATATGGGCACCATATATTTTGCAATATACATTGCAACTGCATCAGTCATCGCTTTCCACCAGTCCCCATTCTTATCATACCAGACACAGTAAATGTTTGTAAGACAAATAAATATGAGATGGGAGGAAAATATATATTTCCATGATTTTCTCTTGCACTTATATCGTATACAAAAATATACAATTTTGAACACAGAAATATTAAATGATTTAAATAACTGAAATGATCTGCCAGCAGGTGGTGGTAAGACACTGATTTAATTACTGAATCATGTCATTCATTTGATTCGTTCGAACGGATGGTTAATTCAGGAATAAAGCAAGTGACTCTTTATGAATGGGAAATTGAATCATTTCACTAGATTCGTTTAAAAACGCACGTTCATTCATAAACGAAACACCGCTGTGTTTGAGTGGAGATGCGCAGCGGCTCAGTTGTGACTTGTTTCAGACCACTTTTGACGACGAAATAGAGCAAAATCAGGCAATAGTGTTACAGTCAGACAATGTAAGTCACTTAATAATAACTTCTTGTTTATTTAACTGTTATAATAAATCAATATTTCGTTTACAAACTCCCTTAAAAATGACTAAAAGCTGTCACTCATCTTAGTTTGCAATCTCACAAAGCTCTATTATAATAAACAAAGCTACTGCCCATTCAGTCTCTTATTTACACTCTCTACACTTGAGATTCATTAGTCAACGTGCAAAACACATAGAAACCTTTGAAGCTCCACTCAGCGCAAATACAAATATGCTGGTCGGGTCAGTCGCAGTAGGTTTTTTTTGCCCTTGAACGGCTGGTCGCACCGGTGCGACCTAAGATTCTTTTTAGTCGCACCATTGAGAAATTAGTTCGCACTCTAGAGCCCTGATATGCAAATAATTCGCCATTGTCTTCAATCATCTCTCTACTCTGTTTATGTGGTAAGTGGAATTGTATGTACTGTAATGTAACAGGCTAACTTGCTAGCAATCAGCTAATCATGTCCCCTTAGTGACTCGCGTTATTTTACCAGAACGTGTTATTTGTTTTCCGTTCTGAATACAGCGGTTTATTAGGCGTGCCATCATGTGGTCGGACAATATTGCCTCTTAATTATTCTGCCATTGGTGCAATTACAATGTATCTAATATTTTATTAAAAAATCGCGATACCTCGATTTAATTAAAAAATAAATCGTCTTAAAACGTAAATTCGAATTAATCGAAAAAATCGAAAGAATCGCCCAGCCGTATGGAAGGTTAAAAAGGTGAAAATGTTTCAGATGCTACTTCAGTAAATGCTATGCTTAGACATAATGGAATCAGAATCAGTACATTTAACTGCTTTTAACCCATTTCATTGCAATAATTTGCAATAATTATGTCTGAAAAGATTGACTATCTTTGTGAGTGAGTCAATGAATCCCTCAACCATTTTGTCCCAAACACTGGCTTGTAACCATGAAAAAAAAAGTATTCTATATATTTTACTAAAAGTAAGTATGAATGTAATCCGAATGTCAGATGCGTTATTGATATAACTCTCTCATATGGCCTTATGGAAAAGTGTACATTAAAAGAAGTAGGTAATTGGGTAATTTTCACCTACTGTTTATTAAATATTGTGAATTTGGAAATACTATTTTCACACACTGTTTATCGCCTACTATATAGTAGGGAAGTATGCATATTCAGATACAGCCACTGATTCATTCATTCAAATAAAGCTTGCAACATGTCAGCACGAAACTTACAGCTCATATTATCTCTCATGCAGTTATAAATGCAGTGTTTTGACTGAACCACTTCTACTTTTGCTGCACGAGATGAGAACACTTATCATTTTCTGAGTCATGAAAGAGTCTGCTTTTGTGATATATTTCCTTCTTTCTTTACTGCAAAGTGTTGGCTCTGTCTAGATGCGCTTATATCTGCACTAACAATGCGTTCCTGTATCACACATGCGCACTTCAATAAGCCGACAGAAAGCAGGTTATTGCATTTACATGCTGTGCGAAATCGGGGTAAGAGGCAAAAAGCTCAGTAGGGTCTTATGAAATCTGTTTTATTTTCTCCTAAATTCAGTTTTTTGTTTTTGTTTTTTCACATTTTGACTCTGTTGTAATGGTTAAATTGAAAAATTTGGAGAAAACAGTCATAAGTCACACGGGTATATTTGTAGCAATAGCCAACAGTACACTGTATGTGTCAAAATTATCGATTTTTCTTTTATGCCAAAAATCATTAGGATATTAAGTAAAGATCATGTTCCATGAAGATATTTTGTAAATTTACTACCGTAAATATATCGAAACTTAATTTTTGATTAGTAATATGCATTGCTATGAACTTCATTTGGACAACGTTAAAAGCTATTTTTATCAATATTTAGATTTTTTTGCACCCTCAGATTTTTAAAGAGTTGTATCTCGGCCAAATATTGTCCTAATATATCCTAACAAGCCATACATCAATTGAAAGCTTATCTATTTAGCTTTCAGATCATATAAATCTCAATTTCAAAAAATGTATTCTTATGACTGGTTTTGTGGTAACAAATATTAATTAAAAGCATGTCTAATTAATTTAAATCATGAAACTTTTACACATTTTAACAGCAAATTAATAAAAGTGTATCAAAAATTACATTTTTAAGGCCCTATGAAATGCATTCAGTTTTATTTTTGACCAAATTTAGCTTTTTAATATTTTAATATTCAAAAGCATCTTTAAATAATTAATTTTATTATTATTATTTATTTATTTTTATTTTTTTCAGAAATCTATGTTTTTCTTGTAAATAATGTTTCTGGTTATTACTTAAAGAATAATGTTTTAGTAATTTTATTATTATTAGTTGTACTACTGTTACATTAATTAATATATTTTTGTTACCGTTTCTTAAAGTTAAACCAAACTTTTAGTTTGACAGGTTGCTGTGAAGTCCTTTAAGTTTCTGTCTGTGTTTGATATGCCGATAGTTTTTCTCAAAATAAACTGTAAAATGCTCATGATGAGCAGTTCTAGAGATTTATGTTCATGTACTCATATATTTAGGCGGCAGAGGTTGAAAACATTGTGAGCGTCACACGCGCTTGAGTATGTGCATAGTAAACAAAACCTTGCATCTGCACCATTCATTCAAACACGCAGAACATACAGAATTCATATTTAAATGTTATGTTTTCGGCTTAATATTCACAACACTAGTCCATATCACGCTTTGACTGAAGTGTACTGACCTCCCTTTGATTTATTCAAGTTATACCGTAAATTTCAGTTTTATGACTGCATTCTACGATTCCTTCCACATTTTCTGCAACGTGGAAATCATAGTGGCTCTACTAAATACAAAATGCCACTACTGTTGTGCAAATGTTAATTCTAATATGACTTGAAGTTACTTAGTATTACCCTATTGTTCACTGAATTGTCTAAAAAAAATTAAATTGTGCTCTTAGTCTGAATATCAACATACTGTATCAGGAGCAACAGCACTCTATATATTGATTTAAAATACAGGTCATCAAATGGATGCCATTTATTAAATAAATAGGGTAAATTTCTGTCTCCAACCAGCCTTGGTCACAGGCAGGTCACTAAAAGCACAGGCTAAGAAGAATGTGTTAGTGGGTTGATATTCCATCAGGATCACATCACCCCTCATAACTAATAGCTACACTGCTGACACACTGAAATGGCCGAGTGTAGCGTGAGTACAGCCATCGTTGCTCCCAAAATCTATAAATAGACCTGTCATCTAAGCGGCTGTTTATACATATGGCAGCTGGCTGCTTCTGAGGGGAGGTCAAAGGGGACACGTCTTGGGGACGTTTTGATTTGTGTCTGATCCTGAATTTAATGAAGCCCTACTATGGCCTGCTACTGGCAACCTCTCCAAACAGCTGATGATTGAATCATTGTTGCTGATAAATATAGTTTCACTCTGTGTTTTTCTCTCTTTGTTTTAGGATATTGAGATATTGGCTATAGTCCTAAGTATGACAGGGAAATTCGCTATCGCCATTGCGTTTGGGCTGATCTACTTGTACACCTGTGAGCTTTACCCCACAATCATCAGGTATGTCTTATTCCACACTAAAAACTGGAATACACTACACTATTTTTTAAAATCTGGACAGATTTTATCCTCCAATTAGATACATTTATAGTTTGAAGCTAAAAAAAATCAGAGTCTGTGCCCATTATACACATGACTGACTAAAGTCTACAGACTGGCTAACATTGACTTCCAGACTGCAAACATCATGCAGAGAATTCCAGCTTTCAGGCTGCTTATCTCAAATTACCTCATGATGCACACTGCAATAGATGTAGTACTATAGTATGAAACTGTGCGATGCAACACAACATCGACTTGATTAAACTGCACCAACGTAAGTTACTTATTTTCAGTCTCCCTGCTGTGGTCTACTATACTTTTATTCTGTACCGTTAATTTTCTCCGACAATATTTATAATGTCCCAATACATATAGTCCTAGAAACAACTGATTTTCTTGGGCACATCCAAAGTTGATTGGATAATCATTAAATACAAGCTGCATTTAACAGGTCTCTGGCTGTAGGCAGTGGTAGTATGATGTGTCGGGTGGGAAGTGTGGTGGCTCCCTTCTGTGTTTACCTTGCGGACATCTGGATCTATCTGCCTCAGGTATGTAACAGCACTCAATCAATCTAGTACTGTGTGGTGTACAACTGAAGCATGATACAACATGATATAGATTTGCTGGACTGAACAGTGCTACAGTAGCTTACGCTCTCTATTACTCTGTAGCTAATTGTAGGAATTCTGGCCTTCATCATTGGGATCCTGACCATGTTTCTTCCGGAGACTCTGGGACAGCCCCTCACCTCAACTTTGGAAGAAGCTGAAGCTCTGGGATCCAAGCCCAACACAAAGAACACTGCAGTGGATGTGCTAGAGATGAACCAAACCGTCAAAGCCTAAAACCATTAAAACTAAATATTCCTGAAAGTGCCTCTACTGACTAAGAAGAACAATACATACTCCAATATACAAGCCTGAATGAGACATCTGGTGTTTTTGACAAGTGTGATACTATTTTTTATTTATTTTGTAGGCATCTGTGAGTAGCTGAGGCTGTTTTGTGTGAGCAAGTTTGTGTTTGAAGTTTGGATAATTACTAAAAACTATTGGTGTATTTAATTATGTTTTGATTATTATTGTGCTTTGATATATTGTAATTGTTCTAAAAATCTTAATTTTAACAAAGCTGTTACAATTTTACATTTCAGCCAAAATCACTTATGTACAGATTCTTAAGGTTCAGTCACACTAGTGAAATTTAAGCAAAATTTTGGGGGCAAAAGTCCCATTGTCTATTGTCAAGATGTTCATGTCTTTCTTCTTCAGTGGAAAAGAAATTAAGGTTTTGTAGGAAAAGATTCCAGATTTTTCTCCATATAGTAGACATCAATGGGAGCCAACAGGTTGAAGGTCCAAATTGCAGTTTCAGTGCAGCTTCAAAGGGCTCTACACGATCTTAGCCGAGGAATAAGGGGCCTCAAAAACCTTAATTTCTTTTCAATTTAAGAAAGACATTGGATGACATTGGGGTGAGTAAATTATCTGAACATTTTTATTCTGGAAGTGAATTAATCCCTAGTAGGAAAAATCAAACAAATCAACGTGTTTCTTAAATAGGATTTGATTTTACAATTGACAAATTTTAGATTTTATTATGATATATTAACATTCTGATGCACTAATGTGTTATGGACCTTAAACACCATTTACCTACTTTCACTGAATGCAAAAGCATTGCCTTCTATCATGTTTCTATGCATGATTCATTGAAAAACAGAATTTGTTTGCAGAAGCTATTTTTATACAACTGCATCTCAGGGTTTAGTTCCAAATTTATCAGTATTGTTCATAGCAAACTGGGACTGTACTTTATAATACTTCAGAACTTGTTTATTCTGGGTGCTTCTGTATTTGATTTGTTATTTAATATTTTCTTTTTTTTATTTAACGGTCTTATGTTCTCTTTTGCTTTGCATGACATGCGGAATGTACTGTAGAAGAGTTCAAAATAGTATTATCTGCTAAGAACACTTGCAGATTTTTTTTTCTCAGCAGATACTTCATAGATTTTATAATCTTTTTGAATTTGTGTGTTTTGGGACCAAAGAAGCAGTGATAGTAGCTATGTTTGTGCTACATTCATGTGTGGTCGTCTTAGTAACATGTTTGTCTAAATAATGTCATATATTAATAAATATGACATCATGTCTAAATTAGACCTGTTTTATTAAAATAAATACAGTGGCTATAAATATTGGTGATTTAAGTAGATACTACATGTTGTGTGCTGTTCACCTCTCATTCTCTAATGAAAAGAATCTACTCATGGAAAAGGTGGGAAATATTTTCCAGGTTAGTGGGTGTAAGGCAGGCGTCTCTCATTCGCTGTGACAGAGGGGAGGAGGCCCAGGACAAGCTGTGCACTGCCAGCCCTGACCCACACAAAAAAAAAATAAAAAAATAAACCACTCTATTGTTGCAGTCTGAAGTTCTCATTGTACAAAAAAGGCAGTTTTGTGCATTCACTTATGGCCCCTACTGGACATGTTCCCATTAACACCTTTTTGTTTTTTGTGTATATTGGAGTACTATTGTCAACACAAGCATATTTCACAAATTAATCTCCATTGTGATTAGAACAGTCCAAGCAGGCCTACTTCACACATCCTACACAACAAATTCACCCACTCATTTATTATGATACAGGCATTTTGCATTTTACTTTTCTGCCCAATGTACCGAACAGTGATTTTTAACACAAATACTTATTCGAAAGCTACTGAGAAACTGTTTTAAAAATTGCCAACTACCCTACTTGTGCATGTGAGGTTTGGGTTATCAGTGCTGGCACAAATAGAACACAAATAGAAATTATCCCTTGTGGACAGGGCCAGCTGGACGCTGCACTTTGACCCTGCTCTGATACCCAGCTAAGTACAAATACACGTCCCTACACTGATGCAAACTCAGACGCCTATTTCAAAACAAACTTAGAGGACAGAGATCAAATTATTGAATGAAATATTAAATGTAAGAGTAAATGCAACAGCTGAAACTTTGCAGCAAAACCATTCTGTTCAAAATCAAGCATAATTTGGAATACCTGTCTGACAAAAATGCCATGGAAATTATCATGCAGCTAAAATATTACTATTGTTAACATTTATAATGTAAGTGCTTGCAGCAAAGCCCTTTTAAAATCATTGCAGCTGAGGGTTTCCTAAAGCAAGGGCTCCCACTTCTGTTGAACTTGTGGAAATACACCTTGGCTTACATCCATGCAAGCAGTGTCAACATCTCAAAGGATAATATGGCCAGAGACATTGGCAAACTCTTATTAAAAAATATGCTGCAAGCATTTTTATGTAATAGCACACAGTAAACGCCCCAAAAACCTTACAGATATCACTGAAATATATGTCTTGAGGCCTGTCACACAGCATAAACTACTGTAGTAGCTTCTTATTTGCTGCTTATTTCATACTATGTATCTCTCTCCTGTATCAAGGCATCATACAGTATCTGTGAGAAGGTCAATATAACGTGACTCAAATCTCTGGCGTTACGACTTACAACCTCTACAGTCGTGGCCAAAAGTTTTGAGAATGACACAAATATTAGTTTTCACAAAGTTTGCTGCTAAACTGCTTTTAGATCTTTGTTTCAGTTGTTTCTGTGATGTACTGAAATATAATTACAAGCACTTCATACGTTTCAAAGGCTTTTATCGACAATTACATGACATTTATGCAAAGTGTCAGTATTTGCAGTGTTGGCCCTTCTTTTTCAGGACCTCTGCAATTCGACTGGGCATGCTCTCAATCAACTTCTGGGCCAAATCCTGACTGATAGCAACCCATTCTTTCATAATCACTTCTTGGAGTTTGTCAGAATTAGTGGGTTTTTGTTTGTCCACCCGCCTCTTGAGGATTGACCACAAGTTCTCAATGGGATTAAGATCTGGGGAGTTTCCAGGCCATGGACCCAAAGTTTCAACATTTTGGTCCCCGAGCCACTTAGTTATCACTTTTGCCTTATGGCACGGTGCTCCATCGTGCTGGAAAATGCATTGTTCTTCACCAAACTGTTGTTGGATTGTTGGAAGAAGTTGCTGTTGGAGGGTGTTTTGGTACCATTCTTTATTCATGGCTGTGTTTTGGGGAAAAATTGTGAGTGAGCCCACTCCCTTGGATGAGAAGCAACCCCACACATGAATGGTCTCAGGATGCTTTACTGTTGGCATGACACAGGACTGATGGTAGCGCTCACCTTTTCTTCTCCGGACAAGCCTTTTTTCAGATGCCCCAAACAATCGGAAAGAGGCTTCATCGGAGAATACGACTTTGCCCCAGTCCTCAGTCCCTGATGTTTTTTGGAGAGAAGTGGCTTCTTTGCTGCCCTTCTTGACACCAGGCCATCTTCCAAAAGTCTTGGCCTCACTGTGCGTGCAGATGCGCTCACACCTGCCTGCTGCCATTCCTGAGCAAGCTCTGCACTGGTGGCACTCCGATCCCGCAGCTGAATCCTCTTTAGGAGACCATCCTGGCGCTTGCTGGACTTTCTTGGACGCCCTGAAGCCTTCTTAATAAGAATTGAACCTCTTTCCTTGAAGTTCTTGATGATCCTATAAATTGTTGATTTAGGTGCAATCTTAGTAGCCACAATATCCTTGCCTGTGAAGCCATTTTTATGCAACGCAATGATGGCTGCACGCGTTTCTTTACAGGTCACCATGGTTAACAATGGAAGAACAATGATTTCAAGCATCACCCTCCTTTTAACATGTCAAGTCTGCCATTCTAACCCAATCAGCCTGACATAATGATCTCCAGCCTTGTGCTCGTCAACATTCTCACCTGAGTTAACAAGACGATTACTGAAATGATCTCAGCAGGTCCTTTAATGACAGCAATGAAATGCAGTGGGAAGTTTTTTTTGGGGATTAAGTTAATTTTCATGGCAAAGAAGGACTATGCAATTCATCTGATCACTCTTCATAACATTCTGGAGTATATGCAAATTGCTATTATAAAAACTTAAGCAGCAACTTTTCCAATTTCCAATATTTATGTAATTCTCAAAATTTTTGGCCACGACTGTATGTGGTAGATCAAAAAAGCGCTGTCTTCTACCTCTCTGTCATTTTGAGCAGGTTTGTTGAGCTTTAACGGTCAAATGTACCTGCACATGGACAAAAGAAAACACAGCTGGTGTAATCAAAACATATTTAGACATTTAAATTATGAAGAAGAACTATTCTGTTGCTTACCTTCACTTAATGTGATCAAAGGCCCTGTATGTTTGTCCAAACTAACAGAGTCTGAAAGGGCAGTTTGACTCCTAAATTGATTATGGCATCGGGCCTTTGTAAATTCCCCAGTTTCTCTAGGATTGTAAGTGTCCAGAAAATGATTTTACACTGCCAATTTAAAAAAAGTTTCCGATAAGACGGCCACAGGCGTGTTTACCTTAGACATATTTAAACACCTAGATGCCTCATTGTCTGCTTGACTGCACGTCAACGTCGCCGCCATATTGCTCAGGGCAACTCTCCACAACTCTCATATCAGTACGAGAGATTCCCATTCTGTTAATGCATTGTTTTCCTTTCTGGAGCATCAATGAGTGTTTAAACCTTTTGTAATAGTTGCATATGAGTCCCTCAGTTGTCCTCAGTGTGAAAAGATGGATCTTAAAATCATACAGTCATTGTTGGAAAGGGTTCAAATACACAAAAATACTGGAAAACCGAAGAATTTGTGGAAGCTGAAGGATTTTTCTGAAGAACAGCAGGCAGTTTAACTGGTCAGGACAAACAGACTCATGAACATCTATTAAAAAAAAAAAAAAAACAAAACATAAATTCAACTATTATTTTATCTTGTGGACTATATGTAAACGTCTTTTATGTGAAATATCTTATTCAGGTTAGTACTAAATAAATAAAAAATATATGCATTTTGTATGATCCCTCTTATAATAATATTTAACATTTTGCAGAATAAAATTATTTTCTTCATTTTTAGAAAAGTCTCAGAATAAAAGGTAAAAGAAAAGATACCTGACTCGTCTGCAGCTTGGGCATCTACAAACCATCGCACAAGAACAAAAACAGATCTCGGGGTATTATCTTTCACAGGTAAGACTGCACCGTTGTTTCTGCTTGTTTTTTTGTTTGTTTTTTAACGATATGTTGACATCTTAATTGACTAGCAGTGACAGACTATTAATAGCTAGAAATATCACTAGCTAGCTGTGAAAGCTGAGACTTCGGAAGAACTCATTAAGTTTAAATTAATTCTTATTAAGTTTTAACTTATATTGAAGTTTATATCATAAACTACATTTTGTTATGAGCACAATAAGGACAGTGAGCAGCACTTTGACAAGACAATGTCAGATCAGGATTAGGGATTGAAGCATCTCTCTTTAATTTCACTACTTATTTACAAAGAGTAAGTTTATCATTACTAGATTGTAAGGATTTGATATCATCTTAAACTGTTAGCTGATTATTTATTTTTTTCCCCTTTTTAGCAAACTGCAAACAGGACAACACAAGCCTGTAGGAAGGCTGAAGAAAGCCTGTCAGTGGACTGTTCTCTGCATTTCCAAGAGACTAAACCTCCTCAGCCTAATGTTGTACAGTATATATTTCAATATAACCAGTTTCTTCAGTCAATCACAATATTATAGACTGCATTTAAAATTATTTCAGTCTGTTAAATAAGAAAAATGTACACATCCCCATTCTGTTAATGCATTGTTTTCCTTTCTGGAGCGTCAATGAGTGTTTAAACCTTTTGTAATAGTTGCATATGAGTCCCTCAGTTGTCCTCAGTGTGAAAAGATGGATCTTAAAATCATACAGTCATTGTTGGAAATACAAAAATACTGGAAAACCGAAGAATTTGTGGAAGCTGAAGGATTTTTCTGAAGAACAGCAGGCAGTTTAACTGGTCAGGACAAACAGACTCATGAACATCTATTAAAAAAAAAAAACCCATAAATTCAACTATTATTTTATCTTGTGGACTATATGTAAACGTCTTTTATGTGAAATATCTTATTCAGGTTAGTACTAAATAAATAAAAAATATATGCATTTTGTATGATCCCTCTTATAATAATATTTAACATTTTTTCATAATAAAATTATTTTCTTCATTTTTAGAAAAGTCTCAGAATAAAAGGTACAAAAGTCAGTGCCTTTTTAAAAAGGTACATTTTTGTATCTGAAGAGTCAATATTGGTACCTTAAAGTAACATAACGTTTACATATTAGTACCCAAAAGGTACTGCCCCAGCTATTTGTACTTTTTTCACATACTCGTTCTCCTCATGCTCTACGTCGATGAGCACGAGTTGTGGAGGCTGCTCAAACAGGGAAGTGGACGGCTGAGGTTCACCAGGCAGGGAGGGCACACTGTAGTTGAAGAATGTTGCAGAGCAACAACTTCATCAAATGCAGGAGTGGAGCTTGGTGGAACCACCAGTCGTTTGGGAGGACTCACTTGGGAGCATCGGAAAGAAAACAGTTCATCACGTGCTGGTGTGGGACGTGGAGGAACCGTCAACGGTTTTGGAGGATCCACTTGCAGAGGAGTGCCTGGCAGGGTCACTTCCTCAGGTGAAAGAGCTGGCTTTTGAGAAAGCATGGGCCAGTTGGTAACTGGCGGAAAGGGCTTATAGCGAGCAGCTGGTAGTGCGAAGTGTTTAGAGACACTTGGAGGATCCACTTGTAGAGGAGTACCTGGCAGGGTCACTTCCTCAGGTGAAAGAGCTGGCTTTTGAGAAAGCATGGGCCAGTTGGTAACTGGCGGAAAGGGCTTATAGCGAGCAGCTGGTAGTGCGAAGTGTTTAGAGACACTTGGAGGATCCACTTGTAGAGGAGTACCTGGCAGGGTCACTTCCTCAGGTGCAGGAGCTGACTTTTGAGGATGCATGGGCCCGTTGGTCACTGGCAGAAGGGGCTTGAAGCGAGCAGCTGGTGGAGCAAAGTGTTTAGAGACACTTGGATGATCCACTTTAAGAGGAAGACCTGGCAGGGTCACTTCCTCAGGTGCAAGAGCTGGTTTTTGAGGACACATGGGCGGTTTGGTCACTGGCGGCAGGGACTTGAAGTGAGCGGCTGGTAGAGCAAAGTGTTCAGAGACATTTGGAAGCACTGGAAGTTCTCCCTCTATTTTCTTCAAGAAGAATGATCTTACTGGAGGACTGTCTGGAGTTTGCTGAGGTTTGACCTCCACAAGAAGTGGAGTTGGCTCAGTGGTCTCTCGTTCCTTCAGCTTTCTCTTCTTCCATTTCTTTTCTCCAGCCTCTCTATGCTCACTTTCTACCTCCATCAAATTTTCAAGACTCTGCATCTCTCTGAATTTGGCTCTATTTTTCTGCTGCACATGTCCTCTCTCCTTTATCTTTTCAAGACTGAGTGTGTCTCTTTCTTTTTCAGCCTTGTCTTTATGACCTTCTCCCTCATTTATCTCTCTCTCCTTCGTCACCTTTCTCTTCACCTGTCTTTCCTCCTCTTTCTTTCTATACTGTAAAAGCATTTTTCATGGTTGTGGATAAACATTATTGCAATTTTACAGAACAATACTGTTTGTCAGTATGTCTTACTTGCAGTTTCTTTGTAATTAATTGTGAAATTTACTAGCACGTTCTGAGTGAAAATTGTTACTACATCAA
Organism: Garra rufa; assembly: GCF_049309525.1. Classification (NCBI taxonomy): domain Eukaryota; kingdom Metazoa; phylum Chordata; class Actinopteri; order Cypriniformes; family Cyprinidae; genus Garra; species Garra rufa. Next base: position 28,050,677 of record NC_133373.1, read on the forward strand.
TTTGCTTTTAATGCAAGCTCAGGTACCTGGCGGTGTTATATATATGTGACCCTGGACCACAAAACCAGTCTTAAGTCGCTGGGGTATATTTGTAGCAATAGCCAAAAATACATTGTATGGGTCAAAATTATTGATTTTTCTTTTATGCCAAAAATCATTAGGAAATTAAGTAAAGATCATGTTCCATGAAGATTTTTTGTAAAATTCCTACTATAAATATATCAAAATGTAATTTTTGATTAGTAATATGTATTGTTAAGAACTTAATTTGGACAACTTTAAAGGTGATTTTCTCAGTATTCTGATTTTTTTGCACCCTCAGATTCCAGATTTCAAATAGTTGTATCTCGGCCAAATATTGTCCTATCATAACAAACCATACATCAATAGAAAGCTTATTTATTGAGCTTTCATATGACGTATATATCTCAGTTTTGTCAAATTTAACCTTATGACTGGTTTTGTGGTCCAGGGTCACATATATACTTACATTTATTTTATTGTACATTAAAATTACATTAAATGTGTATATCACAGTTATATTTCATTATTATTAGAGCTATTAACCGTATTAATAAAATACATAATTTTGTTACCATAGAATAAGATATGATATAAGAAAATATAAGAAATATTTCCACACAGCACATATTAAAAGGTTCTGCAAACATCAACTGCTGTTAAAATGCTTTTATTTTGAGAGCTTTCCCAGTAAAGGTGCAGTTAATTTGTAATGTTAGCTATTTCATTGAGTTTTGGTAAAGAAGTCACTCCAGCTGTTCTTAAGTAACATTTAAGTATCCGATGCTTTAATATTTGCCAGCTGTTAGATGCCAAAAAACAAAAATATATCTGCTCTTTTTTTCCTGAGATTCATACATGGAATGCAATCATCAAAAGTAATACTGTACAATAAATTAAACAATATAAAAATCCACATTGAACACAAAAACAAGTACATACACCTATATACTTAACTGGCAAGTTTAAATGGGAAGTGTTAAATTCTGTGAGAGCTTGTAGCTATAGCATCTACTTAGTTATGTATCAACCATTCGTTTCACTTCACCAGCATAGTTCAACAAAATTGTCCCATCAAGCTGACCTGTAATGAATGCAAGTGGACCATTGTTCAATTGAAACACACTACAGAAACCTTACGGATAGGTGTTGATCTGTGGAGCAGCATGTTAATGGTCTAGAAAAATGCAATGTACGAGTTTATGTTTTCACATTCCTCATTCTTTTCCCCCATTTGCTGTCTAACAGCTTGATTAATCATGAGTTTATTCTTTTAACCTCCCAAATAATTAATTTAGTTTAATATTAATGTCTTGTTGCTTTGTTTCAGCTTGTGGTCCTGCCCAAAACAGTAGGCACTGGCAGATGATTGTGGTGTAAATATCTCTGTCACAGTCAACCAATTGTGAACTTTCAATAGCTTAGCTCTAACTAGCAGGGTATTGTTAGATATCCCAGTAGTTTTATATGATGCACTGTTAGGCAATCCAGAATGGGATAAAACTGTATTGCTGCTAAAAACATCATTACAGTTTACATTTTCACGTGAACTAATACTTCAAGTGTTCTTAGCACATTGTGTACCAAACATGAACTTAAGGGCCCAATTTTATGCAAACACTGACAAGGCAAGGAAATGTTTAAGATCCACATCAAACATTTCAGATGGACAGTGTGCTGCATTTGACATGTGGCAGGCAAGTGTTCAATTCATTGTACAACACCTTACATGTACAATAGAAAAAGATTAGCATTGAAATTCTGGCACAGAGTTGCAGCAGGTTTCTGGAACCAGAGGAGGAAGCGAGTGATGATGAGATGATGAAATCTGACTGGTGTTTTAGAGTTGTTTACGGTGATTACAGCTACAGCTTCAAGGCTTAATGCAGTAATCCTTGGCACTTTGAAGGTTTGGCACTTTGTTGTGATCCTCACTCGCCTAAATAGCGTAGTCTGAATGTGTGCTTATGTGTGAAAGTGTGTGTTCATGTGTGAGTCCGAGATCACTCAGGTTCCAAGTGTACAGGAGTAGTGCCTAAAAATCAGACTTCCACAGCATCTCATTCTGCAATACCACAATTAGCTCACCTGTAATTCCAATCTTGTATCATCTCACCAGGAAATGACCTTAACCAACTCAATTTCATAATTTTGCCACTATTGTTGGTTCCTTAAATTATTATTCAGACCCTTCTGTGCTCCTCTTGAGTGTCTTGAAGGGCCATCCCGTTGAAAACAGGGCTTAAACACCCCATTTTATCCTGGGAATGTTGACTCTACCTCCTGACTGGACATAGACATCAAGCTTATGAGATATTTGCCATGCTTACACCTCCATGGCTATTACTCAGGGCTGAACCAACCAGCTGTTGGCATCTTCTTGTCCCAGGTCCTCTTCTTCTTCCTCCTCCTCCTCTTCCTCCTCCAAAGGCTCATGGGTCCTGAAGGCAAGCTCACGGAGAAAGTCAGGTTCATGAGCTGAGTTCTGGGAGGTGGACTTGAGGCCGATCTTCTTCTTGGTGAGATGGAACTGGTCACGAATGAAGTTGTAAAAGTCATATTCATACTTCATCCTTTGGTAAAGCACCTGTAGGGCCTCTATAGTGGGCATGTGCTTCTTCACTGTGCCTGTAAGGTTCCCCATTTTCCAGAATTCTGAAGAAAAATCAGATTAACAAAATTATGGGCTACAGAGAAAGCTACAGTTTGCAATTCAAGAGCTAAAATAATTTAGCACATCCTTCACTTATTGTTTTAAAGTTGATGTATTTTTTCTTCACCTCAATCTCTTCATGTTCAAACATGCTCATTCATTTGTATTCATATTTGCATTAGTATTCCCATTTATTTATTTTCTTTGTTATAGGTTCAGCAATCTCCATGTAAAACTGATTGAGCAGACCAATATAGACTTGAAACTTGGAGAGATGATAGTACTCACACCGCCGACAACATCACCAGCGATCAAAAGTATGAAATCGCTAAACCATTGATCGCAGGCGAAATTTTTGGGTATTTTGGATTTTTTGAAAAAAACTACTTCTGCGATCTAGTCCTAGGTTTATTGCATGATTGGAATCAAACCAGTGCAGAAAGATTTTCTGGAGAGTAAATATCAATGATTATCCAAAAAGTTTATCTTTCGACTCCCTGTCACAAAGGGATGGCAAAAACGTTTGAAAAGGGCAGGGCCACTCGTAGTTAAATGCCTATAACTCATGTACGGAATGAGATATCTTCACCAAAATCAGAACACTTATGTAAGAGGTCAATCTGAGGACAAAATCATGGAGCTTGACATTTTTAAAAGGCATAACCAATTGTACATTGCACGGTTTTTCGCACATACACGCGGTATTCGTGTATGATCCTCATTCCAGACAACTTTGCATCTAGAAACACTGCTGTCTAGGGCTGCTCGATTCTGGCAAAAATCATAATCATGATTATTTTGGTCAATACTGTAATCACGATTATTTAACACGATTATGACTGGGTCCAAAACTTTATATTAATGATTAATTTAAAGATAGCAATACAGCAGAAAAAAAAGATAAAAAAAAAAAAAAAACTGTGCTTCATTCAAGAGCAGTGAGTGATTTTTCTCTGTTTTTTATATGTTTTATTAATATTAAGCACAAAGACAGCAGAAAGAATATTTGTTGCCGCTTTAAGTGCCACATGGATGCAATATACTGTTACACACATATTTTCATTCTCAACCGTTAATGATCATTTAAGCCATAACTGACAAGGGTTTACATGAATAATCACAAAGCGCCTCATTTTGAAATATTATTGCTTGTATTTGACCGTTTAGGCGCGCACCTTGAGCTCAAAGATAACTTTACATGTCCGTGTTCTGCTCCGTCTCTGAGCGCATACACAAAACAGCGCAAGTTCTTTTACACGCTATTAAAAACCCAACATCAAAGAAACATTAATAAATCAAGCATGTCCCGTTTTATGGAAGTCACGTTACATGATTTTGCTAATTTGCATGTGAAATTAGGCTTTTGTGGAGGAGCGAAATTGCACCACTGGTAAGAGGGCGGCCTGAGGCGCAATAATCATTTCATCTTGATGCATTTTCATTCGTTTGAAGCAGAAATCGAAACCGAATTTTCATTAATTGCACAGCCCTACTGCTGTCAATCAATTGTTAAATGATTGAGAAGATGTAAAAGAACTACTTTTGCAAACTAGTCTGGGAAAAAACACTGCAGTACAATTCTCTAGAATCTCTAGGTTAATAAGTATTTTTAAAAAATGTTAAAATTTACCCTTTGGGGAAGCTATAACTCAGTCGTTTAGAAAAGGGGCCTGACCAAATTTACCCAAAATAAAGCCTAAAGGTTTTAAAGAGATCGGACCACAGATGGCACTATAACAGTCATAAACGTAAAAAAACAAACAAACATATTTCTATGGGAAATTACCTGTATTTTCCAAAAATATGTAATGTCTTTTTTCATATTTGCTTAAATGCCTTAAACTGCTTAAACACCGGTAATTACTGCTTGCAGCTATATTTTTTATTTCATTTCTGTCATATGAATTTAAAGTCACTGAATAAAACACACCTGGACTCTTGTAGATGGTTAGGACATCACTGAAGTAGTGAGGTAGGAGTCTCTCCAGCAGGAGCAACACATCCTCCAGCTCTTCCAGAATTCCCACAAGCAGGAAGTTCTCTATAACGTTTTGTTTGGCCCTCTCCACAGCCCAAACACCTGGCTCTCTGAAGTGGACAAAAAAATAATTATTTGACAGCCAATTATTTCACAAGAAAACATACAAAGATTTCCGCTTGCTTAAATGAAGTGATTTTAAAAACATTTATTTGTTAAAACAGCACAAAAATACGTATAAAACGCTGTGGATTTTTTTCATAGGTTTTCTACTACATATTTCAGTAAGAGACATCATTTACATTATATGAAGCCATAAACATCTTAATACCCGGGGTTCCCTTTAAACCTGTGAACGTGCAAAAGATAAAAAAATCTGCATGATTACAAAACAGCCATTTAACTCTATAATCATCACAGATAATAAACATGCATATTGCATCAATAAATTATAAAACACAAATAAGAATCTTATTTGCACAAGTTCAGTGAATGCCATTAAAGAGAGTGTTTGCTTTTGGTTTGAAAGTGTTGAAAGAGTGATGGTTCATAATTACCTGCACTGAGGGTGCTGTCCACAAAAGTATGGAACGATGTAGAAGAGACGTGGGTTAGAGCACTCTGGATAGTTCTCCATGATGCAAACATTAATGTCCTGAGGTGGAGAAAAGGGGAAATGAGTCAGACAGATGCTAGAGCCAAAAATAAAGCAGCACATTGAATTGGCCAACTAAGAACACATTTTCAATGGATAATATGCTCTAATACTGTACACCCCCATCCAAAGTACCACCAATATCTTCTAGTGAACACAAGGGGGCACCACTTACACAAAAAATGAACCACAGTCTTCTGTCATAATGGTTACCTTTTATTAACACTTCCAAAACACAAATTATTTCTAACCTGAACCCAATGTGTTAACAGAAACGTTTTAACACTTTATCTGATCCAAAAGCTTTAATTACACTGGGGAAGATTAGATGGGAAAATATGTAAAGGCAACCCACCCACACTTAAAATGCACGACAGGGGTGGCCTATGAAACCCAGTGTATTTAATTTCCATTTTTATGTAACAAAAAGAAACCAGACTAGTCAAATAGTGGCCAGAGATCAAAACAAAATCAGAATCAGCTCTCCCTCACTTGTTTAATTACAAAGACTACAATCCATGTGAAGTTGTTCCTCAGAAAACAACATGGACAAGATGTGACAGAAGACAACAATATGCAGTTTCTTCAAAATAACAACGCAGCCAACAATGCTATAATGACACTCTCTGAATATTAAGAGAACTGATTTCATGCTGAAAAGAATATGGTCTTGGAAAAGAGGGCGATTTGTCAAGTTAACAGCCTTGTCTTTAACTTGTGCACAGGAGAGGTTAAGTAAAGACCACATAGCCATGAGGCTCCAGACTCCACGCACTCCTTCCCTTTCATGAGCCCCAGGTGGGTGCCTAAGAGCTGGGGGAAATCACATGCAAGCTGTGAAGGGCAGTCATGCTGGCAGGTAGAAAAACATACTCAGAGTTATTTCAGCATTAATCGCTCATAGTAGAATGCCCTTTACACAGGCCAAGTATGAGTCAATATGTGAACATTATTTCTCTGGTCTTTATTAAGGCCTAATTCAGGAAAAGAAAAGGTCCTCTAAAGTTTGCTGCTTATCAGTGCATCTTCTCGAAGATTTGAGACTTTTAGACTTGGATTAACTCCATATCCTGACCATTAAAAGCCTGAATGTTTTTCAATTATCAGTCAGTTTTGATTATTTATGTTTCTGATGGTTTCTCCAGTTTTGATCAACCTTTTGAGACTGAAATTGTGGGTGATTTATATACGTAAACTGCAGAGCTGATCATTTTGGGAATTTTGCTCATTTTAAGCTGGTTTTCACTTGGAGAGTTTCTGAACAGGAGTCAACTGGCATACTTTTTACAGTCCCCCTCCCAAATTCTGTAGTTTCACTTTCCAAAATACCTACTCTGCATTCCAAATGTTTAAGGGCTTTATTTTTCTTATTTCACTAAAACAATTTAAACTGTGGACTTAATGTGGTCACATATTAAAAGGCAATTTATTAAATATATGTGCAGGATACATTTCACCCTTAAATCAAAGAACCATTATTAGTTTTGGGCATTCAACTTAAAGGAGTAGTTCACTTTCAGAACAAAAATGTACAGATAACGTACTCACCCCCTTGTCATCCAAGATATTCATGTCTTTCTTTCTTCAGTCGTAAGGAAATTATGTTTTTTGAGGAAAACATTTTAGGATCTCTCCCTATATAATGGACTTCTATGGTGCCCCCGAGTTTGAATTTTTAAAATGCAGCTTAAAATGGCTCTAAATGATCACAGCCGAGGAAAGAAGGGTCTTATTTAGCTAAATGAATGGTTATTTTCTAAAAAATTACAATTTATATACTTTTTAACCTCAAATGCTCGTCTTGTCTAGCTCTGTGTGTAATATAAAAAGTACATAAATTGTAAAAGTTTTTAGAAAATAACAGAGCGTTTTGCTAGATAAGACCCTTCTTCCTTGGCTGGGATCATTTAGAGCCCTTTGAAGCCACATTTTGGAACTCGGGGGCACCATAGAAGTCCATTATATGGAGAGAAATCCTGAAATGTTTTCCTCAAAAAACTATTTCTTTACAACTGAAGAAAGAAAGACATGAACATCTTGGATGACAAGGGGGTGAGTGCATTATCTGTAAATTTTTGTTCTGAAAGTGAACTATTCCTTTAAAGGGATAGTTCACCAAAAAAAAATTAACATTCTGTCATTAATTACTCATCCTCATGTCATTCCAAACCAGTAAGATGTTAATTCATCTTCAGAACACAAATTAAGATATTTTTGATGAAATCCGAGAGCTTTCTTACAGGTTTGGAACAACACGAGGGTGAGTAAATACTAAATGATGACAGAATTTTCATTTTTTGGCTGAACTACCTTTAAAACACTTTTTTTTTTTTAACCCAAATGCTGGGTTCAGCATTATTTTGATAATCGATTAGTTGGTCATTCAGTAAAGATTTAAACTTAACACAGATTGTCAGAATGGACTTTTATGCAAAAATGGAAATGCTTGTGTGAATTTGTGACATTTACAGATAAGGATATGACAGTAAACTGAAAGTTTTCATGCTGAGGATGCAAACGAATCTGTCGAAGTAACTCACAGGGCAAGCCATTACGCCATTAGCTTAAAGTTTAAAATAAATGTCACATAACTCTACTGCAGCATCTCATTCTTTTTCCTCCACTATTTTTAGATGCATTTTGTCCATAGAAATGCGTCATCCGGTGCTGTAATTTGACATGACCCTCTAAAGTTGTATGTGCACTGTGATGTCGATGATTCCGGGTCATTTTTAATGGGTTATCTGGTTATTTTTTCTACCCAACCACTGGGTTGAGCCGAAACAACCCAGCTGCTGAGTTAAGGTCATTGCACAAAATTTTCATATGCGTTTTTTCGTATTTGTCATCCTTTCCTATCAAAATGCTTTCTACGGATGTGAAAATGCAGAAAATCGAACCTGATCTGAACTGTTTTTGACGGACGAAAGTTTTGGCGGCAGTGTGCAAACATGATTAACACAATATGAGGTCACAATTATTTTTTAACATGTGAAAAAAACCTTTAGAGTCAGTGCGTGGGCTTTTTGCATCCTCTACAGCGGTTCTCAGTGCTAATTTGGTGCACTTCTTTAGCGAAATAAAGGGTTGTATACATTATTTCTTTTATAAAGTCTTTATTTTGTGCTGTAAATTGCATTATTTTACACAATGCAACATACAAGAATGAGATGTCAGTTAGCTGCGTCAGCAGCAGTCTTTCCGCATGATGGAAACAGCTTTGCATAACATAAATAGATTTTATTCAATATAATACTGAATTTAATTTAATTTGATGTTAAAATATGTTCTCTAATCTCAGTACTGTTTGTTTATAGACAGGCTATAAAGTCAGTCACGGGATCTTTCAGCTACGAGTGAAACGCAAGGCGGCGTTCTGAAGTTCATAGTTTTCCTCCAGAGCACAATAGATTACCAGCTTAGATTTGGCTAACACACCGGCATGAGAATTACTACTATTTCGGTAAAAAATGATTACAGAGAATGGTTGAATACACTTAAATTAAAATCCTACTTTTAATTATGTCCAAAAATGTATGTAATATTGTAAACTATGCTGTATTCACCCAAATAAATTAAATTAAAATAAATTCTTTTTTTTCCCTTATATTTTTGTTCATGGGTGTTCTTGCTTATAAAATAAATGTTCATCGTTTAATTATTGCTGTTGCCTCTATAATTTTGTGTGTGATTTTTAATTTCCAGCCCAAATTCCAGTTAATTTTTTTAAAATAACCCAGCATGTGTTCTGTCCAATATTTACTAAGCACTGGGTAGCCAAATGACCCAAGTTGGGTTGTTTTTAACCCAGCATTTTTTAAAGTGTAATTGCATTATGTTTTTCCATTATAGTAATTAATTTGAGTGTAATTCTGAGTGTTTTAGTTCTTAACTGTCATTAAAAGAATGTCACAATTCAAAAATGTGTAATGGTTATAAAAAGAGGCTTCATATTTATAAGTAATATTACATTAAAATATAAGTTCTTATTCTTGCTTATGATTTGGGGGGAAATATGACCAGGACATGTTCTTGTGATGTGATATATAGGTATAAGCAATGAAAAAAAGTCTAAAAATAAGTACAGTAATTACAAAGACTGATGCATGGATTAGGATGTTTGCTTAAAACCATTCATTATCTGTAGATCAGACAATATCCAAAGACATCTACATTTCACATTCAATTAGACCTACATGCACAGCATACTGGGGAAAATGCAGCTAGTTCCTCTATCTTACTTCTTCCTTCAACAAAAGTTAACTGTGATTGTGGACTAGAGCAAAAAGAGCAGATTGCCGTGTTTAACTTGCTTTCGCTGTACTATAAACGTGTTCATTTGTTGACAATATCAAGCCGATGCATTGGCGATTCCTTCAAAGCAGTGGAGCTCCAGGAGGGCCAGTTCCTTTAACAATACTCACTCTGTGTGTATCTGAATAGAGCCTAAAAGCCAAGAGCGCATCAATGTCCTTTCATCCGCATCCCCACTCCGCCCCAACGGAGACAGATACAAACTCTGATGGATATGCACTTTGAACGCACACACAAGCTATTGGTGAAACACAAACAGGTTATGTTCCACTTGTGCTTCCGCTGACTTTTTGGAAAAATAAAAAGGGGAAAGATTTAAGTACAGAAAGCCAGATGGCCAAAAGGGCAAACGTCTGCAGAGAACAAAAGAAACAGAAAAGCCATCCTCTGACAGATTGCCAATTAAGCAGCAACTTAGAGAACAACCTACTCAATCCCTAAAGAGATAATGATGCCTTAAATCTGCACCAGACTTCTAAAACCAACAATTATAAACACGTTCAATGAGGAGGAAGATACTGCTTAGTGGAGGGGAGAAAAGAAAGTCAGTCTGTTTGAATATATATGAAATTACTAGTGTGCTTCTGGCAAACGCCCCGAGCAGTAAAAGCGGGCAGTCTTTCACACACAGTCTTCTTCTCCCTCTAAGAGGACCCAGCTCAGGTGACACACTTATTTGGCCTTGTGTTGTTGATTCAGTCCCAAGGTGGCCATTTCACTAAGCACCTAGGAACACAGCCATTGCAATTTACTCCTAAACTACCTCCAGATGGACGTCACCATGCAACATGCTCTTTGCCTGATGTGAAACAAAGCATTTTTCTGTCTAGAAAAAGCTACATAAAAGAAGAATGCAAATAATAAATAATAGTTATTGCATACACAATGTTTGGTTGTATTAAGAGTGACAGTGTGTGAGACGAAATGTCTGGAGACAAGATGAGATGATAGGATACGACAGGAGACAAGAAGTCAGTCTGCCACAGAACTGAGAACCTGGATGAGTTCCACTAATAGGGGCAATTTCCTGTCTATGCATGCATGCGCACACACACCGTAGGGCTTTAATGTTTTCAGTCATTAGTAAACAAGGGCAGTACGCGAGTCCCACAGCTTTGAAGGTCTGCCAGCATACCTCACACAAAAGCTGTTTTTATTTTTTTTGTAATGACCTCACAGAAAACAGTAATGGCAGTTTTTTGCGGGTGCAAGGACACATCGGATTAATCAAAAGTGACAGTATGTCAAATGTAAGACATTTATAATGTTACAAAAGATTTCTATTTCAAATAAATGCTGTTTTTTGAACTTTCTGTCCTTCAAAGAATCCTAAAGAAAATATCACATGGTTGGTTTCCACAAAAATATCAAGCGGCACAACTTTTTTCAACAACGATGATAATAAGAAATGTTTCTTGAGCACCAAATCAGCATATTAGAATGATTTCTGAAGGATCATGTGACACTGAAGACTGGAGAAAACTTTTACAGAAAACTCTTTCTTTCTCTGTATCTCTTTTTTTTCCCCGCACCTGAGGGTCGTCTGAGACAGCGACCAAGCAAAACATACACACAAACACACATTAAAGGGGTCATCGGATGCCCATTTTCCACAAGTTCATATGATTCTTTAGGGTCTTAATGAAAAGTCTCTAATATACTTTGGTTAAAAATCTCAATAGTAGTGTAAAAAAAAAAACCTTTTACCTTGTCAAAATCAGCTCTGCAAAATATCAGCTCATTTTATTGCACAGGCCCTTTAAATGCAAATGAGCTCTGCTCGCCCCGCCCCTCTCTGCTGAGGGATTACCAGCTGCAATGTTTACTTTATCCACATTTAGCTGCGTTTAGCTGCATTTAGCCGCGTTGATCGGCGAAACTTGCCAACAAGCACATTATTAAGAAAGGCCATTTGCAAACATGCATAAAAAAATCCTTATACTCACTTCCGCTGTGGGTGAAGCTGCATCACGAATGATTCACTCAAACATAGATGCATATGTAGATCGGGATCGGCGCTTTCCATTTAAAAACGAAAGTAACGTTGTCCTCTGCGTCTTCAGCGGCTCAGATGTCGGGAGTAAATGACGACTGCTATGTTCATTATTACATCCAACAACAAAACTCCTCAATCGCTCAATTAGAGTCTTCCTCTGCACCTCGACACAATGGCGATCGTATTTAGACTGTTTCAGCTCGGTGAGGGCGGGTCTAAGGTAAGACGCTCATGTCAATCAACTGTGTTTCGCCACAATGACAAGAAGCTAAGAATGACCTGATTTTAAAAAGAGGATATTACTTTTAAAGATGAAAAAAATACCACTGGGTGGATTTTTATCATTGTAGGGGGGTTGTGTACACAAACTGCCAACACACATGAATGTTCAAACAACATGTAAAAGTTAGTTTTGCATCCGATGACCCCTTTAAGTGTCGAAATGAAACCAGCTTGTAAAATTTTAGTCACACCAGGTGAGAAAGTCCCCCTTCTCATTCTCTCATGCTCTAACATGCACTTTATGAACTCTCTTCACATATTTCACTAACATAACTAACAGGACGACTTACACTGCAAAAAAGGCTTATCTTACTTAGTATTTTTGTCTTGTTTCTAGTCAAAATATCTAAAAATTCTTAAATTAAGATGCATTTACTAGATAAGCAAAATGACACAAGATACTCTTGTTTCCAGGGGAAAAAAACTAAATTAAGTGCAGTTTGCTTAAAATAAGTAAAATTATCTGCCAAATTATCTTCTTATTTTAAGAATACTTAACTTTTTACTCCACTGGCAGATCATTTTACTTGTTTCCAGGGGGGAAACTAAATTAGTTACTTATCTAGTAAATACATCACATTTTGACTAGAAACAAGACAAAAATACTAAGTAAGATAAGCCTTTTTTTGCAGTGTAGCAATACCCATCTGTAATGAAAATGTGTTTGTGAATCTGTCTGACACTGGTTATGTGTGGGTGTGCACATCCATGCAGATTGTGGGGAATTTCTCAGTATGTCAGATTATAATAATTAAATTAAATTCACAAGGAAAGATCAAAAATGAATCTCAAAATGAAACAGGCTCAGGCCTGTCGGCTATTACAGACACATAAATCGAGCAAACAGATATGTTTAGTTTGAGACAGATCACAAGCCACAGTAATGCTAAACTATAGAAAACAGAGATGTGGTTAACCAGGCCTCCAGGAGGAGAGGGGATCTTAAGAAGTGGTTATGTTCTATATGGTGAAGGTCTGATTATATTTACTGTAGTCTCTCATTAGCTAAGATAAGTTCAATTCCCATAGTAACAGAACTGCTACTGTGTCATGTGTTCCTTTAAGAGTACAAATCATAAAGATGCTCACAAAGTAAAAAATTTAGCAGCTATTATTCCAATATTAAGTGTCACATGATTGTTCTGAAATACACCGCTTAAGAAACATGTCCTATTATTATTATAAGTGTTGAAGCCAGCTGTGCTGCTTATTTAAAAAATATATTTTCAATAAAATAAAAAGACAAAATGTATTAAGTCTTACTGAGCCAAAATAAAATAAATGAAATTAAAATAAAATAAAATGAAAATCTTACTGACCCAAAATGTTTAAAAGAGTATACATACATAAATACACTACCAGTCTAAAGTTATTGAACTGTTTGATTGTTGATGTTTTTAAAGAGTTCTCTTCTGCTCACCAAGCCTGCAGTTATTTGATCCAAAGTACAGCGAAAATAGAAAAAGTTTAAAATATTTATAATATTTAAAATAATGGTTTTCTATTTGAATATGTTTGAAAAATGTAATTTATTCCTGTGATTTCAAAGCTGAATTTTTAGCATCATTACTCCAGTCACATGATCCTTCAGAAATCATTCTAATATTCTGATTTGCTGCTCAAAAAACACTTTATTATTATTATGTTGAAAACAGCTGAGTAAAATTTTTCAGGTTTCTTTGATGACTAGAAAGTTTAGAAGAACAGCATTTATCTGAAATAGAAATCTTTTGTAACATTGCAAATGTCTTTATTATCACGTGTGATCAATTTAAAGCATCCTTGCTAAATAAAAGTATTAATTTCTATAATTTCTCCCCCCCCCCCCCCCAAAAAAAAACACTGACTCCAAGCTTTTGAATGATATATATATAAAAAACATTAAAAATCTTACTGTTCAAAAACTTTTGACTGGTAGCATAAAGAAAGAAAGAAAGAAAGAAAGAAGGAAAGAAAGAAAGAAAGAAAGAAAGAAAGAAAGAAAGAAAGAAAGAAAGAAAGAAAGAAAGAAAAAGAAAGAAAGATGGCCATCAATTCTTATCCAGATAACCAGATGCTGTAGTAACATTGTCTACCAGCAGGGGCTAACTAAACCATGCTAACTAACCCAACCTTGATCCCTACTAGAAATATTCATACAGTAGATCTCTCTTTCATTCTTAAAGGTCCACTGAAGTGCCTTGAAACACGCAGCGTTATTCTATGTGGTGACGTACTTTTAACTGAAACAAAAACATATCGCCCAGCCCCGCCCACTCATTTTGAATAGCCAATAGCGTTCCAAATATCTGCTCGGGCCAGAGCCGTTGAGCTCGGTAAAGCCGCATTTGTAAGCTTATGACAGCCACAGACTAATAAATTACCCCACAGATTCAATATGAAACTCTTGCTAAAACGAAATAGTGATCATAATCATGCTGAGGCTGTGTAGTTTAATACATGCCGACCGCACATATGAGCGCATATGATCTGCTCCGGGTAAATGCGTCTCTGTGTAGGGGGCGGGACATTACGGACTCTAGAGAGCATTTGATTGGACAGAACGTTTGATGAGAAACTGAAGTGCACGGTGATATCATCCAAATCCTTGATTCATATTGGCGGAAGTGACGAGACTGTAAGTTTTGAATGCCCATATCTTGTAAACGCGAATTTTGTCTTTGTTTTGCAGCACACTAGCTTATAGATAACCTTAAGGCTAATATATTCATACTAAAAGCCAAAAAACTTTAATTTTGATTTCAGGGGGACTTTAAACAAAGCAAAGGATGAGTTAACAGACAAAGAGGCCTGGACTGAATTAACTAGTAACTTAAAGAAAAAAGTCCCGGTTAATGTTCCAGATGAATATGTGTCTGGGAAACTGGCCATTTATGTTTTATGAATAACAGATATGAGCCATAACTCTGTCACAATCCTTAGTCAACTGATGTAATTCTTCCGGCAGTGCCAAGTTTTCATATGATTGTCTTGATTTTCAGTATTCATGTTGTTGTTTTTTTCCCTTAAATCCAAATCAGAGGTTGAAGCATTTAGCAATGCAACTGACTTAGCATGACTAATCAATTCCTGAACGTTCTGTTCTCATTGTCTGAGCTAATTTCCAAACGTACAGCCAGACTGTTGCACTCCCTTCGACAAACAATCATTGTGCAATAAATTCATTTTTTTAAAGGAAATACAGTCCTCAAGTCAAGCCACTTGTTTGCTATGTAAACTAAAGTATAGCTCCTCCTATCTGTTTGAATAGATAAATTACTAGTCGTATGTAGCTTGGTTGCAACACACTGAACTACAGTCAGTCCTTCACATCACCATTTAAATGTTTATGTTTGGACTTGTGCTGATTGAGAATGATTGCATCCTTAGAGTAAACAACATAGACATGACTGAAAATAGCACAAAACAATAAAGAAACAGGAATTAGGAGAAAGGGAAGGGAAGAAATAGCCTCTGACCAGATATCTCTCATCATCTTTCATCTGGGGTGTGCGGATCAAGTGATTCTGCTCTCCTCTCCAGTCCCCAAAACGACGAAAAAAGTAATTGGAGAGGAAACGGTTAATGGGATCCCTGATGATGTTTATGTAGACAGGCTGCTCTATCCTAAATCTGAGAAAGAAAGAGACAAAGAGAATAAGCACTCAATTGTTCACTAATTTGTCTGTGCTTTTATTTTGGACTTGAACAGATACATTTAGATAAATAATTCTGGATTTGCTTACCTTGTGAAATTGAGAAAATGAACATGTCTGGTGTACAAAAAAGGCTGCGGAATAGTGCTAATGTTTCTCATCAAATCCACCTGGCAAAAAATCAACACAAATAATCAAAACACATGTTACCATCCATCAACATCTCTTTATCCAACAATGCTGACAATTTAACAAAACAAAATAGCAATGTGCTGCAACAAGTTACAATTGCAGAGAAGCAATTCAAAGTTACACTGCAGAAAATGCTTTTCTTACTTAGATTTTTTGTCTTGTTTCCAGCCAAAATATCAAAATATTCTTAAATCAAGAAGGATTTTCTAGACAAGTAAAAATTATTGTCAAGTCAAAATTAAGTGCGTTTTTGCTTGAAACAAGCAAAATAATCTGCCAGTGGGGTAAGAAAAATAACCTTTTTCTGTTTGAAATAAGATTTTTTTGCTTACCCCATTGGCAGGTTATTTTGCTTGTTTTAATTCTAATTAATTGTCACTATTTTTTTCTGAAACAAGAAAATTATCTTTACTTGTCTAGAAAATCCTTCTTGATTTAAGAATTTTTAGATATTTTGGCTGGAAACAAGACAACAAATCTAAGTAAGAAAATCATTTTTTAAGGGCACAGCCTCTATCTGGTAATAAAAAAAATAATTTTTACAAAAAAAATAATGTAACCACCAGAAGCATACTGTATGCTGAATGAAATGTAATTACTGTATACTGTAAATTACATAATTAGACATACAGTTGAGGTCAAAAGTTTACATACACCTTGCAGAATCTGCAAAATATGAAAGAGGGATCATACAAAAATTATTTTTTATTTAGTACTTACCTGAATAAGATATTTAAAAAACGATGCATTATGTTCCAGGGGTGTAAACTTTTGAACAGAATGAAGATGTGTACATTTTTCTTATTTTTTTCCATTTAGTACTGCCCTTCAGAAGCTACAGAAGATACTAACATGTTTCCCAAAAGACAAAATAAGTGAAATTTACCATGATCTTCAAATTCAAAAAGTTTTCACCCCCAGCTCTTAATGCATTGTGTTTCCTTCTGGAGCATCAGTGAGCATTTGAACCTTCTGTAATAGTCCTCAGTGTGAAAAGATGGGTCTTATAATCATACAGACATTGTTGGAAAGGGTTTAAATACACAAAAATGTTGAAAAATCACAGAATTTGTGGGACCTGAAGCATTTTTCTGAAGAACAACTCATGAACAACTATCACTTAACAAAAAAACACAGCTGTGGATCATTCAGGTAACAACACAGTATTAAGAATCAAGTGTATGTAAACTTTGTAAAACGGGGTCATTGTTTTTTCTATATGTAAACATATTTTATGTAAAATATCTTATTCAGGTCAGTACTAAATAAATAATAGCATGCATTTTATATGATCCCTCTATTTGGTAAAATAATTAACATTTTGCCAATTCTGCAAGGTGTATGTAAACTTTTGACCTCAACTGTAACTACAGTCTGTATACAGCATATGAGAACACAACTACATCCCATGTGTGCTACACTTTCTTCAGTTGCTACAAAACAATAAGTCTTCAGACACAACAGTGGATCCGTTAAAAAAATTAAACCATGACTGCAAAAAACATTGCAAACAGACCTCATCTCAGTTTCAGAATCACACACACCAAGGAAACATTCCTCAAGTGGAAGGTGCGTGGTGCAGTGGAAAGTTATTAGGTCATCTGATGAGGCTGACTTTTCATTACCTTAATGTTTCCTAATGAGGGCCAGCTGGGGCCCCAGTCAGCTCTGATAGAGCCCATGTGTCCCCAAATGCATGTTACAGTCTCTAAAAACATACACACACATGCATAAGGAAACTTAACAATCTCTTTTACAGATCACCATATGAAGAGCGGGATGGCGTAATGTTAGTCTGATGTGCCAGGACGGTGTGTAGAGTGCAGCTTCCTGTAGCGCTCAACAATAGGTTCCAGAAGTTTCCAGTTTGGAAAAGACCACCATTGAGATTTCAAAAACTAAACCTCTTTATGCCCCTCCCTCTCTTAACCCAAAACTCCATCAAACAACTAACCACACTGTAACAAGAGCTTTGCTCAAGCGTCAGTGCTTTATCAAACGCCAGGCACACAAAATCTGAAATAACCTAAGGTAGTGACATAATTTAATGAGATCACTTCCTGCTCTGTAAATGGTTATATGGGCACACAGATGGCCATACACTGTAGTAATGATAAAAAAGGTGTTGGTAGGGCCACATCATAAGTAACACCTTGGGTTGCGTAAACGGTCAGTGGTTTGGTGCACTGAGGCTAATTAAAAATATCTTATTAGAATGACATGATGGAACTTCGCCATTTGCGTTCCATGAAGGGAAAGTCAGTCATACAGGTTGCAATAATGTGGGTGAGTAAATTATATTAATTTGAAGTTGACAATTTTAATTTAGTGCAAACTATCAATTTAATACCTAAACCTTTTTCTACACAATCACATAACGTGAACATTATGAGGAGATTCATTTGTTCTCGTCTCGTTGAAAGGGCGGTTAAAAACAGACTGAATGTTCCCTCTATACACACAAATAAACTTTCTGCTCTAAATGAGAGTTTTATGATCCTTATCCTGCAGTGACATTTGCATTTGTTTAGGAGACTGCGCAGATGCTCCAAGGCCACAAATAGGTAATCAGTCACAATCACAGCTGTCAGCCAGAGAAAACAAGGACTGGAAATGCACTTAATGCGCACAAGGAAAGTTATGCTAATTAAGGACAGAGCTGATGGGATAATTTTCCTAGCAAGGTTTGTTAGATGATTAAACTTCATTTCTGTATCAAAGATTTTAAATACTTGTTTTATTAAGTAATTTAATCAGTTCATTAAAAAAAACACTATCAGTCAAAAGTTTTCACTGGATAAATCAATTATATGGAATGAGGCCTCTATTTTATCCGGAAGCATGAAATGAAGTTAACAATGTATTAATGGTGGATTTGCTTATTACAAATATACAGCTTTTTTGCTTTACCAGATGTCGATTAACCTGCAAAATGCTGGAAGTGGTGCATTCCACAGATGAGAATCCATGAAAAGCATTATTAGACTGTTTCATAAGGATGCACAAAATATTAAAACCATATAAAAATCATAATAAAGCATAGTACTATTGTGAATTCACAACGGCTGCAAAAAAATTTTTTTTACTGCAAGCTGCATACAAAAACAAAATAAAATCAGATTACTCAATTAATTATCAGAATAATCGTCCAATTACTCAATCGGTCAATTATTATTAAATAAATTATTATTGCCTCATTGCTATTATATATGTATTTGAAGTCATTTTAAAATATATTGTTCACGTAAGTCTATTTTTATTGCCACAAAAAAAAAAATCTGATTACTTGATTAATCATCAGAATAATCGACCGAATACTTAATTGGTCAATTACTAGTAAACCAATAATTATTGCCTCATTCCTATTCTATATGTTTTTGAAGTCATTTTAAAGTCTATTGTGTGGTTAGGTCTATTTTTATTTCCACAAAAAATAAAAAAATAAAATAAAATCAGATTCCTCGATTAATTTTCAGAATAATCGTCAGATTACTCAATCGGTCAATTATTATTAAACCAATTATTTTTGCCTCATTGCTATTATATATGTATTTGAAGTAATTTTAAAGTCTATTGTTTGCTTAAGTCTAATTTTATTGCCACAAAAAAAAATCTGATTACTTGATTAATTATCAGAATAATCGACTGATTACTCAATCGGCCAATTATTATTAAACCAATTATTTTTGCCTCATTGCTATTATATATGTATTTGAAGTAATTTTAAAGTCTATTGTTCGCTTAAGTCTATTTTTATTGCCACAAAAAAAATCTGATACTCGATTAATTATCAGAATAATCGACTGATTACTCAATCGGCCAATTATTATTAAACCAATTATTTTTGCCTCATTGCTATTATATATGTATTTGAAGTAATTTTAAAGTCTATTGTTCGCTTAAGTCTAATTTTATTGCCACAAAAAAAATCTAATTACTTGATTAATCATCAGAATAATCGACCAAATACTCAATTGGTCAATTATTAGTAAACCAATAATTATTGCCTCATTGCTATTCTATATATTTTTAAAGTCATTTTAAAGTCTATTGTTTGCTTAGGTCTATTTTAATTGCCACAAAAAAAAAATCTGATTACTCAATTAATTATCAGAATAGTCGACAGATTACTCAATCGGTCGATTATTAATAAACCAATAATTATTGCCTCATTGCTGTTATGTATTTGAAGTCATTTTAAAGTCTATTGTCTGCTTATGTCTTTTTATTGCCACAAAAAAATCTGATTACTCGATGAATTGTTAAAGTAATCGTTAGTGACAGCCCTAGTGTGAAATAATTGTGGATCATTGTGATGTTTTTATCAGACTTTCATTCTGACAGCACCCATTCATTGCAAAGGATCTATTTTTAAAATATCTCCTTTGGTGTTCTAGAGAAGAGAGTCAGGTTTGGAATAGCAGAACATACAAAAAATATAACACTTTCATTGGCTGTTATCCACCCGCTCTCTATCTGTGTGGACATACACCAGCGTTCAGAACAGTTAGTTTTTCTGATGGCAATGAAACCTGAATGTGTTTCTAAGCTTACCACTGTAAACACACACATTTAATATTAGCTTTGAGTATTTACTGTACATCTAACCAGTTTACCCTATGAATAATGTATCACTCACATAATCATTTTACTCAAGAAAGCCCCATAATGTCCTGAAAGAATTATGAGTGTACTCCTGTATATGGATAGATTTCCAGTGAAAAAGTTTTCACATTAGTCACTTTTATTTCACGCTCCCATTCAACAAAAGTATATGAGTGTTATTTAATTTGCTTATTTATTTTAGCTTTTCATAGGTTGAGTTTAGCAGTGTGGAGGTGTGACGGCCTGACTCGACCCAAACGGGATGACAGAATGTTTTCTTTTCCTCTCCACAAGGGAGGAAACTGTGTATTTTTCTCCACAATGAGTGCCATTCGGATGTGTTTCATTGCTGCTGGCATTCAGCGAGCATTTCCCTTGGCAAACACTTTTATTTAATCACATCAGCAAGTTTTCATCATAGTATGCTTTTTATCTTGCTTTGCAATTTCTCAGAAGCGTTAATTGCCTTGTACACACAAACACACACACCCATCCACTGACCTGCTCATGCTTTGTGAGTCTAGTTTTGTTATGGATGTCAGAGGACACCAGGTTAAACTGGTGCTTTTCCGCCAGAATTCTCAGCAGCAGGACGACTGTCCGACTTCCACACTTGCCGACCCTGTTGTAGATCACCTGACTTGGGAATGGCAGCTCCTAGACAAACAGACATTAAAACACATAGTTATTAGGAAGAACAAAAAACAAAAAAGGCAACAGTATTGAAATTTTGTCCAGTTCTGACTGACATTTTTATATTTTGTTCAATTACTGTTAGTGCTGGATGATATGGAAGCCCGTTTCTGCCACTGAATAAAAAGTAAAAAAGATTATTGTGACTTATATCTCACAATTTAATCTTTTTTTTCTCAGAATTGCATGATATAAACTCGCAATTGCGAGAAATAAAGTCAGAATTGGCAGATTAAAATCTTTCAAATCTACCTTTTTTCTTGCAATTGTGAGTTTATATCTCGCAATTCCGCCTTTTTTCTCGCAATTCTGAATTGCGAGTTATAAAGTCCAAATATGTTCTCAGAATTGCGAGTTTAAAACTTACAATTCAGAGTTAATAACTTGCAATTGTGTGTTAAAAAGTCAAAATTGTGAGATATAAACAGTTCTGGAAAAAAAAAAGTCAGAATTGTGAGTTTATATCTCACAGTTCTGAAGAAAAAAGTCAAAATTGTGAGTTTATATCTCGCAATTCTGACTTTTTTTTCTCACAATTCTGAATTGAGAGTTATAAAGTCCAATTTTGAGGGGAGAAAGAAGACTGATACATTCTCAGAATTGTGAGTTTAAAACGTACAATTCAGAGTTGATAACTTGCAATTGTGTGTGAGAAAGTCGGAATTGTGAGATATAAATAATTCTGGAAAAAAAGTCAGAATTGTGAGTTTATATCACACAATTCTGACTTTATAATTCGCAATTGGGAGTTTATATCTCACAATTCTGAGGGGAAAAAAAGTACAAATTGTGAGTTTGTATCATGCAATTCTATGAAAAAGTCAGAATTGTGAGAAAAAGGTTTTATTCAGTGACGGAAACGGCTTTCATAGGATGATGACGAAAGCTAAAAGAAAGAAAGAAAGAAAGAAAGAACTCCAACTCTGAATAATTTAGTCAGATATTTAAAAAATTCAACCAACTGAAAACTTGAGAAAAATCTGTAACAAGTATGTTTAATACTTATGAATAGTAAGACACTACCTGTGTTTTTACTAAAGTACTGTATATTTAAATGAGTGTACAGGACAGGAACAATCCCTCTGGAATATCCTGGGGTTAAGTGTCCCGCTCAACAACACAATGGTGATACTGTAGCTCAGGTGTGGGACTAAACGCCAACACTACCATAAGAATGATTCCTCAAGAGAGAGTCAGAGGAAATTTGTAAATTCCTAGACGAACATCCAGTGTGGAAGGAGGAACGGAATTCCCTGTAGGCCAGCATCCTAGATGAAACTGGGGTTTGGAGAGCTTCTTTATCCCCTGTGTATGTGTGTTTGTGTGAGAAATGCTCCTGAGAGAAACCATTCGTGTCAAATACAGTGTGACAGGATGTTTTGTGTTTCTGTTTTTTAACTTGACTATAATAGTCACTCTTGCTTTTATTTAGGTCTGTAAACACTAGCTAAACAAGACCCCCCCATGCCTTTCATTATTCGTTCTCTCTCAGTATCACACTCCATAGTGTGGAACAGCATGCTCCCAAAACAACAAATACAGTTCAAGGTTCCAGAGAATGCTCTCTTTTTTTTTTTACACCATGCGCACACACACTAAGAGGCCTTGTGTGAGCCCAGCTGCCTTGCTAATTCTCCCCCATCCCGTTTTCCTTCACTCAATCTCCATTTCCCTCCCTCACTGGACATTTATTCCTTTCTCGCTCTTCTTCTTCCCCTTGAGTAATATGAAGATAATCACACTTCTGCATTTCATCTCTTAGCTCATTATTACTCTGAGGAAATGTCCATCTGTATACGCCTTCATTCTATTCTACTGCTAAATAAATGCTTCCTCCAATTTTTAGATTGTTCTTTTTCAGCAGCCATTTATAGATGCATTATATCTACACCATTCAGAATTTTGGGGTCAGTAAGTTTTTTTTTTTTAAATCCTATTATTTAGCAAGTATGCATTGAATTGATCAAAAGTGAAAGTAAAGTGAAAAAAAAATCAAATAAATGCCATTCTTCTCAGATTTCCCTTCATCAAAATTAACCCTGAAAAAAGTATCACGGTTTCTACAAAAATGTTTAACAGCACAACAGTTTTGATAATATGAAATGTATCCTGAGCACCAAATCAAGATATTAGGCTGATTTCTGAAGGATCATGTGACAAAGAAGACTAGAGTAATGGCTGCTGAAAATTTAGCTTTGCCATTACAGCAATAAATTGCATTTAAAATATACTGAAATAAAAACAGTAATAATACATATTTCAAATAGTTAGGTTTTACTAGGGCTGTCATTCGATTAAAATGTTTAATCTAATTAATTACATGATGTGTCGATTAATTCATCTAATTAATCGCAAAATAAATTTGACTGAAAATACCCACAAAAGATTATTTAAAGCTATTTTTGTGTTAAATGAGAAAGTATCAAGTAGACATTACAAATTAGCTTTAAAAAGAAACATTTTATTAGATTTAACATAAAATTAATTATACATAAACATTTAGGCTACAACGGCCTAACAAACTATGGAACAGAAGAAAAGAAGATAATTTAAAAAACATCTCAGTATTTTCGTTCATACAAAGAAAGTCAAACCAGCTTTGTTACCAACAGTCTTCAAAGTACTTTATTTTATGTTCCACAAAGAAAGGTTCGAATTTAAAACTTTGAAACAACATTAGGGTGAATAAATGACAGAAAACATTTTTGGGGGTGAACTACCCTTAATGTTTTATTATTATTATTATTATTATTTTTTTTTTTTTAATGAAATTATACTCTAAATAAGAAACTAAATTTGCCAGCAGGTGGTGGTAAATGTCTTTATGAGTCATTCATTCGATTAGTTCAAACGGCTGATTCATTCAGGAATGAAGTAAATGGCTCTGTTTATGAATGGGCCTTTGAAACATTGATTCACATGAATCGTTCAAAACGCGCAATTCATTTCATTGCACAACTGCATTTAGAGAGTTGTTGCCCTGCATTATATCGGTCAACAGTCAACTCTATTAAATATAAGATGATGTACAGGTCTGGGGGCAGGGCCAGTGCGTTAACTGCATTCAAATATTTTAATTGCGTCATTTTTCATAACTAATTAAGTTAACACGTTAAACTGACAGCCCTAGTTTTTACTGTATTTCTGATCAAACAAATCAAATAAAGATACAAAAAAAAAACTTTTAAATGACCTCAAACTTTCGAACGGTTGTGTAGATTTATGGATTTAGCAGCAGCTTTTACCCAAAACAATTCACAATGCATTAAATCGTAAGTTGTGATCTTGATGTCACTTGCATACATTACCAGTTGATTTACAGATGCTGGTAGAGGCTACTTGTACAGTGATAAATCTAAATCTGAAATACTTTGCTGCTGCATTTTTGTAGTATGTTTGAATGTGGAGCTCTTCATAAATCTGTAAACATCTTTGCATAGTTGGTGTGCTTATAAACTCTGAGCTTGTTTTTCCACAGCTGTGAGATGTTAAAACTGGTTGCTATCATTGCTGGCTTGGGGTCTTTTAGTAACTGCGGGGGTTTTAGCTACTAAAGTCTTTCCCAATCTGTACTGATCCACACTAAACATTATTACCTAGGAAAATAGTGAAGACAGGGGTCCTAGTAGAAAGGAGATGATTTATACAAATGCACACATTGAACTGGACTTTGATTACATTACTTTCACATTCAGGAAGTCATATTTTCCAAATGTTTTACTCTGAGCTTTATATATACATTTTTATATATATACACATGCCAACCACATTCTTGTGCACACCTGTCTCTAGGGTAAGACATCTTTTAAATTTGATGTTAATATCACTTGTGAGGGGATTCTGTATATAGATATATATATATCAGTGGTGTGAAGTGGTGTTTTGAAATGAGGAGGCTTTTTTTAATCAAATGTAAATTCATGTCCCTGTCACATTTTCTTGGTTAAATAAACATTACGTACACTAACAGAAAAAGAAAATAAATCTATTTTATATTTTTACATTAACAATGTAATCCATATTCTATTTATTAAAGCCAAGTATAAATCTCAACGAGTTAGTGTTTTTAAGCTTTTTTCATTTATTCCAAAATAAAATAACTCAAGGCAGTAACAATTTAAATATATCTTATTTGTACACTTATGTTCAGCTATTCTTTTTAACAGATAACTTTTAACTATTTTTTTAATTTTTTTAATCATCATTCATTAAAGCTTGGTAAATATTGATCACAGACACAGAGATCTACTTTAAATTTCACCAAGTTGATTACTCACTAAAAACTCCCACAAATTATGTTTTTATGCCATTGTAAGTCTCTTTTTAATGTTTCATTCTGTAATAGAGGCGTTGTTTTATTTTTGTACTACAAATTCTTTTCTCATATTTCTCATATTTTGAGGAGACACTACCTCCCTTGCTTCCTCGGAGGGAACACCCAAAGCAAATGAGGCTAAAGCAAACATAGTTTATCTCTTATTAAATCATATCAAGCTTAAACACTATAATTAAATATGGGTCTGTTTGAGTCTCTCTGTTTCTGGACAGCTGCTGATGCACACAGTCTCATCTTTGTCTGTCTTTGTGGCTCAGAGTCAAAAATGAGCTTTAGTCTTACACAGACCAGTGAAAAAAAACTCTTTTGTTTTCCTGTTATATATAGCTAAAAAAATAAACGAACTACACAGCTTTATGTAAATAATTACAATTAACTGCACCTAACAATAACATTTATTTGCAATTAATTGTAGTAAGTAATTAATTGTAATTATTGTGAGATTTTTGTTTACACAAGGAGTCTGAAGAAACTAAACAAACTGAGACAGAACTGTGGCAACACCTCCAAGATGCTTCAAGAGACTTACCTGCAAAGCTACCTGAAAAACTATGCGCAAGTGCACCTATAGGGCAAAAGGATGGTTACACCAAATGTTTATTTAAGTAAGTTAATTGATAAAGAAAATCTATTTGTGACATTATTTTTGACAGCATTCTCATTTTACAGAATTTTTACAGTGCCTAAAACTTTTAACAGTACTGTAGCTTTGCAAGTAGGTTTCTTGAAGCATCTTGGAGACACTGCCAGAGTTCTTCTGGATTTAGTTTGTCTTAGTTTGTTCTGTTTCTTCTTGTCATTCCAGACAGATTGGATGATGGTGTGATCAGATCTTTGTGTGTAGCACTGGCTGTTGTCAAACTCCTTGTGCAACCACAAATCTCACTGGATTATTACAATCAATGGCTAAATGAATGTTTGGAAATGTAAATTGCTATTTCCCACTGACACACTACAGCAAAAGAAGAAATAACTGACTTAAAACCATTTTTAGTGAAAATACTAGTGTTATAATAATTTTGGCCACCACTGTATTTTTATATACAGTCAGGTCCATACATATTTGGACATTGACACAATCCAAAATAATTTTGGCTCTGTATGCCACCAGAATAGAATTAAATTAAAACACCTGTTTTTGAAGCCAAACAATTGTCTGTTTTACTTGCATGCAGAGCTCCTTTGACTGCATGATGTGGGTTCAGAGCAACAGCTTTCAAATACAAATAGCACACTTAGAATCAACTCCAGACCTTTTACCTGCTTAACTGATGTAGAGAAAATTAAGGCATAGCCTACAACTGTCCATGAAACAGCTTTTCGAGTCAACTGTCGAATTACTTATGAACCCCTAAAAAAGGGGGGCGGTACATAATAAAGAGCTTTAATTCCGTAACTTTTTCTCAAATTTTGATGAGAATAAACTTAAATTAAAGTTCAGAGTGTTATATACAGTCAGGTCCATACATATTTGGACACTGATGCAATCCTCATAATTTTGGCTCTGTATGCCACCAGAATAGAATTAAATTAAAACAATCAAGATGAAATTGAAGTGCAGACTTTAAGCTTTAATTCGAGGGGTTGAACAAAAATCTAACATAAAATGCTTAGGAATTACAACCATTTTTAAACACAGTGCTCTCATTTTCAGGGGATCAAATGCAATTGGACAAATAAATATAATCATAATAATCATATAAAATAAAATTTTAAATATTTATAAATATTTTGTTGAGAATCAGTTGCAGGCAATTACTGCCTTAAGTCTGGAACTTATGGACATCATTAAAGACTGAGTTTCCTCCTTTGTGATGCTTTGCCAGGCCTTTACTGCAGCTGACTTCAGTTGTTGTTTGTGGGTCTTTCTGCCTTTAGTTTCCTCTTCAGCAAGTGGAAATGTTAAAATCAGGAGATTGACTTGGCCATTGCAGAATATTTCACTTTTTCACCTTCAAAAACTTTTGGGTTGCTTTTGCTCTCCGTTTTGGGTCATTGTCCATTTGTACTATGTACTATTTGTACTATATATTGTACTACGCCGTTCAATCAACTTTGCTGCATTTGGTTGAATCTCTGCACTCTCCAGGTCTGCACTCTCAACTCTTCATCCGGCTGCTTCTGTCACATCATCTATAAACACCAGTTACCAAGTGCCACCGAAAACTATGCATAATCATGCCATCACACTGCTCCATCATGTTTCACAGATGATGATGTATGCTTTGGATCATGAGCTGTTTCAAGTCTTCTCCATACTTTTGTCTTACTGTCATTCTGGTACAGGTTGATCTTAATTTCATCCATCCAAAGAATGCTTTGTTTTTTTAGATGTTTTTTTTGGCAAAGTCTAATCTAGCCTTGTTTGCACCTTGTGGTGAATCTTGATTGTAGACTTTGACAGTGACACGCCTACCACCTGGAGAGTGTTCTTCACTTGGCTGGATGTTGTGAAACATTTTTTCTTCATCATGGAGAGGATCATCTAATCATCCACCACTATTGTCCTCTGTGAACGTCCAGGCCTTTTTTATGTTGCTGAGCTCACCAGTGTGTTCTTCTTTTTCTCAGAATGTACCAAACTGTTGATTTGGCCACTCCTAAAGTTCCTGCTATCTCTCTGATGTATTTAGTTTGTTTTTGAAGCCAAACAATTGTCTGTTTTACTTGCATGCAGAGCTCCTTTGACCGCATAATGTGGGTTCAGAGCAACAGCTTTCAAATACAAATAGCACACTTAGAATCAACTCCAGACCTTTTACCTGCTTAACTGATGTAGAGAAAATGAAGGCATAGCCTACAACTGTCCATGAAACAGCTTTCGAGTCAACTGTCCAATTACTTATGAACCCCTAAAAAAGGGGGGAGGTACATAATAAAGAGCTTTAATTCCGTAACTTTTTCTCAAATTTTGATGAGAATAAACTTAAATTAAAGTTCAGAGTGTGCACTTTAAGCCCATATTTGTGACCCTGGACCACAAAACCAGTCTTAAGTCGCTGGGGTATATTTGTAGCAATAGCCAAAAATACATTGTATGGGTCAAAATTATTGATTTTTCTTTTATGTCAAAAATCATTAGGAAATTAAGTAAAGATCATGTTACATTAAGATTTTTTGTAAAATTCCTACTGTAAACTTATCAAAATGTAATTTTTGATTAGTAATATGCATTGTTAAGAACTTAATTTGGACAACTTTAAAGGTGATTTTCTCAGTATTTTGATTTTTTGCACCCTTAGATTCTAGATTTTCAAATAGATGTATCTCGGCCAAATATTGTCCTATCCTAACAAACTATACATCAATAGAAAGCTTATTTATTGAGCTTTCATATGATGCATATATCTCAGTTTTATAAAATTTAACCTTATGACTGGTTTTGTGGTCCAGGGTCACATTTAAGTAATATAACTTTTATCTGTGTTATTATTTTAGCTGTTGACCAAAACATATTCAACAGTAATATAATGAATATGGTTTTAAAGTGCACACTCTGAGTTTTAAAGGAGTAGTTCACTTTCAGAACAACAATTTACAGATAATGGACTCAATTTCTTTACGACTGAAGAAAGAATGTTTTTTGAGGAAAACATTTTAGGACTTCTCTCCATATAATGGACTTCTATGGTGCCCCCGAATTTGAACTTCCAAAATGCAGTTTAAATGCAGCTTCAAAGGGCTCTAAAGAAGGGTCTTATCTAGCGAAACGATCGTTTATTTTCTAAAAACATTTACAATTTATATACTTTTTAATCTCTACACAGAATACACACACAGCTAGACAAGATGAGAATTTGAGGTTAAAAAGTATATAAATTCTAATTTTCTTTAGAAAATAACCAATCGTTTTGCTAGATAAGACCCTTCATTCCTCGGCTGTGATCTTAGAGCCATTTGAAGCTGCATTGTGGAGGTTCAAACTCGGGGGCACCATAGAAGTCCATTATATGGAGAGAAATCCTGAAATGTTTACCTCAAAAACATAATTTCCTTACGACTTAAGAAAGGAAGACATGAACATCTTGGATGATAAGGGGGTTTATACATTATCTGTACATTTTTGTTCTGAAAGTGAACTACTCCTTTAATTTAAGGGTATTCTCATCAAAATTGGAGAACAGTTTAACGAATTACAGCTCTTTAATATGTACCTCCCCCTTTTTCAAAGACTGTAAGTAATTGGACAGTTGACCCAAAAGCGGTTTCATGGACAGTTGTGGGCTATTTCTTAATTTTTTTCTACATCAATTAAGCAGGTAAAAGGTCTGTTGATTTTATGTGTGCCATTTGTATATGGAAGCTGTTGCTCTGAACCCACAAAAAAGCTTTGCATGCAAGAAAAAAATAGACAACTGTTAGACTTCAAAAGCAAAAGAAATCCATCTAAGAGGTAGCAGGAACATTAGGAGTGGCCAAATCAACAGTTTGGTACATTTTAAGAAAAACAGAACACACTGGTGAGCTCAGCAACTTAAAAAGGCCTGGATGTTCACAGAGGACAACAGTAGTGTATGATCCTCTCCATGGTTAAGAAAAACTGTTTCACAACATCCAGCCAAGTGAAGAACACTATCCAGGAGGTAGGTGTGTCACTGTCACAGTCTACAATCAAGAGAAAACTTCACGAGAGAAAATACAGAGGGTTCACCACAAGGTAAACAAAGCAAACAAAGCCTGATTCGACTCCAAAAAAAAAAAAAAAAAACATCTAAAAAAGACCACTTCTGGAAAAGCATTCTTTGGATGACTGAAATTAAGATCAACCTGTATCAGAATGACGAGAATAAAAAAGTGTGGAGAATGCTTGGAACAGCTCATGATCCAAAGCATACAACATCATCTGTGAGATGAGCATGCATAACTTCCATTGGCATTGGGTGACTGGTGTTTATTGATGACGTGACAGAAGACAGAAGCAGCCGGATAAATTCTGAAGTGTATAGGGATATACTGTCTGCCCAGATTTAGTCAAATGGATCAAAGTTGATTATGTGGTGCTTCGTAGTACAAATGAATGATGACCCAAAACAGAATGCAACCCATGTCAACCTTCTGATCTCAACTTAATTGAGCTTGCATTTTACTCGCTGAAGACAAAACTAATGGCAGAAAGACCCACAAACAAACAACAACTGAAGTCAGCTGCAGTAAAAGCCTGGCAAAGCATCACAAAAGAGGAATCCCAGCCTTTAGTGATGTCCATGAGTTCCAGACTTAATGCAGCAATTGCCTGTAAAAGATGCTCAACAAAAGATTAAAAATGAACATTTTACTTATGATTATATTTATTTGTCCAATTACTTTTGAGCCCCTAAAAATGGGGGATCTGTGTATAAAAACGGTTGTAAATCCTTAGCTTTTTATATTTCTTTCATCAAAGTTGTAATAAAACCAAAACTGATTTTTTTAACCAAATTCAAATGTTAAATGTTGAGTACTATATACATGTATACACATACACACTTGCATACACACTTACAAATTCCCTGTTACTTTAACTCTGGTTTGTTTAAATAAGATTCTGTAAAATATAACATTTACTACGAAAGGTTCCCTTTGGCATTGCTAAACCCCTTCTAAAATACAATTTGCTACAGGATGATTATCAGAAATTGTTTTAACAAACCAGATGGTGTATTTAAAGCACTGCTCTCGTGAGGCAGGATATTACATATTGTAAAGAAAGATTTATTTTACAGTGGCATAGAGGTCTCTTGAGTGTATATTCAATGCAGGAAATGTCAGACCTTCCCTCTAGTTAGAAACAATAAAACACTGTTCAGTTTACGTTTGTGAGCTATTGCTAAAATTCACAAGAGTATTTTATGGGTGTACCCTCCTCTCCTGCTCTCCTCTGGACTCTTCTGTCACATTTGAGTGCAAAACACAGATCGTAATACTGTCAGTGAATCATTCCAGCATTCCAGAGTCTTTGAATCATTTGAACTCATTTCATAAAAGAGACACAAAAAACAAAGAGATGGAAAATAGCACATGTAGTGCTGAGAAACGAGATTATTTTTAACCACAAAACAGATTATAACACTGATTACAATCACAGTTCTAAATCATTTCAAATCTACAGGGAATTTAAATCAAGTGAATTTGGTTTCGCACAAGTAACAAGTGCTTTAAGACTCTCATCTTAAAACAACTGTGTCCTGTTACACATATAATGACTCGTTTTTCAACAAGTCTCTAAAAAAACCATAGACAGACCACAGTGATGGCTTCAACCCTACTATTATGAAACAGTTCCATCGTTCATCCTCTGAGTAAACCCAGCTGAGACTTTCACTGGGTTTAACCTCTTTTGCAGAGAGCATGTAATGACACTCCTCTTAAATCAAGTTGGTTCTTTCCGCTCATTCTATTACACTTTCTTTCTATAATCTGGACATCAGCACACTGAATAGTCACCCCGTAGGAAATGCTGATTAGATGAGCTGTCATGAGTGTGTGAGTTAACCCTTTGTTGACCCCAACAATTTTAAACATAAAAAAATATTTTAAAAAATTATTACTCATCTTTTATTTACATTTGAACAAAAAGTGGCATGCCCCTCATAGCCTTCTCAATAATCAATAGAAAAGCCTTTATTGGCTATTACAGCAATCAAACGCTTCCTATAATTGCTGACCAGCTTTTTGCATGTCTTCACTGGTATTTTTGCCCATTCATCTTTAGCGATGAGCTCCAACTCTTCCAGGCTGGAGGGTCTCATTGCCAACACCCTGATCTTTAGCTCCCTCCACAGATTCTCAATTCAATTTAAGTCAGGACTCTGGCTGGGCCACTGCAAAACGTTAATGTTTTTGTCTGCTAACCATTTCTTCACCACTTTTGCTGTGTGTTTTGAGTCGTTCTCGTGCTGAAATGTCCACTGGTGCCCAAGGCCAAGTTTTTCTGCAGACTGCCTGATGTTGTTGTTGAGAATTTTGATGTATTGCTCCTTTTTCATGGTGCCGTTTACTGTGATTAGGTTCCCCCCAGGTTCCACCCCAAAACATGTTTGACAGTGGGTTGAAGGCTTCTCCTTTTTTATGCCAAATGAAGGCTACATCACTGTGGCCAAACAATTAAATTTTTGTTTCATTTGACCATAAAACAGAAGACCAGAATTCTTCTTCTTTGTCCAGATGAGCATTTGCAAAGGCCAAGCGGGCTTTTGTGTGCCTTATCTGGAGAAGTGGTGTCCTCCTTGGTCAGCGTCCATGGAACCCAGCGGTGTGCAGTGTCCGTTGGTCTACCTTGAGATGTTGCCACCAGCAGAGCCCAGATTCATCAGGATGGTCTTGGTGGTGATCCTTGGATTCTTTTTTTACCTCTCTCACTATCCTCCTGGCCAGCACAGTTGTCACTTTTGGCTTCCGACAACGTCCTCTGAGATTTTTTACAGTGCAGAATGTCTCGTATTTTTTAATAATACTTTGTACTGTAGCCACTGGAACTTCAAAACATTTAGATATGGTCTTATAGCCCTTTCCTGACTTGTGAGCAGCCACAATGCGCAGCCGCAGGTCCTCAGTGAGCTCCTTTGTCTTAGCCATGACTGTCCACAAACCAGCAGCAGAGAGCTTCTGTTTTTCACCTGTTGAGTTGATTAAAACAGCTGTTCCCAATGAATCAGGGTAATTAGGATGCTTTAGAACAGCTTGGACTATTTGGAATGGTATAGAACTTTGGATTTTCCCATAGACTGTGACAGTATGCAAAGGGTATGAATAATTTTGAACATGCCACTTTTTGTTCAAATGTAAAATAAAAGCTTAGAAATATTTTTTTCCACAATGATGCCTCTTGTACATCGTCTTATTAACTTTTGGGAGAAACCTGTGTCATTTCCGGTCAAAAAAACTTGTTGAATAAAAGTAACTTTAAATCAGAATTTGCCAGGGGTATGAATAATTTCGGGCTTGACTGTGCATATATAAAATAAAATTAATATTTTGAATAAATAGCATGTTTTACCAGGCAGTAATATAAACTAATATAAAC
Organism: Garra rufa; assembly: GCF_049309525.1. Classification (NCBI taxonomy): domain Eukaryota; kingdom Metazoa; phylum Chordata; class Actinopteri; order Cypriniformes; family Cyprinidae; genus Garra; species Garra rufa. The sequence goes on from NC_133373.1 coordinate 28,084,039, forward strand.
TAAAGTCTAATAAAACTCCCTGCAGTATGTACCATTCAAACTTCCTCTTTCATTAGCAAACACATAAACACAGGAAATAAAAGTGCATTCGTCAAACCATTTCATGAGACTGTTAAATGTGAATGTGTGACTATGTGTGTGACCTTACATTCACTGTGAAATCTGAGGAAATGAGTCTACAATAAACACCAAGTCTTGAAATGTTTTCCTCTAGTGTGAGAAGGCCAAAATAACAGGACAATTGCAGACAGGGATGTTTTGCGCAGTACATTATAAATTGAAGAAAAACAAGAGAGAGGAAAAATTGTTTGATATTGCATAAAACAACTTACCCTCGGTGTAGGAGGCCCGTGGTCGTCAACAAAAGTGGATTCTCCTGTAAAGAAAATTAAATGTTAGATTGAGCTGCTTACATAAAACATCTGTAATTTAGTAAATCATAAGCTTAGAGATGTAGACAAAACAAAATGTTTTAGTGCATTCTGTGAAAAACTGTATTTTGAAAATAGATCAGATTCAGCATCTGAGATGTATCAGTGCTGAAAATCGGCACGGGAGCCAGATGACATTCACTACAAGGAAAACGGGTTGTGTGTTTCTGTGGGTGTTTTGAGAGAGAGGCGGTCTCTTAATGCAACGTCTTCTGTGGTACAGTAGTGGCTAAAAAGGAGGAGACATTCTTTCATCTCAAACAAGGGTCTTTTTTTTAACCTCCACTCCAGATGGCAGGCTGGAGTGACTTGTGTTCTTCCTGTGTTAAAGGGACAGTTCACCCAGAATTTAAAATTCTGTCATCATTTACTTAACCTCAAGTTGTCCTAAACTGGTTTGGGTTTCTTTCTATTGTTGAACATAAAAGAAGATATTTTGAAAAATGTGGGCAACCAAACATTTTTTGGTCCCCATTGACTTCCATAGTACGAAAGAATAATAAGTCAATGGGAACCAGAAACTGTTTAGTTATCCATAATCTTCTATGTTCAGCAGAAGAAAGAAAATGCTACAGGTTTGGAACAACTTGAGGGTGAGTAAATGACGACAGAATTTTCACTTTTGGGTGAACTATCCATTTAAAGGGAAAGTTCGTCCAAGACATAATAATTCATCATTTACTCACCCTCATGTCTTTTCTCAAAACCTATATGACTCACTTGCTTTGGAACACAAAATCAAATATTTATAGCAGAAACATGAAAGCTGCTCTGTTCCATCCAATGAACAGCGACCATAGCTGTCTAGCTAGATTTTTAGTGAATTATAAACTACATTTTGGTCTGTTCCTCAAACAAACCATCATATGACTTTCGAAGACTTAAAGGATTAGTTCACTTCCAGAATAAAAAATTCTTGATAATTTACTCACCCCCATGTCATCCAAGATAGTCATGTCTTTCTTTCTTCAGTCAAAAAGAAATGGAGGTTTTTAAGGAAGACATTCCAGGATTTTTCCCCATATAGTGGACTTCAATGGGATCCAATGAGGTGAAGGTCCAAATGGCTGATTCAAAGGGCTCTACACGATCGCAACCGAGAAATAAAGGTCTTATCTAGCTAATCAGTTGGTCATTTTCTAAAAAAAATAAATAAATAATTTAATTGCTATACTTTTTAACCACAACCACAAACGCTCATCTTGCACTAGGCTCTGTGACGCACATGCGTGTCTTCACTCATTGCGTAGTCATGTTGGAAAAGTCATGCTTGGTTAGTTCTTCATCTGTGTACTTTGGTTCAGAAAGGTAGGGTGAAAAAAAAAATCCATCCCAACTTCAAAATCGCCTGACATTGTTGATTTACCTTTTTTGTAAAGGGTGTTTGAATTTCTTTGCATGTTCACTTTGTAAACGCTGGGTTGGTAGTTCTGCCAATGTCACACGTGACCTTTCCAACATGACTACGTGACGCGTGAAGTCAAGTATTAGTCGAGTATGAGTATTTGTGGTTAAAAAGTATATAGATTTTATACTGTTCTTAGACTGTTTCAATAGATAAGACTCTTATTCCTTGACTGGGATTGTGTAGAACCCTTTGAAACTGCATTGAAACTGCAATTTGGATGTTCAGTCCATTGGTCCCATTGAAAAAAAGTCCACTTTATAGAGAATAATCATGGAATGTTTTCTTTAAAAACCTTGATTTCTTTTCACTGAAGAAAAACAGACATGGAAATCTCAGATAACATAGGGATGAGCGAATTTTTTATTCTAGAAGTGAACTAAACTTTTAAAGAATATAGCTTTTATGGTGCTTTTTTGCCTTTTTGGAGCTAGTTTTTCCCTTTTGTGTTTCATGCAGGAATGACAGTCATACAGGCTTGGAATTGTATGAGGGTGAGTCAATAAAGACAGTATTTTCATTTGCACATGAAGGGACACTGCTCCTTTAATGCTTTCTGTTGTGCACTGGCTGTGTCTGTCTGCTAACTCATCCAGCAACACAGAGCTGCTATACTTCTCAGCCTATCTTCAGCTTTCTCAGTGTGAGGGTGAGTAAAAGAATAAGATATTCATAGACAAAGATCGATGCGTTCTCATCTTCTGAGCAAGAAGTCATAAATCACAAATGAATCACAACATAACAGAAGGTGACATGCAGAGCACAAACTACCGTACAACATACTGTTCCAGACTGATGGTTTCAGCAATATAACATCTTTCAATATGTGCCACACTATTTGCATCGTAAGAATGCTCACCTGAGGCATACATTTGTGGTCGGTACGACTTTTGAAATATGTTTTTGAAAAAAGTCACTTAAGCTCAACAAGGCTGCATTTATTTGATGAGAAATATATTTTAAAATGTAATTTATTCCTGTCATGCCAAAGCTGAATTTTCAGCATCGTTACCCCAGTCTTCAGTGTCACATGAACCTTCAGAAATCATTCTAATATGTTGACTTTGTGCTCAAGTAACACTTCTTTGTCCTAATATTATTGTTAAAAACAGTTTTGTGAAAACAATGATTCCTTTTTTTCCAGGATTCTTTGATTATTATTTGAAATAGAAGTTTTGTAACATTACAAAATGTCTTTAATGGTTTGATTTCAAAGCCCTGACCCCAAATCAAGGTCAAGGGGATCCAAAAGAGGTCTCATATCACATATCTCAGTTCCTCTGTAATCCATTACACAACCCCATGTTCCTATTTTAGTGGCTGCTGTCAGCACTGAGATCTTGTTTATAGGGCCCTATGTGTTCTAAACATGCAAACTATGTGCACACTATACTCATGGGGACTCATATGCTGCTGAGTGACACACAAGATTTGAAGAAGTTGATTCAGTCCACTCAACCACAGTCTATTCCTTACAAAATGAGGAACATCGCAAGCATTTTTTTATTTAATTAAAAAGATTATTAATTTGACTGCATTTTAAAGAGTTATGTTAAGTGCCTTTCAAATGGTTTGAAATAAAACATGAAACCAAAGTGGGGAAAAAGTGGTGAAAAATATGCATCACCTTTTCCTTTTTTTAGGATTCTGACGATTTCATGGTTTATCATGGTTCCTAAACTGTGCCTTTATATTAATCAGAATGCATGAAACAGCTGCAGAGCCATTTCGTTTTAATCACAATCCAAAAAACATGCTGTATATTATAGCATGTTCAGTTTATGTAAATTAGATAGTATAATTTAAAAATTTAAAGCTAAACAGAATAGTCTGACCTTAGCTTTGTGATATAATGCTACATAAAACATCTGAACGAAACAAAAACAGCAGACAGGCTGAATGAGAACACAAATTCACTCTGACAGCAGGTGGCGCTTATGGAACAGCAGCAATGCAGCGATTCCTTGGTTACTGCTGTAAACAAAGCAGTTTGTTTGCTTTAAGGCCCTGTTTACTAGTGGGTTTTTGTTTTAAAACAGCATTTTAAAATGAAAACTATCTTCGTCTACACTGGCATTTTCACTGTGTGTAAAAAACGATCTCCGTCTACACTACACAACCCGAAAATACATGTCATGACCATTTAGGCTGCATACACCATTAAGTATGTCTTATTTAAGATAGGTAACTGTAATAAACCTGACTGTTATTACTTCTGGTAACCAGTACTAGATAGATGGAAAGACAAAAGTGGTACATTTTCTACTGAATCCATTCTATACTGCTTTTAAAAGTGCCTATTTAGGCCTCAGAATGACCTTGTCCTAAAATGTACTTGTCACTACTTTCAGGATTACGCAGTTTGCGGGGGGCTTGCTTAATTATCCACTGAAAGCCCCAGTGCCCTGCTTACCCCCCACGATGGCACCCTCTGTCCAGGCTTTGGTCTCCATCTCACTTCATCTGATACTGGACCTTCATAACCCCTCAAAGCCAATTAGCACATCCACTAACTACCTATCCCAGCTACAGTCCTCTGGGGTCAGATTCCCAGACTCCAGAAGAGTCATTCAGGTCGCCAGGCTTGAAAATAATTGGAGACCAATGCAGTAGAACTGCTAAACGTAAACAGAGAACTTCTGCAATGATTAAATTGGGCCAGTTGCATGAAACAGAGAGTGGGTGAAGGCTGGAAAGAAATCAAACAGTGGTGCATTTCTGTCAACTTTGTTCATGGGTTGTGTTAAAGCCGATTCCAAGCTTGCTTTGGTTATGACAGGATCATTAATAACCTATAATTAAGACACAAAAAGTCATAATGACATTGATGGAAAAAGCCACTAACTTGGCATACTCGGCAGGAACATTCGAAAATAAAATGAATCGTTCACGTAAAAGTAGCCTTTTTTTGGCTCTTATAAAGCAAAACATTCTCTAAAATGGAACTTTCTCTACGCATCTGGCTTGGCTCAGGAATGCTGTTGTTTGTGCCGGAATTCCATAAACGTATGCTTTCGGCATGTAATGTTTAATTTGTGTTATGAAATTGGTGACTCTGTAAAGTATGGTTTAGAGATGAGGAGAGCCAGAAATACTCCAGAGACGAAGCAGAAAGCCGCACAAGGTCGACGGCTCAGTTGTTAGGTACTATGAAACACAAAAGCCGCTGGCTATTTTCATCCAGTCTCATTTTCAGATCACATCCTGTAATAATCTGTGACCGCAGGTAGAACATTCTTGAGACGTTTGAGCACTGAAGGACATTCTGAACGTGAAGATTAAAGAAAAAAACATCTGGCTTTGGCTCAACATTCTTGTAAACTCAAAGACTGATTCGATCTGATGTTAGGGAACAAGCAAGCCAACCATTGAAAGCAAACAATGTCAGTGTGAATCTGTTGTCGACTGATGGCCCTCAATGAAAAAAAATATTGACTTTTATAATGTTTAATACACTATTTTTGAACAGTAAGATTTTTAATGTTTTTACAGTCTCTTCTGCTCACCAAGCCTGCATTTATTTGATCCAATGTAAAGCAAAAACTAAATTAAATATTTTACTATTTAAAATAACTGTAAATGTAATTTATTCCTGTGATCAAAGCTAAATTTTCAGCATCATTCAGTCTTCAGTGTCATATGATCCTTCAGTAATCATTCTAATAAGCCGATTTTTGCTGTTCAATATTTTTTTATTATTATTATCAATATTTAAAACAGTTGAGCACATTTAGATTAGCATTTATCTGAAACAAAAAGCTTTTGTAACATTAAAAGCTATACCATTCAAAAGCTTAGAGTCAGTATATTTTTTTAAGAAATGATAGAATTTAGAATTGATAGAATTATTTTTTCAGATAAACGCGGTTCTTCTGAACTTTTTATTCATCAACGAAACCTGAAAAAATTCTACTCAGCTGGTTTAAGATAATAATACTAATAATAAATGCTTTTTGAGCAGCAAATCAGAATATATCAATGATTTCTGAAGGATCATGTGACTGAAGTAATGATGCTAAAATTTGGCTTTGAAATCACAGAAATAAATTACATTTTAAAATATATTCAATAACAAAACAATTTTTAAATAGTAAAAATACTACACAATTTTACTGTTTTTGCTGTTCTTTTTGCTCAAATAAATGCAGGATTGGTGAGCAGAAGAGACTTCTGTAAAAAAAAAATTCTTACTGTTCAAAAACTTTTGACTGGTAGTGTATTTCACAATCATATTGTCATAGTAATGGATTGCCATTACAACTGTATGGAAATTGGGCAAAATGACTAAAATCTTAAAAAGTAAGTGCTCTGATGTTCATATTAAAACACTGAAAAAAATGAAAAAAACCTGCTTATATTGCCAAAGACATAAATAAAGGTCCAGAAAGGTAGTAAGGACATTGTTAAAATAGTCAGTGTGACATCAGTGGTTCAACCATAATATTATCAAGTTATGAGAATACTTTTTTGTGTGCAAGGGTCAGAAAGCTCTCGTATTTCATAAAAAATATCTTAATTTGTGTTGTGAAAGACATGAGGGTGAGTAATTAATGACAGCATTTTCATTTTTGGGTGAACTATCCCTTTAAATCAAATGCAATTACAATCAGAATATTCAACTGTTTCCATCTCAAATTAGCTCCTGGTGAAAGGTTTACTTGCTTCAGTTCATAACTGCCAGGACACGTTTGAAATATGACCTTACAAAAGTCTCTGTTGCTCTTACACCTGCACCATACTCACTGAAGTAAGTGCTTTAGTGGGTGTGTAACAGAGAGGCTGACAGCACACTTATGCACTCTCTCACTCCTGCTGGTGTGTAGGCAGCTGCAGCACTAACACGACTGAGACGAGAACATATGGCTGAGGGTTAGAGGGTCCTAAAATAATGACATCAGTCTGGTTAAACACACCCTGTTTAAATAACATCAGAGACTTATTTTTTTATTTCAGACACCATCATATTCCACTCCCCCCATGGCATAAAGCAGCGTGCATGTTTCTTATTCTGTGTGGCGACACGAGTCCTTCTGGCCGTATGTGGTCGAGCTTCACTCAACCCTTTGATTTAGTATGTAGGAGTGGCCCGACATTAAGCCCATCAGTCTAATGACAGTGGGGGGTTTAACAGTCTCCACCCAGGACTGTTATTCTATAGGTCTGACCCTGTTACTACCTGCCAAATGTGGTAGACATGATGGACATCTGCTTTCCTTTTTTATAAATAATTGCTATGTTTTGTTGTTTTAGGAACCATCACAGAGTGAGGTCTGAATCCTTGAAGGAGTCTAGAAAGCTGTGTCAGGATTTATAAGGTGGCTTGTGTCTAATGTTAGCAATGGGTATGACTGATTCAAGCTCTTATGATTCATTTTTAAGGCTTTGATTTGAAAGTACACCACACATTTAAGCCACACAGAACATCTCTACATAGTGTTCAGTGCTCCCCACGCACTGACCAGGAGGTCAGTCACTCTTATTATTTTTGTGGAAACCTTTGTACATTTTTCAGGATTTTTTATTTTATTTAAAGTTAATAAAAAATGGTTACAATATAAATGTATTTGCTGTCACTTTATCCTGTCACTTTTAATAAGCGGCACAACTGTTTTTAACATTGATAATAATAAGATTCTTGAGTGGCAAATCTGCATATTACAATGATTTCTGAAGGATTATGTGACACTGAAGACTGGAGTAATGGCTGCTGAAAATTCAGCTTTGCCATCACAGGAATAAAATAACATTTTAAATTATGTTAAAATTAAATATTTCAAATACAATCTGAAATATATTAAAAATGTATAAAATATATTAAAATGTATATGTACAGTTGTGCTCAAAAGTTTACATACCCCTTGCAGAATATGCAAAAATGTTAATAATTTGATTAAAACAAAAAGAAAACATGAAAACAGCATGTTATTTTTTTTACTTAGTACTGTTCTGAATAAGCTATTTCACAAAAACAGATGTTTATATATACTCCACAAGACAAAAAAATTAATTCAGTTATAAAATTTACCGTTCAAAAGTTTACATACCCTTAAATCTTATGCTGTGTCGTTTAATGATCCATGACTGTTTTCATGTTTTGTGATGGCTGTTCATTAATCCCTTGTTTGTCTACTGTCTGTTGTTCTTCAGAAAAATCCTCTAGTTCCTGCACATTCTTTGGTTTTCCAGCATCTTCTGCATATCTGAATCCTTTCCAAAAGTGACTTTGAGATCCATCTTTTCACACTGAGAACAACTGAGGAACTCATACATAACTATTACAAAAGGTAAAAACATTTATTAATGCTTAAAAAGGCAACACAATGCATTAAGAGATGGGGGTTTGAACAGGATGATGATGTGTACCTTTATCTTTTATTTTGTTTAAAGATCATATTTTTAAATTTAGCAACTGCACTTAGTACAAAAATACAATATAAGGATAATTTACTCTTTCTAATTTGAAAGGGTTCAACTATGCAGAAGATGCTGGAAAACCAAAGAATGTGCAGGAACTAGAGGATGTTCTGAAGAACTACAAACAGTGAACTGCTCAGGACAAACAAGGGACTGAACAATCACAAAACATGAAAACAGTCATGGATCATCCAGGAAATGACACATAGTATTAAAGGGATAGTTCACCCAAAAATGAAAATTTTATGTTTATCTGCTTACCCCCAGGGCATCCAAGATGTAGGTGACTTTGTTTCCTCAGAAAAACACAAACGAAGATTTTTAACAAAACCGGTGCAGTCTGCCAGCCTTATCATGGACGTGAATGGGCACCAGATCTTTAAAAGTAAACAAAAACATGCACAGACAAATCCAAATTACACCCTGCGGCTCTTGATGATACATTGATGTCCTAAGACACGAAACGATCGGTTTTTGTGAGAAACTGAACAGTACTTGTATAATTTTTTACCTTTGATACACAGCCACGTCCATCTGTCATGAGCACGAGTTTGGCATCAGTCACGTCACATGTGAACGCGCTCTGTCGTAGAATACGCAAACTCCGGAAGCCGCGATCTGTCGCATGTATACGACACTCATTGTTTACACAGTGCACAGAGATTGTGGGTATAGCGGCTATTCAAAATGGTAATTACTTGCGCGTATCCTGATTGTTTAAACCGATTTAAAGCTAAAAGATTACGTTTGCTTGCGCAAACTCATCCGGGACTTTTCACCGATTTCCCCTTACGGCGTTTGCGTATTCTACGCTAGAGCGCGTGCTCATGTGACGTGACTGATGCCAAACTCGTGCTCAGGACAGATGGACGTGGCTATGTATCAAAGGTAAAAAATTATATAAATACTGTTCAGTTTCTCGCAAAAACCGATCGTTTCGTGTCTTAAGACATCAATGTATCATCACGAGCCGCAGGGTGTAATTTGGATTTGTCTGTGCATGTTTTTGTTTACTTTTAAAGGTCTGGTGCCCATTCACGTCCATGATAAGGCTGGCAGACTGCACCGGTTTTCGTTAAAAATCTTCGTTTGTGTTTTTCTGAGGAAACAAAGTCACCTACATCTTGGATGCCCTGGGGGTAAGCAGATAAACATCAAATTTTCATTTTTGGGTGAACTATCCCTTTAAGATTCAAGGGTATGTAAACTTTTGAACAGGCTAATTTTTATAAATTCAGTTATTCAGTAAACATCTGTTTTGGGAAATTGCTCATTCAGGACAGTACGAAGTAAAAAATAACAAGCGGTTTTCATGATTCCTTTTATTTTAATCAAATTATTAAAATATTTGCATATTTTGAAAGGGGTATGTAAACTTTTGAGCGCTACTGTATATATTAAGAGTGTCCTGACTCTTCCAAGTTTTTTAATCGCAGTGAATGTTGATTTTTTTTTTTACTGGATTAAGTCCAATAAAGTGCACCCATCCAACAAAAAGTACTCAGTGGTTAAAAAAGGCCTTCTGAAGCGAATAAATGCTTTGTATAAGAAAAAAAAATACTAACCCCTGGGAGTCGTGTGGACAGGAGCGCCGCTAAGGGGGGGTAAGTTAGGACGATTCTAAGGGCCCATGCCCTTTAGGGGCCCCCAGAGATCTGCTTTGGTGTGGTGGGGGGGGCCCAAACTCATATTTTGTCATAGGGCCCAAAATTGCGAGCGGCGCCCCTGCGTGTGGAGTACTTTTTATGGTGGATAGATGCACTTTATTGGACTTCAAAATCTCAACGCCCATTCAGTGCTATTATAAAGCTTGGAAGAACCAGGACATTTTTAAATATAACTTGTATTCATCTTTTTTTTTTTTTTAAAAAAAAGGTCATATACACCTAGAATGGTTTGAGAGTGAGTAAATCATTGGGTAATTTTCATTTTTGGGTGAACTATCCCTTTAATAAATTTTGTTTTGGTGGAAACTCCTAAAATGTAAAGATAATGACTGTTGCAACCAAAATAAGCATCATTTGGATTATTTATAATACGCATGTCTCTTTTCTGTAACCCGTGGTCATGATAAATATCAAACAACTGTATCTCATATAAGCAGAGGTAAAACAAAGTTACAAACATATACTAGATCTAAACCACCGCTAATCTGAATCAGAACTACTTCAAAAGGGAAATGTTGTATAACAAAGAGTAAGATCTTATTCAAGTCCATGATGTTAAATCTACTCTGTTTGCTTTTACGGAAAACACAAAACCCAAACATATTATCAAAAGCAAAATAAGTACAACCAGAGAGAAATTGGCGCCTCAGTATAAGGTTACATTTCTCAGATGGTTCATGAAAGATTCATCCAGTGAGGGGAAACAAAAAGTAGGTAGGGGTCAGGAACATTTCAGGAGCATGTGGTTTTCATGTGCGCTATTTCCTGTGAATTGGCTATACTGTACATACCTCTGCTAACCTGCAAGGGTCCTGGCCTTGTACTACAGGACGTGTGGCCACATAAACTGACCTGTCACATGAAACCACCATTTACAACTAAACCACTAATCATGGTGCAATCTAGAAATATCAAAAACTCAGGATTTTATTAACACCCAAGCGACTTTTCAGCTTACTAGTGTACGTATGTTTCGTGCTATTATGCATGATAACTACTGCTGGACTCATTATAATTGCAAGTAGCTAAAATCTTACATGACAGATTATCAATTCACACATTCTCAGTTACTGACTGAAGCAAAATCTTGACCTTGTCTATGCAAACATCATTCTTTACTGTAAAGAACACTAAACACATAAAATGAAACTGCAAATTTGAAATGTTACTACATTTTGTACTGTGACAAATCTACGCTTTCACTCTTGTCACTCTTGAAATTAACTGAAGTTTTGAATCGGACTTCCTCTTCGCAGTCATCCCCAAAGGTGCCATTCAAAAGAAAAACTGTGGTGGACCTCTGTGAATTCAGCATTGGATTGTAGCTTGAAACTCTTTCGTCTGCTCCTAATGACAGGAAATATGCTAAATAAACTATCCACCGGGAGATCCCATTCAGAGTTTTTCTGCAGATTTCCTCTAAAGCAGTTGTTTTTATGATTTCCTGAAATAGCAACATTTGTAGCAAGTCATCGAATCCAAACACCGTTGTATGTTTTTCTCATCATTGGCGCCCACACAGAACTCTTTTCTGGGGTCAGCCAAGTGCATCCGAGCACCTGGGATAAACCAGGAAGAGCCCGTTAAAAATGGTCTACTTGAATGTGACCTTTGACCTCTAATACATATACATTTACACAGCTACATTAACATACAAGCAGAAAACAAATATAAAATAACAAATTTAATCAATAAGACAGTATTTTATAAGCACAGGTGCAACTCAAGGTTCTTACCAAAAAAAAAAACAGTGTATAAATCCCGAATACACTGTGACAGAAGCCTCAATGACATTAACACAAATGGCCGAGACACATGCTAGTGCACTTACGCACATGCATGTGGCTTACTAAGTAAAACCCAAAGGAAATGACCATGGGATTTGAGTAAGCACTAGAGAATACAGAGTGCCAATGGTTGTAAGTTTCCTCAACTCTGAATGAAATGGATCTATCCCCATAGACTCAAAGTCACTTTTACCAGGGCTGATGTGTATTGTACAGCCATACACATGTACAAAACAAGCTTGTAACATCCATAAACCACAAAGTTAAGAGAACTTCAGTAGCAAGATGAAAACATAATACATGACGGCAGATGAAGCTAAAGCTGATGGGGCTTTACTTCTCTAAGCAACAAGACAAACAGAAACCCAGTTAGGTTCCTAACGCAGAGGTATTTTCATTTCAGCAAGTCTCCTGACAGTAAAAGGAAGGGTGTGGGTGTTTTTGCCTTTAAATGTCTCTTTAAATATGTTTCCCTATGGCTAGTGTAGCCACAACTTACAATACACTGCCACACACAGAGTGATGCTTGGTCACAATGGTGAACTAGTCATTAAATAGCAAGCTAAATTACTTTTTAAAGAAGACATTGAATACAAAATTCACTTTTACATCGTCTTTGCATATAAATATGTCTTAGCAGTGTGTGTACACAACCACCCTACAATGATAAAAATCCATTTACTGCTTTTTTTTTAATCCCCAAAAAACCTAAACAGTCTGAATTATCAAGCTGTTTTGATTTTCTGAGCACTATGACATCACTGTTCAGGCCCCACCCACAACCTGTCATGTATTAGCATATTTCCACCCTCAGTCAAATGTACGTTGTCCGCCATTTTCTCCACATTCGAGAAGCTGTAGCGACAACGTCTCGTAAGCAATGCAGGTGTTTTGTAGTTGGATGTAAAAGTGAACATCATTTAAATTTTCTTTTGACTTCAGAGCCACTGAGGATGAATTGCCACCAAATATACAAAAAACGGAAGAGAGGAGTAGAGTGAGCGGAGCTTATTATCATTTAAAGAGACATGCACCAAAATGGGTTGCTGTGAACAGAACTGTTTTTGACAAGGTAAAAAGGGCGTTGTTTTACACGACCACTGAAGAATTTTAACCAAAGTTTGCAGACATTTCATGAAGAGCCTAAAGAATCATACCAACTTGTGGAAAATGGCCATCCGATGTCCCCTTTAAGATGCATGTCTTTTGTAAACATCTCCGCATCCATTTGTCTTCAGGTGCACATCCCTACTCTACTCTTTACAGTTTCCCACAGTTTCGGGAGGCATAGCAGGCCCATATGGAATTGGCCATACATGTGCTGGAATCTGAACTCACTGGAGTACTGACAAAAACATGAAGAGGCCATTCATACATCAAGTAAACCTGTCAGCACTTAAAACCATGATGTGATCCTGCAGGTCAACTGGGGTAGTTGTTCATACTTTGTGTAATGCATATTTTCAGCCCAGCATTGAGTTTGGATGGCTTTACTTGCAAAATAACCCCTGATTGCTTGGAAAATGTAATGGTATGGGATTCGTAAGACAGCGGCAATGCCTTCAATCTCAATTTCCCGGTACTCAACGCATGATGCAGTTTCAAGTCTAGCTGACAAGATCCTGAGGATGGAGAGAGAGGGACGTAGCAGCTTTGCCTCATTGTCATGATGAATGAGCCTTCACTCATGAAGCCAGAAGACATGTGGAGGTGATTTGAATCTCTATCACGTGCCGCCCAAAATCTAAGTGCTTTAATCTCAGATGAGTTCGGAAACATTAATTTTCTTTATCTTAATTATGTCCTGTTGTCATTAATATATTGCATAATTATGAAAAAAGATGTTTAACCGCAGAACTTATTATAAAGGAGCTACTGCTGCGCCTGACACATCTGTATCCGTTTATGTGGAAAATTTTGTGTTTGTTGTCTATGGAGCAGATCGAAATTGTGTTAAACATTGGTTTTGCTAGTATAGATTTATCATCATATGGGGAATGTTCTACCCTGTGGCTGTAATGACCTGTGGAGAGATTGTAAATGATTCAAATCCTTTTACAATACGGCCCAGTTGCGGTTCAGAGGATGTGAGGTGTACCATGGGATACATATATTTGGCATGTATGAATTGTTGCTTATATTCTGAATTATGGTTGTCCTTTCTAACTTATTGTACACAGGATGTGCTATGATGTTACACAGGGTTGACTTGAAGTCTCTGATCTCGCTGACATTTTAAAAAATACTTCTGAAAAAGCAATTTGTGCTTGTAAGAGTATGTGTCCAGATGAGTTGGGTGATAAATGCTAAAAATACCATGTTCAGCTCTTAAAAGGATAGTTCACCCAAAAATTAAAATGCTGTCATTAATTACTCAGCCTCATGTCGTTCCAAACCTGTAAGACATTCGTTCATCTACGGAAAACAAATTAAGATATTTTTATTTTTGATATAATCTAAGAGCTTTCAAGGCCTAAAAAGGTAGCAAGAATATCGTTAAAATAGTCCATGTGACATCAGAGGTTCAACTGTAATGTTATGAAGTTACGAGAATACTTTTTGTGCAAAAAAGGTAACAAAAAAACAACTTCATTCAACAAATTCATCTCATCTATGTCTTCTACGCACGTTGTTACTCTTGTGAATGCGTGTCGAAGATTGACATGGAAAAGTTGTTATTTTTGGCTTTCTTTGCACACAAAAAGTATTCTCATAGCTTAAACAAGTTAAGGTGTTGCTGTCTATGCAGGGTCAGAAAGCTCTCGGATTTCATCAAAAATATTTGTGTTTCATAGATTAATGAAAGTATTTTCGTTTTAACAACATAAGGGCGAGTAATTGAAGTCCCAATAAAATCAAAATTGCAAAAATGCTCCAAAACAATGACAAAATTTGCATTTAGTAGATATAAGTATTCAAAACTTAGTCTCTAACTTTCACCAATATGGAGCAACGATTTTGATGACATTACTCTGCACTTCAGCTTCTCATCAAACTTTCCGTCCAATCAAATGTTCTCCAGAATCTGACCCATCCCACCCACTTAACTATAAATAGATGCTGAAGCTGTCTGAATTTGTTCATGGAATTTGTATTTTCTGTACGTTAAATGGCACGTAGTGCACTATGTAGGGAATTAGGGAACGATTCAGACAGTGTAAGTTATGCATTCTGTTGGGACATATGAAGTCTGGGTTCGCGTTGTCATAAGAATCGCCACAGCACGCACACACACTGCTCCGGTCTAGAGAGATGATAGTACGGAGTGGATCATATGAGTCAGCGCACAAAACGTATCGTACACATTTGAATTCTACAGAGAATGCTATTTTATAGATATATAATGCAATATGGATGAGATTGTGACCGTCATGCGCTGTCAAATGCGGCTTTAACAAGCTCATCGCTATTGGCTATTTAAAAAAAGGGGGCGGAGCTGCTGGATATGTCCCGCCTTGTCTTCCTGTTTCAGTTGAAATTACGTCAACACATAGAATAAGCCTGCCTTTTTCAAAGCACTTAAATGGACCTTTAATGACAGAATTAAAAAATATATACTTTCAGTATGTGTCACTTCAGCTGGTTAGCTCTATTGTTTGTCTGAGCTTGTGTTTGCATTACAATGTTAGGTTGATAATTATGGTCTGGTTGCAGAACAAAACTGTAAAAATACAGCATCAAAGTTTTAGGTTTTACAGATATCTTAAATTTACAGCAAAAAAGTGCATATATAATGTTGAAATATCAACCTACTTAAGTACTAATATCTGTTTTGTAACTTTATAATATACTGACAACCACCAAAAAAAAAACCAGGTGGTTATACAAAATCCACATCAATCAAAGCTCGACACAAAGAGCTTTACTACAAGCTGAGGTAAATAAATACTAATACAGGAAGTGTCAAGCACACTAATACAAAACATCATCATAGTAACCACACATGACACTAAAATGAAGCAATAAACATTCATTTAACAACATAGGATGTAACATAAAAAACAATATACACAACTGATAAGAAAATCTAAGAAATTTACCAGTATCAAATTAACAGGTCTTTTACCATTAAAATTACAATAATTTTTACAGTGTGGTTATCAACCATAAAATTAATCTAATTATAAGCTTATTTGTATCTGATGGTATTGTAATATTGGTGCATCCCTTAAAAAAGTTTACAGTAGGCACGTTTCCATTACAGATTTGTGCAAAACTTTGGCTATATTTTAAATATTTTGATAAAAAAGTATTGCGAAATGACCCCATTTCTATTAACCGATGTTATGCCACTAAAACATAATTTTTTCCTCTCGCAATAAGTTATAACAACAGATTTTGGCTATATCTAATTGAATGAGGCATATGTGTGAAACTTTACAGAAGGAGCGAGGAGATCCGCTTCTAATGTGTGCGGTGCGGCTGGCGTAAACACAAGCATTGACTAAAAAGGCCGCAATCAGCTCCGGTGGCCGTGTCAGAGCCGCAGACGTGTGCAGTGTAAATGGTCTAAGCATTAATAGCAGGGAAAGCCCCTTATACTTAAGAACTGCCATGTATGAAGTGTTTCATATAGGTTATAGTACATGGAAGAATGATCATATGACTTCTTACATATGCCATGTGACCTGTAAATGTGAAAAAAAAAAAAAACGTTTCCATTGCAGTTTTGCCAAATATTCCTTTTTTGAATTGTCTAAAAAAACACCACATACGAGTGCAAAAAACGTTTTTGCGATATATGGGAGTTTTCACACAATTGGCGCGTTTCCATTAGGCATATTTTCAATTCGCAATTTGAAGGGTAATGGAAACACAGCTAGTGACTTCAAGATTAAATAAGAAACAAGATGCTATCTTAGAAGAAATGTAAACTTATTCACCCTTCACTAAAACACACTGGCTAATGTGTGTACAGTATATAAACATCATAAAACAAAGGTTTACACATAATTACATGGTGCAATATGGTCTGGCTTTGACTTAGTGTGTTTAAACCTCTCTAGTACGTAAATAACATTTAACGAAACTATAAGTTCTACTTCAGAAAATGCACTTATATATAAACCCAGTGTCACTGCTCTCTAGATTGGCCTACGAAACAGACAGGGGGTTTGACTGAAAGCCAACAGGAGTAAACAGGAAATGCAAGTGAGGAAGTCACCAGCTCTTGAGTATGCTTTCTCTCTTCTGTCTCCCTCTCATATAGACACACACTTTGACACAGACAGCCACACACACCACTCCTCTAGCTCTAAATAACATAGGCTGCACATGTGCAGCACATGTGTATGTTTTCCTGCTCACTCTGCAATGGCAAATATCTCAGAATGAGTGAATAAAATAAGGGCAACAACTAATGGAATATTCCATAGCAGAAGACAAGCAGACCCTCAGATATATATTAGAAATGATTAAGACAAGTATTTACTTGAATCCTCTATGAGCTCTAAACTAAACAAACCAAATCCATCTTAAATGTGTGGATAAGAACAGGAAATGTGAAAATTGTATGCTCTTCCTGCTAAACGTTTTCCCATCACTCCCTTTTGGCCAAGCACTCAACAGCAAGAGCATAAACATTAACAGTAATTTTAATAGTATAATCAAGTTGAATGTGTGAAGAATTTGAACTTTATTAAATATTGTTATTATCAACATATTAAAATACTATAGTTATTAAACTCCACATCAAACATCCTATTATGAAGAAGTCATGAAGCTCAAAAACATGCACAGTTAAAAATAATAATAATAATAAAAAAAACGGGGGTAGATACATAAATTTGTGACTAATTCAAGTGTCAGTTTTATTTAACAACTTGGTAAAAATAATACCTTAGACACAATTTGAATTTTTTTGGCATATAGAAAGAATTTAGAGCTCTAAAATGTATACAGATAGCAGAGGTTCTGCAAGAAATATTTGAGCCCTTTTTGAAATATCTACATTTTAATAGCAGTATTTGGTTTCTTTGCAAATCTGAACATAACATTGCATGTGTGAAAAAACAAACTTCCAATGAAAAACGACAACTAAGCTTGGAAGTGATGACACATCTTCAATGATGGCAATGCTCCTGGAAAAACTTCCTCTTCAATTCCCAGGGAGAATCGCATTATTGCATCAGGGTTATATCAGGGACTTCCTCAAACCATCTGAGTGTAAGTACTGCTTACAACAACTGAGACACTCTGAGATCATCTGCCATCTTGGTATAGTACTTCAAAACTGTATATCTAAGACAAAAACAAACAATTGCACCTTGCATTTTGTCTCTGTACTGTAGCTGGAAATATGCACTTCACAATTCCATTCGGCGAATTCTAAAAAAGTCCTTCACTCAGATCCAGATGTTCAAGTGTGAGCTGTTTTATGTGGGAATAACTAACATCTCTCTCCAGGAAAAAAACAAAACAAAACAAAACAGCAGTACCCTAAATAGAGCGAAAAAAAATTAAAGGCACATATACTGTGCTTGTGGAAAGCTGTTTCTAGGAATGCCAAAGAGTAAAATGAGGAAACGGTTAATTAGAGGAAATAAGGAAAAGAAATTAAGAAAATACGCCACTGGTTTGCTGAAAACACAGAGGTTTATAATGCAATGACATTTATGAAGCCACAACTTTTAGCTTCTTAGCTATAACATCATGGCCCGGTTTCCCAGACCGGGCTTAGACTAAGCCAGGATTAGACCATAGTTCAATTAGGACATTTAAGTAATTTTTATAAACATGCTTAGAAAAAAACATTACTGGGGTGCATCTTGAGACAAAACAAAGGCACTGATATATTTTAAAATCAATCAGTGCAATTTTATTTCAGTTGAAACAACTCAGACTTACATTTTAGTCTAGGACTAGGCTTAAGCCTTGTCTGCGAAACCGGGCCTATGAGTTTCATTCCAAACTAAATTTGCAAGGAGAGACACAAAAACAATGTACAATGCTTTTACCATAGTCTCTCTCATTACATGACACGTCTAAGTTTCATGACACTGACGCTGTAGTACTGAAGTGTGAACAATGCATCAAGACTTTTCATCATTCTGTAGTTATTAGAACTAAAGCATCACTATTTAATACCATTGCTGACAAACCATTTTTGTTGACCAATTTATGATGGTAAATGTAAAATCACTATTGACAGAAAATGTAAAGTCATCAGCCCAAAAAAAAAAAACAGCTTACTGTATACACTCATTACGGCATCTAGCACAGCTGGGAAATGCAGAACTTCCTTTAAGGCAGTTCAAAGGAATTGACCCAAAAATGAAAACTCTGCAGATCTTGCAAATCAACTTTAAAGTAAATCTTCATGTCTGTGACCAATATTTACCAAGCTTGGATGACTGATGATCCGAAAAATTCAAAAATAGTTAAAAGTTAACTATTAAAAAGAATAGCTGAACATAAGTTCACAAGTAAAATATATGGTAAAATTAATAATGCCTTGAGTTACTATTTTGGAATAAATTAAAAACATTAACTTGATGTAAAAATATAAAATAGAATTGTTTTTTCTTTTTCTGTTAGTGTAAGTAATGATTAACCAAGAAAATGTAAAAAATGTAAATGTAAAAAAAAAAAAACAGTTAAAAGAAGAACGTTAAAATTATTCAGGAAAATACAATTTCCTTATTAAAGTGATAAAATGTTGTGTTGCAAAAATAAGTACACCCTCCTAACAGTTACTAAATAAAACTGGTGTAACTTTAAGGCAAGTTTTGATCAACAGTTAAATATGTTGAACCAAAATTGTTGAAGATAAGTAATTTCTTGACAATTAAAAGTGTTATATAGCCCACTGAATCATACAAGACTTAATGCTGACAACAATAAACCACTTGAGAGAGAACTGTCAGGAGATTAATTTCTTAACATAAAAGAGAACAGTGGTATAAGAGGAATACCAAATTATTATTTTAAGTGTGAAAAGTAACACAGGAATTAAAAACAATGTACTTGTAAAAAGGCCCCTTAAATAATTAGGTCTTCACTTTAAGCTTTCATTTAGTGATAAGTGAGTTTTTGCTAAAAGCTATGAAAAGAGTGACACTTTATCTCAGTCTGCATTCTGCAGAAGTGACATGCATGGTTGTTTATCCACACCTAAGCTACCAACTGTAGCCAAAGCACAAAAAAACTCAAAATCATTTTTTTTTTTTTCCAAGGCACATATTTACAAAATATAGACTTCTGGGAATTCATACTTTGGTCTCATGAGACCAAGTCAATCTTTTCAGATCTATCAGCATCCAGAATGTTATGGTATTGCTAGAGGAGGAGTACAGTGAGAAGTGTCTGGTTCCCACAGTGACGTTCAGTGGTAGTAAAGCTCTTATATAGGGATTTATAAATGCTAAAGTAGTGAGGGAGGTGTGCTTTATCAACGCGGTCATCAATTCACACACCACTGTGTGATGTAATACAGAAACCTGAAAGAGAAGATGCTACCCTCTCCTCATTCCCTGCATTGTTGGGCATTTTTTCAAAGTGACAATGAAGATTCATTCTCTCAAGGTGAAAATCCTTCAGTGGACATGTATTTCACTCAATCTTAACACTCTTGAGCAGCTGTGGGGGATTCTGTAGAGACAAGCTGAGCAAAACCAGGGCATTTAAAAAGGTCGTCCTCGGAGTTAAACAGGACAGATGTGAAAATGTGTCATTAACTTGCACACTCAGTGCCAAGAAGGGTCAGAGCAGCATACTTAGAGTTATGGAGGACATATTAAATACTAGAATATTACACTTTGTTGAATTAAATCTTGGGTGTATTCATTTCTGCAATCCCTCATTTAAACAAAATTGGCTAAGTTACGTATTTTACAGATATTGCATATAATTCTACACACACACAGATTTATTATTTGCATAATAAAATGTATTCCTGTGACAACAAAGCTGAGTTTTCTGCTGGCATTACTCCAGTTTTTAGAGCTTTATAACATTAAACATGTCTTTACTGTCAATCAGTTGAATTTCTTGAAACACTTAAAAATAAATACTCATTCCGATCTTTAAATGTTACTATAGAGTAAAATATAGTAAGCTGTATTAACTAGTTTTATCATGCTTTTTTTCATGGTCATTGTAAGAGAAAAAAGCAGTGCAATTTTTTTTTAAAGATTTAAAACAAGGTTTCAAACAACATAAGGGTGAGTACATTAAAAAAAAAAAGGTCTGAACACTCAGACTGAGAATGCACTGATGTTCTATAGGAGAAACTCTTGAAGGACAAGGGAAGGAGAGCAGAAAGACAGAAATAACCAGGCAGAGGGAAAGCAGCCAGTGCCGGAACATGGATCGGGGAAATGCGGCTTGTCACATTACAGTGATGAATAAGACGGTTCTAGTGCATGAGAAGACGGAGGATAAAATGTGTTGGTATCCATCACAACTTTAAACAATCGTTTCTTTGTTTTCACAAAATATGGTGTAATGGAAACAGGTCCTGTACAATCTAGTGAACTCCTGTGATGAAACTGTGAAGTAAAAAATTAGTTTGTGTTTTTAAAATAAAATCCAGCAAATATAAGTTACAGCCTCATTGTCGTCTATCCTTTATTACTGTACTATGACGAGAGAGGCAATGGAAATTGAGGGATCAAGTGTAAAATACACAATTTATTCACATAAATATCCCTGCAGTGTCATAAATATCCTTTCAATGCATTTTCGTCTGTAACACAGGATTCTGCTTGGCTCAGCATGTGTGTGTTGACGTTTATGTACAGTCAGGCTAAGAAGCCAAAGGTGTTTACCTGGCCCCAGGATGGCGCAGTATGCAGTGTGCATTCATTTCTGCACGTTTGAGGTGGTTTAAAGGCTCAAGAGAAACGTCTGGGCTACAGACCAAGTCCTCCTCTCATGCCGACTAAACGTCCCTCTGGAGCTGCAGCGGTCTGGCTGAGAAGATGAGACCACTTAGACGGGAGTTTCCGGTCAGTCTAGGTCATCTGCTTTCTATAATATGTTTGGCGGGAAGATTTGTTCCACAGTTAGATGTTTCATACACAATCTTACGCGTCTAACAGTGTTTGGTCAGGTTCACAGCGGACTAATGCAAACCTTCGCATGTTGCATGGAAGCTATGCTGTGGTTATGGATCAGAAGTCACAGCACAGCTGCACTGGAAAGACTTCTGCATTGAATATCTCACTTTTCCAAGCCGTTTGAGGTGGAAAGATATTTCAAAATGGACATTCGTATCACACATCAGAATTCGTGTTTAGTAGCTGGGGTGAAAAGCTCTCCGGTTTCACCAGACACATTCTCTCCCTAAAACACTTGTGCTGGGGGACGACACACTGAACAGACTGTACTCCGCTGCCAGGAATGTCAGGAATGGTTTGTGAAAAACACACGCTAAGCAACACAGAAACACAGACTGCGACACAAACACACTCTCACATATGCATGCTCACACATACACAACTGTTCAACTCAGATAGGCAGAAGAATTTACACTAATGTATATAGCATATCACGCACACACTCTCAGATGCTATGTATCCAAACCCCCTTATTTGGGCTGGGTGGTGTTGGGTATAAATAGTGGAGTGGTGTTACGGTGAAGGGCAAGAGGCCACAGAACTCCACCCAACCAGTCTTTTAAAAATACAGGCTCCCTCTCTTTCTATAACCAGGGTGTGAATAACGGGAGGATTTGGGGGGTCTCACCACCCTAAAGAAGGCATGATCCCACTAAAGCACGTCAAAAAACAATGTTGGGCGTCACAGAAAGGAATCTTCTCATAATATGAAGAAGATATTTCTAGCTCTGACTGTAATTTTGGCCACAATTAACTAGGGCTGCCCTCAACTAAGATTTTTCTAATCAACTAGTAGCTAATTTTAAGCATTAGTTGACTATTAGGTGCACGTATATTAATAAACCAACAATGAGCCTTTAATTCCTACAAAGCCTAATGAGCGCTCAAGCGCATACAAAAAAATCTTGCCACAGCACACCGGCAGATGTAATAATTATGAATGTGTCAGGGAAAAACAGCAAGGAGACTGCATTAACCTTTTAATAATTTATTGTTAAACCAGTGCTTTCTTTGTTTTCGGTTTAAGAGATGAAGCCGGTGAGATTGATTCATCATCTCCACAGTAGTGGATGCGCCTGCATGTTTCATACGGATTACATAATCTGAGAATATTTGTTTTCCATTTAAATTGGTTCATTTGAAAGTAGACGTTTCACTCTTTATAGATATATTTTTCATGTCTGTAATGCAAGTATACACTGAGTTTCGGAGTTGCGTGCTTACGTTCACAGAGACCGAGGTGGCAGACAGCGCATCTTGTTTGCTTTGATTATTTTACAAAAGAGCAGTTTCGTTGTTATTCTGAGTGCACACAAATAAATGCAGTCTTTACAGATTCGAAAGATGAATTACTTTTGTTTGTATGACCAAAAATGACGGAGTATTTTAAGTGACCACATTGGCGCCTCCATCTGTCATGCAGTGAGTGCACTACTAACATCGTTCAACTTCCACACTCGACACAGACACTTGAATAGCGCACATTTGTCTAGGTTAACGTTAGATAGAGCGGCCATGTAGAGTTGCCACTACAAAAGCCATATTTGAGGTTGATAAATGATAGGTGAGCGTTTGGATTTCCTGCCTGATATAGCCTACTATATTACCACAAAGACCAGCTGTTAACGATCTGTCCGGCACGGACTGCAAGACTTTACCACTTAATGTGAAACTCTTTTTTTTCAGCAACTAAGCGACTAATACAACCAAGCCTCTACTTGTTGACTAATGGTTAGTCGACTATTAGGGTGCAGCTCTACCATTAATATTACCTGATTATCTGGATTAAATATGCTATACAATTGCACTCATTCAGTGACTTTTTTGCATGGATGGATTAAGAACATAATGTGTTTTAAAAGCAAAATAACATTTGCCGTCTTTAATGCTGTTAAATCACTTGTGCATTCAGTTTATCTGTCAATCAATTGAATGTGAAAGTTGCATTCATTACTATAAGTAGATTGTGGCACAGAAAGAAAAAGTAAAAAAAAAAAAATGGTTTATTTTATTATTATAAATGGGCATATGAAGACCCCTTAAATGTTCAATAAAGATTTAAGTGTTACATTTCATTTGCTGAAATGTAAACTAGTACTTCCTGAATTGCTTTTAGCTATTTTTGTCAACCTTTAAAGGGACAGTTTGCCTATAAATTAAACTTTTTTATAATTTATTTACCTTCAGATCTTTCTGTATGACTTTCTTTTTTAGAGTACAAAATTGGATATTTCGAAGAATCTTAAAGTGGGTCTTTGACATAAAATTACAGTTCAGAGTGACCACAATTGTTAAGCTCCAAAAATTCACCATAATAGTGGTCATATGAATCATGCATTATATTCTACTTCCAAACCCATATAGTAGCTTTGTTTGAGAAACGGACTGAAATTTAAGTCGTCATTCATGAGCTGTTAACTGGAGAACTGCTATGAATATCTGAGTTAGTGAGCTGGACAAAAAATGTAGGATGATCTGTGAACCAGATGAAATTGTTTATTGAAATGAACCAGCTAAAAATAATCATTTGTTTAGCACAGTTTAGCTCACTGACTCAATGATCTGATTGCAGTGGACCTTGCGTTGTTGAAAGAAAATTATCAGTGAATGATGACTTGGATGATTTCAGGAGACACAAGACATATGGTTTTATTTTATGGTGCTGTTTTATCTTTTTGGAACTCAACAGAAATGGCTGGGTCAATATGATTTTCAAAATAAATGAATACTTTTATTCAGCACAGATCCATTAAATTAGTCACAATTGACAGTAAATGCATTTAAAATGTTACAAAATCCTTTAAAAAAAAGTACCAGTTTTCTCTAAAATAATAATCAACTGTTCTCAATAGAGCTGCATGATTAATCATGATCTCAATTCAAACACACGCAATCTAATTTCTAAATGAAAACAATTCCTCCATGTCTGTTAAACCTTTGAAAAAGTCATACTGGAACATTCAAATATGCATTCAGACTGAGACAGAGAGTGGACAGTTACCATGTTAAGGTAAGAAACAGCTTCACAAACAATCTTTTTTTAAACTACGCAGTATTATTTCTGTCTTATAGTTATTCATACTATCACAGAAATACTGGGATTAAAGGTCATAGTTTGGATATAAACATTAGCGATCAAAAAAGAGCAAGCCATCTTTTAAAAGTAACTGGCACTTTAAATAACGTTTGTGTCGTTTGCATCGTTTCGCCACTAGGACTGTTAAAAATGTATTTCTCATTGAATCATTTATTCAAGAGATTTGTTCAAACACTTGATTCATTACAAGATGAATCAGTGTTAAGTATTTATGAGTGAGTTATTGAATTATTCATTTAAACCACTTTTTCGTAGTTTAAATATTTAAAATGTAATAATCAAGTCAAATTATTTAAACACTTTTAAATAGACTGCAGCAATTTATATTTCATCACACATTATTTTGTTTAGTTCAGAATCGTGAGAGAATCATGATCTCCATTTAAGACCAAAAAAAATGTGGGATTGTGCAGTTCTAGTTTTCAAAAATGATATTATAGTAAGCAATGTTTCTGTAGTATGGTAAAAAAAAATCTTTCAATAGTAAGACATGTTTGTTTTTTTAAATAAAACAGATTTTGGTTCTAGTGGAGCCAGGGGTACAGCACAGCTAGATTTTGGCTCTTTGTCACCTCACGTCAAAACATGTGTTTGAAATTTAGATGTGTATATTAACTGTTCTCTAAAGCTGGACAAACAGATAAATTCTGTTGCAATGTCAAGGTTCTTTCACTTACGTAATCTGGATGAGATGAAATCATGTTTGACGTTTAAAGACCTTGAAATTGCAATCCATGCTTTGATATGATCAAAACTTGACTATTGCAATGTGTTATATAAGGGAATTAGTCATCTATTTCTCATTTGCAGCAAAACGTTAAAAACTCTGCTGCTAGACTCTTAATGGGTATTAAAAAACATGAACATATTACTCCTAACCTACCTCCATTGGCTTCCAGTGTATTACAGGATTGATTTGAGATCAGTGACTCAGAAGGTACTTAAAATTTGAAGGACACAGTCTTTTGGAACACTCTGTCTAAACATATTAGAGATGCGGCTACAGTACAGGATTATTAAGTACTAATAAAGTTACTAAGTAACTCAAAACACAACTGTTTTCAATTAATCAGTGATCGTTTTATTATATGCATTGCCTGTGTTATGCATGTTTTTTGTGTGACATTGTAAAGCACAGTGGTCAACTTGTGTTGTTTAAATTGTGCAATATAAATAAAATTGCCATTGCCGTACTTAAGCTCCAAATTAGCCTATTAGAATGATTTCTGAAGCATCATGTGACACCAAAGACTGGAGTAATGGCTGCTGAAAATTTAGCTTTGCTATCGCAGGAATAAATTTAATTTGAATATATATTGAAATAGACAACAATTATTTACATTTTTTATTTTAATATTTCACAATATTATTGTTTTTACTGTATTTGTGATCAAATAAATGCAGCGTTGGTGAGCATAAGAGACTTACCAAACCACAAAATTTTGAACAGTATGTTCTTTTTATGTCTCACAGAACAAAATTACAGGGTTTGGATTGACATAAGGGTGAATAAATGCCAGAATTGTCATTTTTAGAGGGTGAACTATCCCTTTAAGCATGCACTTATGTCTTCTTACCTTACATTTCTTTTCCCTTTCTTCTTTTTCTTCCATCATTTCACCTACTCTTCCTTGATCCACCTTGTCATTTTCCATTTCTCTGCCTTTAATGTCATCTCTCCTTTGCATGTCTAACGATAATTATACATTAGTCGCGACTGAAATGTGACAGACCAGTCATTTCTCCGGAAGATTGTTTAAAAAAATGCTACATTCCATTGTATACACAGCATAAAGAACTACAGTGCTGCTAAAGTGGGTCTAAAATGCAGACTGGCAAATGTCAACATGAAAAACAAGGGTCAACTAAAAATATCTCAAAATTATTGAACTCGAGGTTTGAGTCTCTCCTCCTCAGTGATGTGAAAGCTCCTATTGTCTTCAGTAAACCGGACTCTTTACTTTTCTTGGATGGACTAAAGCTTCCTACAGACACTCAAAAATAAAGACTCTTCAATAGTTCTTTGCAGCCCTCTAGATTCAGCAAAGACCTCTTGTCTTATTTGTTTTAATAGGTATTATATTCCAGTACATAATTTGTCGGATAAACAGTGTATTTAATGGCTTTTAGTTAGTCTTTTTGGAGAAAAAAAAAAGTGATTTTGCATAATATTAAGCTGAAACACAAAATGTTCATCTGCTCTTAGATGAAAATGTTACTATGCCATCCAGGAAACTCTTTTTTTTTTTCGCAGAAAACTACTCCTAAAAGACTCCATGAGACAACATGCACGCAACACTCAAGTGAATCTATTCATTCGAATCTGACTGGCATAATCTTGCTTGCAGATAAAACATCTGAAACTTGGACACAAAGAGAGGAAGAGCCACCCAACTGCTACTAGAACTTCAGGCAGAAACACATCTGTCCTGATTCTTGTAGTTTCAGCGAAAGAGTCACGGTAGTTCAAAACAGGAAGAGTAATCCACAACTAGTAGAAAAACTTCTCTGTGAGATGACGTTTTGATGATCAACAGACAACACTTTCAGATTTTGTCAGCACATATCAGTAAGCCTGGAAAACCACTTCCCCTGTAAATATATGGTTATCAGTTCCTTCTAGAAACCCTATATCTGCTAATTCAGCAAATCAATGCGAAAACATGCCTTACAAAGACAACCTGATCTCATGAAAAAAACAGCAGTTTTGACTTGAAATGTCTGTTAAGTGGCACTATAACTCGAATGCTCCCTGTCGTTTTGCATTAAAAGCCTTTTTTTGTTTTGAAAAATTTGAAGAGGTAATTTGTAGGTAAAGGTTAATTATACTTTGTCTTCTGGGAAACATGCAAGTATCTTCTGTTGCTTCCGAAAGGCAGTACTAAATTTCAACAAAATAAGAAAAATTTCTTCATCTTCATCCTGTTCAAAAGTTTTCACCCCCCAGCTTAATGCATTGTGTTTCCTTCTGGAGCATCAGTGAATGTTTGAATCTTTTTGTTAATAGTTGTGTTTGAGTCCCTCAGTTGTCCTCAGTGTAAAAAGATGGATCTCAAAATCATACAGTCACTGCTGGAAAAGGTTTAAATATGCAAAAGATGCTGGAAAGGGTTCAAATATGCAAAAGATTCTGGAAAACTAAAAAATCTGCAGCACCTGGACGGTTTTTCTGATAAACAGTTCACAGTTTAACTGTTCAGAACAAACAAGGGACTCATGAACAACCATCACAAAACTAAAAACCTGTTGTAGATCATTTAGGTAACCACACACAGTATTAAGACCCTTTTTTTGTCTTGTGGACTATATGTAAACATAATTTATGTAAAATATCTTACTCAGTACAGTACTAAATAAAAAATAACATGCATTTTGTATGATATTTCACAGATTCTGCAAGGGGTTCCCAAACTTTTGCATGGCACTGTAAAACATATATAACATTTTTAAACAAATTATAGCCAGTTAGTTCATAAATTCAAACACTAAAGAACTAGAACAGTTGTAATACAAATTATAAAGCTGACTTGTTTCTTCCCTCTTTTATTTTTTCATATTGTATTTCCAGTGTATATTCCTGTTTACTATTTCGTTCATTCACCTTAACAAAAGTTCAGCACAGCATCTTAAATGAGCTGCTTAAAAGCTTCAAACTTCCCAGGTCAGATGAATTTGAGATGAAGAAGCTAACAGTGGTGATAATCTCTCCAGAGATCTGAGATCTGAGGGTCAGAATGAATTGGATCACAGCCGCTCCACTCCCTGCCTCCTGTACCTTTCTGGCTGAAGTTCATCCTCTGTCCAAAATCTCTTTTTCTTGGAACAGAAAGCTACTTTTTTCCTGACGCCAAATTCATTTTGGACCAAAGCACAGAGGATGTTCAAGTCCAGCCGCTGTATACAACAGGACTGTACTGGACCTGAAAGCAGGATTACAACTTAATGAGCAGGTTTATATAGGCCCTGAGTACACTGGCAGACTGTCAAATATGACTTACTCTCATTTAGCATTGAACTCAGCATACCTCTGGATTGTTACCAGAACTTATGGATGTAGTCAATGATGAAAGAAAAGTTAAAACTTAAAAACCTTTATTTGATCCAATTTCTTCCCCCTCCAAATCATACCTCTATCTGAGGTGTGGCCGCCACATATAAAACCAATGACCAACTGCGTAAGAAAACAACTGAATCAATGAAGGCTAAAGAATATTTTACAAATTATGCAGTTACGACAAATTCACAATTTTTGGGTCCAATTCAGCTCCAATTCCTTGTTGTTGTACTATTTGCACTACTGTTTCTTACACATATACGCTGATTTACACATGAAGGATCGTGATTACACGTCCAGATGAAACTAAAGCTGTTGCTTCCAGAGGGAAACAAACAAGTATGAAGAAAACACAATAAAATAAAGCTATATTTGAAAAGCCAAAAACAGTGCAGACCGGCCCACATTCTTTGCTACTTGACTTGGCGCACCGTCGGATATGGAGTCATAAACAAGGGCTTATCTTACTTGGCGTTTTTACAGCCCAAATAAAAAAAAACAAAAAACAAAGCCCTGATAAGTCCAAACAGCCTACGGTCCTGGAGATGAAACTGGCTGTGGGTGGTTTGGGATTGGGGACCCCTCTTTTATCTCTAACCACTGTGTTTGGGAGGACAGAGTAATGCTTAATTGTTAAGTTATTAAGGCCCGTAAAAGAGTCTTTATGGAGATGTTGTCAAAACTATTTATGGAGGGGGAGCGTAACTACATTGAAGTCACAGCTCATATACGCCTGGTGATAGACAATAACTTTTACATTTAAACTGTAGCACAGCGCTGAACCAAAACCCAATGGCACACCACCAGAGCATCAACACGGGTCATTAAAAATCATTTGAAAGGTGGAGAAAGACACAGAGAGAGAAAGTAAAGTGTATGACTTGGATCAAGCAGAAGAAAACAGTGGAAAACGTAGACACATGTTTGGAAGAGAACGTATAAACACCAAAGAAACAAAAATGTTCTCATCATGGCACAATTTCCTTGCGCCTGGAAATATCTGTCACCCACTCCTGCAGGCATTTCATTTATTTTAACGCTAATACTGTCTGATTTGCCTAATTCCTATGTTCATTAATCACATTCGTGTTCTTGTACATTCATGCCAGGAGTCCAAGAGTAATTTTTTTTTTTCACTCACTAATCACTACAAGTCTCACGATTACACATAGACAATACACACAGCCTCTTATGACTATACAACGAAATTGAATGACAGCAAGTAGAAAAGCCCCCAGAAAGGACAAAAACCACAAAAGTATCATAAAAGAGGTTAATAATACTTATTTGCTGTATTCAAAGTCTTTTTAAGTCTAGAAAACTAATACTGTTCATACACAGATCTGATGTATAGTAAATGATGACAGAATGTTAAATTTATGATGAAGTGTTTCTTAAAGCTTGGCATAATTGCTATGAGAGGAAATTAATAGAGCTGTTCAGTCACTTACAACGTCAATTTGTTAGGATGTTAATTCATCATGGAGTTCCTCCAGAACTTCTAATGGGTTTTTAGAAAAGCAGTTTTCAATTCAGAGAAAAAAAAGGGTCTGTGGTCTGTGTACATTGAAGATCCTAACTGATCTCATGATGAAAACGTACCTGTGGAAACTTTTTCACACAGTTATTATGACAGCTCCATAGGTTTTGCTTTCTGAATTGGACTTGAGATCCATGGGTACGAATCGCATGAAAAACGTGACTCACAATGATCCTGAAAATACAGTAATCGAGATGAAACGATCATTGCGCCCAATTCCGCCCCCTTTCCAGTGGTGCACTTTTGCTCCGCCATAAAAGCCTAATTTCACATGCAAATCAGCAAAATCATGTAACATGACTTTCATAAAACAGGACGTGCTTGATTTATTAATGTTTCTTTGATGTTGTGTTTTTAAAAGCGAGAAAGAGAACTTGCGCTGTTCTGTGTATGCGCTCAGAGACGGAGCAGAACACGGACATGTAAAGTTATCTTTTAACTCAAGGTGCGCACCAAAACGGTCAAATACACGCAAAAATACTTCAAAATGAGGCGCTTGGTGATTATTCATGTGAACCCTTGTCAGTTATGTCTTAAATGATCATAAACAGTTGAGAATGAAAATATAGTGTAACAGTATATTGGATCCGTGTGGCTCTTAAAGCAGCAACAGATAATATTCCTTCTGCCGTCTCTGTGCTTAATATTAATAAAACGTAAAAATACAAAGAGAAAAATCACTCACTGCTCTTGAATGAAGGACTTTTGTAGTTTTAATAAGAAACAAAGCATGTTTAATCCTTTCAGTGAAGACGCTGTTTTATTTTACATTCAAATAATTACATTCAATTTCTGTGGTAGGCTGGTAGACTTGCATAACAGTATTCAGATTTTTTTTTTCCAAAAAAGTTCTCTGTTTTTTTATTTGTATATTTTTTCTGTTGTATTGCCATCTTTAAATTAATCACTATTATAAAGTTTTTTACCCAGTCATAATCGTTTTAAATAATCGTGATTCAAATATTGACCAAAATATTCGTGATTATGATTTTTGCCATAATCAAGCACCCCTATTAAAACGGCATGCTTGCAATTGCATTTTTACATCACAAAACAAAAATTAACACTATTTTAGCACCACTCAGTAGACATTTCACATCAAATTTGTCACGAAATGTACATGGCATCCCACAGGTATGTTTTTGTCATGAGATCAGATCATATACCACAAGGATCTAAGTTTATGTGCTTGATGAATCAGACAACCACTGTAGCTTTGTGTAATTTGATAGCGACTTAGACTTTTAAAACAACACAGTGGCTTTAAAATTCATGTTTGAGGTAGCCTGTGACTATGCAGTTTGTAACCCGTTTTGTAGAAGAGAAGCAAGTCTCTTTAAGAAATGTTTACCACATGGGGGAAAAAAATTGAAATTGCTATTTTGAGATTTCCTTTGGAACTAAATTTCGAATGGAACAGGTTTTAGGATTACAAACTGAACAGCTCTACTGCATGACTTATGTGCAGTGACATGAAAAAATTAGGTAAGCAGTGATGCTTCAAAGTGCATTAGAATGTTCAGTGATTTCAGATTCATTAAATGAGGAACACAGAGGATTCAGATGTGAAAGACATTCACACAGAATTTAAACTGACAGACCAACATTTACTCACTACTAGCACATAAAAAGCCATGCAGTGCAGGCTTGTGCAACTTGAGCTTGTAAATGTGTGAAGAAAGCAAGATTATCCTTGATAAGATGTGTTTTATAATCTGCATCTGCTGTGATAAATGTTTTACGCAATCAATATTAGTCAATATCAGAGTAATGTGCAAAAATTTACAGCAGTGCTGTCTATCCCTGAGAACAGAAATGCTATTTGTACATTAGCTGGTAACATAAATCAACATTTCTGAAATTCAGAACACAGGAATTAGCAAAGCAAAGCTGTACATAAAATACTGCAATCCACACAACTTAATGAGAGACATATCAGAGTTCAAATTAGGACAAATTGTTGGTGCGTGTTTCGCTGTTGCATCTGTGACCAGGATAGCAAGTCTCTGTGGTGTATTGAGAGCCACAGTATCCAAAGTCATGTCAACATACCACCACAAAATACGCACCACATCCAACAAGTGTAGCTGTTGACGCAAGAGGAAGCTGTCTGAAAGGGACGTACTAACCCAGACTTTATCCAAAAAACATAAAACCACAGCTGCCCAAGAACTAAACATGCACCTTGACTCTCCAGTTTCCACCAAAATTGTTCATCGGGAGCTACACAGGGTCAATATTCATGGTCGGTCTACTATAGCCAAATCTTCAGTACTTATGCCAAAGCCAAATGTTGTTTCAGTGATGCCAGCAGCGCAAAATCTGGGACAATATGACACATGTGCTGCTCTCTGATGAGTTCACCTTTTCTTTCCCACATCCAGGAGAGTTACTGTATGGAGAAGGCAACTGGGACAGCTGTATGAGTAAACCACAGGGTGGATCAGTGATGGTTTGGGCTGCAATATCATGCCATTTCCTATTGTGCTAGATGTCCAACCCCTGTATATGAACAATGTTACTGGTGCTGTCCTGTACAAGCTGCTGGAAATAGCCACTGATGAAACCCAAGGACTTTCACAGACATGTTGTTAAAGGTAATAACAGATGCCAAGGTTTAAAAGACCAACAAGCATGAGTTGCTTATTTTTAATAAATCAATAAGTTTTATCCAGCGAGGATGCATTAAATTGTTTAAACAAATATATCAAACAGTATGAGATTTCTATTTCAAATAAAAGCTTTTTTAACTTTCATCAAAGAATCCTGAAAAAAATGTATCAGTTTCCGCAAAAATATTAATAAACTGCTAAGCACCAAATCAGTATATCCAGCTTTGCCATCACAGGAATAAATTACATTTTAAATTATCATTTTTAATTTTGTAAGAAAAATTCAGAATATTAATTTGTTTTACTGCATTATTTATCAAATAAATACAGCCTTGGTGAGCTAAGAGACTTCTTTCAAAAACATTCAAAAACAAGTCTTACCAACCCCTAACTTTGGAATGGCACAGAATCAACAAGGTGAACATGTGGCATACAGGAAGTGACAGCAATGATGAACCAAATACACTGGCACTGTGGAAAAACAGAAAAATGGAAAACAACCAAGTTGCCAGTGACATATCTTGGCCTACATAAACCATGAAAGCGGCGTGCACACACGACACAGACACGTACACATTGCCCAAGAAGCGCATAGTGGTTGCACACAACGGGTCGGGCATGGCTTCCCTATCTGCCCAGCATATATTTAAGGTTACTATTTTAGAGCGGGTACTTCTGTTCTTTCACAAGCAGTAAATTAGTAAAACAGAGCTGGCTTGCAAACTATAAAGCAGGGCAGACAGCTGTTCCAAACAAGATATAGTGATCTGCCAGAGCACTTCATTTTCATAACCATTTTACTGAGCAATTAGACGTATCTGAAGCTGGCTAACATAAAACACCTTTGCCTGGCTCCCTTAAATAGCATTAATAAAGAAAGACAGGCTCAAATGGAAACACTTGTTGGAAGGCAGCTTGTGGATTATGTTCTCAGGATGAAGCTGGAAAGATCTGAGGATGACATAACTTGTGGAATGTTCTCCATCTTGTGGTAGAAGAGATTCAGGATTGCATCAGTGAGGAGGAGATCAACAACTCAAGTCCAAACTGTAAAATTTGGTCCTTAAAATATGCCCTTCAAAGAAAAAAACATCACTGAAGAGAAAACGGTTGACAAGAAACAGATGGCATACAACACAAAAAGGATCATAGGTTCTTGGGGGCCAGGAATGACAAGGGACATAAGGAATGAATTTCCACTCCAAACAAGCAAGTTTTTTAGGAATGCTCTTCGATTGCTGTGTTAATGTCACTGGTAAATGTGCCCCACCCAGAGTACCACTGACTGAGCCACCCACATGTTTGTGACCATGCCAGCTGTGCCCTCATCAACCTTTTCCAAGAAAAACAGTTTTGCAAAAGGCACAAGCTTCTTAGATTAAAACACAGTGGCAGGCTACCTTCAAATTTGATGCATTATTATCATTAATGCAACTTCCCCAACATCTGTTTCCAGTGAGAGAATCACAGTATGAAATGTGTTTTTACAGATTTGCGAGATGTTCTTCTCAGAGAAGGAGTCTGTGCAGATGTGAAATACCACACCTAGCATATCCCCCTCACCCAAAAGATCCTCACTGACAGACCACTGCCAAAATATGTGACTGTCCTCTCCGAACTCAACACAGCAACGGTAGAAGCACTTGAGCTGAGCTCCAAAAGACATACCAAAGAAAACTGTACACTGCTTCTTCTGTTTCATATGTCATCAATGAGTCACTGTGATACACACTTCATCACATTTTCCAAATTTGACTTAAAATCACTAATGGCTAGAATTGATGTTCAAAGTGGAGTTTTGCCACTGAATAGTAAAGAGTTTCCAATACTCAGAAATTAGGGTGTAGCCACTTTCATTTGAAACAATTCTGTTTTTGACTTGGAGAATAAATCTTAATGACTTTGGGGTTTTTATTAATCATTAGATGCTGTAATTGAACAAATTTTGTAATTTTGTAGGCTGGGAAAGTGGATAAATGGTGCAAACCACAACTGCAAACAAAAAGTATTGTCTACATTATGTAGACAGTTGCGGTTTGTAACATTTACCCTCTTTCTCAAACTGTGAAATTACAAAATTAAAACTAAAAGGTATTAGGCCCTGTCCCAAATGGCACACTTCATGTGCACTTTCGGTCTTACAGACTTACAACGGCTTACAAGTCCACAAGACCGCAGGGTGTCCCATTCATCATTTTAGTGTTTGAAAGGGTGCTTGCGAGCACCCCCCTTTGCGCCCGATATGCGCCCTCGATACGCACTTCTGCCGAGCCAGCACCGGGGTGAGCTTCACAGCAGACTTCTACCAGACAGTCATAGAAGCATTACGTCATGAAAGTGGGAACTCAGAGGAAGACCATGAGGGTTTAGGGTGCCATTTGGGACAGGGCCTTAGACTAAGATTAAGTTAAAGGAGTTCTTCTTTTTGTTTTTAAAAGGGACAGACACACATATTTCAGCTGATACATGCAGGATTTGCATAACATTTCCATGCTGTCCAACTCAGACTCAACCCAGATTGGAAAAAAGTGCTTGTGGCAACCTTTCAGCAAAATGACATTACATTGCCTCTGGCAAGTTTCACGGCATTTTCAAACTGAAATGTCCAATGACCAGCACTAAAAGTGCTTTCTGTTTGAAACGGATGGGTGTGAACATATCGCACCACTTCAGAAATTAAATGTCCAGTGGTGCTAAAAGGTATTGCTCTATTGTGTTTGAAAATAACATATCACTACTAGGGTAAGGGCTGAGACAATAAATCGACGCATCGAGATTTTCTTAATGCATCGCAATTCTCTCTGGAATCGATTCTGATCTTATTTTTTAACATTTTTTAATCTCGTGCTTTTATGAGACGAGATTAGTAAACACAGCCTACTGTGAACACCCTTGTAATTGGCTATTTAAAAAAGCTTGTAACTATTTCAAAATTTATAAAATTATTATTTTAGGTTTTTTAAGTGTGTGAAAGAAATTAGAATCAAGCAGAGTACGGCTCTTTCTAAAGCATGCAGTGCCATCTGCTGTTAAAAACTAAGCTCTGAATCACTTTGAGAGAGAATCACGATGCATTCGGAAAATCTCAGAATCGATGCAGAATAACTTCTCGATTCACGATGCATTGATTTATTTTTCCAGCCCTATAACTGAAAGCGTTAACAAAAGAATAGCTTGATAAAAACGTATTTGCAATGTCATTTAAGCTTGATTCTACAAGTCTTTTGCATCTACAATCTCTTTTATAATGTCTAATGTTTCACCTGACTCATACCCGAGCATTCACATCACAAGTGCAATGCTGTACCAGGTGGACTATCAAGCAAGTTTACTACTTTAGAAAAGCCGTAAATATGGAGCTGGTTATGTAATGCAAATCTGAAAATGTATTACCTTACAAATCATTAACTATGGTACAAATATTTTTGAGGTCATAACAGTAACGTGCAAGTAGTTCAGTTGTTGTTATTTGGTGTTTTATTAATCATTAGGTGCAGTAATTAAACTAATTTTGTAATTTTGTAGTCTGGAAAAGTGGATAAATGGTGCAAACCACAACTGCAAACAAAAAGCATTGTCTACTTTATGTTTGCAGCAGTAATTTGTAACATTTATCCTCTTTTTTAAACTGTGAAATGACTAAATTAGTTCACTAACTAAATGGTATTAGACTAAGAATAAGTTAACAGAGATGTTCTTCTTTTTTGTTTTGAAAAGAGACAGACACACATACTTCAGCTGATACATGCAGAATCTGCATAACATTTCCATTCTGTCCAACTTAGACTCAAGCCAGATTGGAAAAAAGTGCTTGTGGCAACATTTCTGCAAAATTACATTGCCTCTGGCAAGTTTCACAACATTTTCAAAGTAAATGTTCAGTGATCAGTAATAATAGCACATTCAGTTTGAAACGGATGGGTGTGAATACATAATCCACCACTCCAGAAATTAAATGTCTAATGGTGCTAAAGAAGTATTGCTCTATCATGTTTGAAAATAACATATCACCTACTAGTCTTTTATAATGTCTAATGTTTTACCTGACTCGTACCAGAGCATTCACATCGCAAGTGCAATGCTGTACCAGGTGGGCTATCAAGCAAGTTTACTACATCAGAAAAGCCATAAATATGGAGCTGGTTATGTAATGCAAATCTGAAAATGTATTACCTTACAAAGCATGCCCTATGGTACAAGTGTTTTGAGGTCATATGAGTAATGTGTGTGAAAACAACACAAAAATAAGTCTATTTCTAATGTAATCGTAATTTGTTTAAATTGAGAAGTTGATACTGTCAGTGATTCGAGACGCTCATATTGCAACACTTGACTTTACGTTTGGCTTTGTTCAGAACCAAATGCACTAAACAAGCCTATGTGAATTAGGGTTGGGTCGATAGACGATGCCATCGATCCATGCTGAGCCGGCATCGCGATCCATCGCCCCGCCCCCGCCGCAGCAGTAACCCGCTCGCGAAAAACACACACTTAAATCACACTATACAGCCAAATGAAATGCATGCTTTCAATTTCCGCATCTTTACTTACTTTACTATTATTATTATTATTATTATTATTATTATGAGGAAATAATAAGGAAGTTGGTAGCGATCACAATACAAATTACAGTGAACTCCAAACGAATTACACGAACTATGTTCGTTTACATTAATAAATGAGGCGGAAAAAGTGATTGGCAGGTGGTAATTTGTGTGTAACTTATCTTTATTTATTTATGGTTTGGTTTAGGGCTGCAACTAACGATTATTCGTAATAAAGAAAAGAAAATCTGAAGAAAAACACAAGCATAAAATACAGTGTTTCTTCTATTTATTCTGCCGTGGCTGTGTTTAGTGTCCCGCAGCAGCAGCATCAGCAGCAGCGAGCGCAAGTGCCTCCAGCAGAGTTCCGCGTTCAAATGCACGCAGTAGTGTTAAGCTGGTCGCAAAGCCCCGTGAATGAATGAGTTTTGTTTTTGATTTGAATTATTTCGTTTCATAGTAGCCTAGTTAAGTAATAGTTTAAAGTAAATTTTACTCTTACCTTTATGAGCAAAAATTAAGTTTCACATGGCGCTGGCATCTCCATGTCGTGCAAATGCGCTTCTCCAAAAAGCTCTCCGCAAAATGATTAGATATGCGCCTATTAGCCTAGTATATAGGATTTATCTAGGTTAAACGAATAAACTAATATTGTGATATGCTTTAAGGTTTTTCTTATATCTATGGATTTTAAATTGTGATGACTTGAGAAGGCTATAAATTGACCATTAACCGCTTGGTCGTTACTTTAAAAAACAAAAACTTGAATTTTACAAACAAAACGTGTTCCAAATATATTTCTAAATTAACTTTATAAACTAAAGAAACGAAAATAAATGTCATTACTTCGCTATTAAAAACAGCAGCTGTGCAATGTGGAAGAG
This sequence comes from Garra rufa, assembly GCF_049309525.1. Lineage (NCBI taxonomy): Eukaryota > Metazoa > Chordata > Actinopteri > Cypriniformes > Cyprinidae > Garra > Garra rufa. The sequence continues at coordinate 28,122,532 of NC_133373.1, forward strand.
AAAGAAAGTCAGGTTCCAGTCGGACTCGGGCCAGTAATTCCGATGAGCTGTCGAGGTTGTTAGGAATTTTTTGCAACGAATGTCTGTTTAATAGCATATTTAACACTTATTTAGGCTACTTTCTTATTTAAATGTATTCATTATTTGATTTATTTTAGCGTTTTGTAGGCTGCTTGTTCACTGACCGAATTGCTAAAATAAACTCGCACGTTTGTTAATAATGTTTGAGCCTCATTTATTTTGATATATATAAAAACACCGCGCCACCTGCGGTAGTTGGTCCATTACCACCGCGGTGGTAAAAATCTGGTATTTTAAATCTAAATTTAACATTCAAGGACAGATGTTTCAGCACAATGAATGTTTTTGCGCTGAGGATTAATTGTCTCCCCGTCTGTGTTCCGGATGTTTGACGCTCATTCAGTAAACTTAACACAGACTGTCATAATGAACTTTTATGCATAAATGGAAATGGATTTTATCGATTAGCTGTTGCAGCCCTAGTTTGGTTATGGGTAAAACAAAGACCATGTGGGTCAGGTAGTGGAAATGGTAGGCTTCGTTATGAATTAATTATTTAACAACAGCTATCACCCCCCCCCCAACCCCCCGCCTATGACGACGATGCCATCGTCCATCGCGATGTTTCCCATTAGACATCGTACGATGCCGAATTGGTCGACATCGCCCAACCCTAATGTGAATGTAGCTTTCACATAGAATTTTACACATAAAAGAATATATAAAGAAAAAGAAAGAAGCCAGTGTATGTGAAACAGAGAGAAAATGATGGAGCTCCAATCCTACAAAGGTTATTTGTCCAAGTCAAACATTCAGGAAACCACTTCGGCAAGCAAGCCTCCCTCTGTCTATGCACATATTTCACTGAAAGTTCAAATGTCAAATCATAGATCCACATTGTCTGCCATCCAGTCCTTTCAGAGTCTATAAACCTCTTTCTGTTTTTCCACTCTCATAGGATACTATTCAGTAATGTGGGATTTTAATACTCTATAAACAAGTCGGCAATCTGACAAACGTACGCCCACCAACAACTTACAGTGTTTACATTAAATGCCCAGCAAAATGTGACTGACAGCTCAGCGCACTCATTTCCTGCTGCAAAAGCTCCCACCTGCGCCCCTCTGGAGGAGTTGGCCTGTGAGTTTAAGAGAGTCACCATGTAAATCTGTCAGCCGGGGGAGAGTGAGACGAATAAATGAAATAAAAATTAGAATCAATCCCTCGTTTCTTTAGCTGGCAGCTGAAAGTAGGCTGTATAAGAGTGCAAAAACAGGACCTGCCAAAAATCACACATACATGAGTGAAGCTCGGCAGAGACTGACATCTAAATGGGGATTACACGCTTGTTTGTGCGACTGCTTTTATATAACACTGCTCACACTTCTTATGATTGTGATTATGAACGGCAAAGACTGTGAAGCAAAGCTGTTTTTGTGTGAGATTAATGTTTGCAGAGTTTACGCCAGTGCACAGAGCAGCTGAACTCTCAGTCTCTTAGTACATGTTTAATAGTTCCAATGTGACTGTCATATGCATCTGGCTAAACTCTAGCATGCTGCTCCTATAGCTTTGTCTCATTTAGTTTTTTTTTCCTCTAAATGGGTCCAGAAAGTCAGTCAAGGCATACTCACTCATTGTCATACTCACAAACAAACAGCAGAAATACCAGCTAATGAAAGTGGAAACATTCGGAAAGAGAGACATCCAATTGAATTTTAAAGTTAAAGGTCGAGAGACGGACTCTTGCTCAAGGTAACAATTAAATTCAACATTAAATTGTTCCCATTTGCTTTAATGCAAATAATTCCAATTGAGGAAAAAAGTGTGACTTTATAATCTTTAATTAACTCTTTCCTTGCCAAACACAGAATTTTTCCGTTTCCATGTTTTCACTGTTATGCATTCGGGTGCTATTACGCATCTCCTGAATGAGTCCAGAATCTCCTGATTAAAAACACAGGCGATGAAGATGCAGAAACAAACAATCTTATATGTAAGCAGATGCATATGAAAAATAACGTGATCATCGACAATAAACAGCATAGAAATGAAAACTGCCTAATGTTACCAAGTGAAATCTGTGGACTGTGAAGCTTTGGGGGTACTGATGGAAGTAATCTACAGCATCTATGCTTTGATCATCATACTGAATATGATTCTGATTTTTGTAGGATTTTGCTCAAAATGTTGCTTGTTTTTATGAAACTTACCTACATTTAAGTGTTGATAAAGAAAGAATGCTTGAAGGTAGAATATAACTGAAAAAAAAAGTTTAAAAGTAGAGGCTCTGTTCTTTATTTTGATGCATTGCATGTTCAGATATTCATACAACAAAATATTCTGGGGCCTTAAAATTTTAGTGAAAAATATAGCTGCAATTACCAGGGTTCAAGCGCTTTAAAAAAAGACATTACATAGTATTTAGCAAGCCTGTAAACAACTAAATTAATGATTTCAAAAATCATTTTTGGCAAATACAGTTAATTTGCTATAAAAATATGATGTTTTTTAACATTTATGACTGTTATAGCGGCGGCTGTGGTCTCATCTCCCTAGAACTTTGCATGCTTGTTTAGAATCACCTTGGTTTTATGAAGTTTTGAGTTTTCTTTTAGGCTTTGTATGCTTTTGGGTATATTTGGACAGGCCCCTTTTCTAAATGACCCTGTTATAGCTTCCCAAAGGGTATTTCAACATTTTTTTTTTTTTTGATAATTATTGACCTAGAGAGTCCAGAGAATTGTACTGCAGTGTTTTTTTCCAGATTGAAAAACCTATGAAAAGTTCGCAAAAGTAGGTTTTTCACATCTTCTTAACCATTTAACTAACGATTTGATTGACAGCAGTTATTCTAGAGGCAAAGTTGGTCTACTGTATGATATGAATATTGTGTGTATGTGTGAAAAGCCCAAGTGTGCCGCACGAGTCCCGAAAAGTGAAGCCAAAACATTTTGATCGCCCCCCGGTGGCCGGCTGCAGTATAGGTCATAAACCTCTCCCTCTCCATGTAATCTAATGGGATGTGAGCCAAACTAAATAAGCCAATTACACTTCAAATATTTTTTTCCAAAGATGGTTTCCATCGTGTGAGGTAGTTCTTATAATGCTGATTCATGTTCAGGTGTTCGTTTTTCTAACAAGTTTGGTTTTAGGTAGTTATTTGATGCTATAAAAACGGGGTGTGGAGTCCATCTTTTTTTACAGTCTATGGAAAATCCGCACAACGGGATATCGCGCCCCATTGGCCAATTTCTTTCAAATTTCTCACAGACCTTTAGGGCCATGAATCAAACAGGCACACAAGAGTTTCGTTCCGATTGGCCTCTGATAACCTTGTCTAATTGATGCTCAAATTTCACTGGCCTATAAGGGCTATGTTTTTTGAGATACACAAATGTCCTTATAGACACTTGTGGCACTTTGGACCAAGATTGTGTATATGATTTTCACGTCTATAGAACAAACGGTTGAGTAGTTATGGCTGTTTTTATATTTTTTCCCTCTTATATTGCCACCAAGTGGACTTGCTCAAAAATGTAAAAAAAAAAAAAAACAAGATATGAGCCAAGGGATCCAGAGACATAAGACACTTGAGCCTGCGATGAATGGTTAAGGAGTTATTAGCGTACTTTTGACTGCTATAGCGCCCCCGTCAGGCGGATGGGGGTGAGCCTTGGTGACGTTGTAGATGGTGGGAGTACTACCATTCCTCAAAGTTTCAAGTCTTTACGACTTACGGTTTGGCAACTTCTTTCAAAAATGCTGGCAGGGAAAGAGTTAAAAAAAATCCTGATTGTGGTTACTTTGACCATACAAGATATTAGAAGACATGTTTGTTAACCAATTTTTTTTTTATTTTTTTTTATTTGCATTGAATCTGTCATATTTTTGGTATTTATGGCTACTTTTCATAGTCCAGTCAACTCCCATGAGTCCACTCCATATTTTCATGAATATCTTGTTTTAGTCTATTTTTTGTACATTAAATTTTTTCCCTGTTTATTCATTTATTTAAATTTTACATTTTAATGAAAATAATAAATGATTAGCTTTTTATAAACTCACAAACCCCCTGCAGTTCCCTCTCGGACCCCCAGGGGTTTGCAAACCTCAGTTTGGGAAACCCTGGAATAACAACAGAAAGGAATTGGAAACTGTTGAGAAAAGACAGAGGGAATGGAACTGGGTCATGACGCAGGCCAGATTCAAATCCACATCACCCATATGAGCTCATTGTTAGACCACGGCTCTGACAGACAGAAGCACTTTGATGAATCTCCTTTGAGTTTCTCCCACCTTAAAGGTCATAGCAGTGCAAAGCTATATTGTTCAGAAGTGAAGATCTTTACGAGCAGGGCGGCTTATAAACTTAAGTGAAGTAGTGACCTACAATTAAAAAAATGAATTTCATGATTTCTTGAAGAGCGTTTATTTGTGCGTCTGCGGTGGACTTCCAACATTCCACTCTAATCCATATTAACCAGAGATAATTCAATAAGCAGCTAGTTTGTTCAATCATAAAAACCTCTCAGTAGTATTTTGGTGTGCATGTGTGTGATTTTATAGTCCTGAAGGTCTGAAAGTCAAGGCAACATAACATATTATGATTAATGCCACAAACACACCCAGTGATTCTGTGACCCTCTATTAGTCACACAAAATTGCCTGATCTGCCCAATCTGTCATAAACACTCCTCAGACAAAAACACAAACACGTGCCACTCACATCCGCCTTTTACAAGCATCACAGCAAAGGTCATCCCCTTTTTCAGTTTGCCAAATGATTCCATTGATTCTACTCAATACACACCAAGGCTGCATTTATTTGGTTAGATAAACAGTACAAACAGTAATATTGTGAAATAAGATTACAAATTATTTTCTATTTTAGTATCATTTAAAATGCAATTACTCCAGACTTCAGTGTCACATGATCCTTTAGAAATCATTCTAATATGCCGTTTTGCTGCTCACAGCAAAGACACATTTGTGAATCCTTGCGGAATAAAAGCATTCATTTCTTGAAAGAAAAAACAGTAATGTAGTGCATAAACACATGCACAAACACAACACTTCAACTTCTGAAAACCACAGATCATTAACAACTGAAACTACAAAGTGAAAACTAGTTGAAAGGTAAAGGTGTACCACTGGAGTGGAAAGACTGATTGCCATTTTGAACTTCCTCACACTAGCTGAGCTACATAACAGCGTCGCACTTGAGCACCGTCCAAGAGAGTGACTTAACACACGCGTGTTGGGTTAGTGTACACACACCGACTCACAACGCAGCCAAAAGTAACACCTGCTCTTAAAGTAAACAGGACAGATGCTCATCCTCCTGCTTCAAAAGAGAGAGGGAGAGACTCAGTGACCCTCACTAATACACTGCATACCAGTGCTCTCTCTCTGGTCTGGAGTTTTTAAGTCCTGATAATGTCCTAACATTTCATTAACACTTTCTAACCACCATCACTCAACAATACTGTCAAACAAATTACAAACACAACAAAATACAATTACAAGTTTTGGGTCAGTACATTATTTTTTAAAGGGGTCATCGGGTGCAAAACTAACTTTTACGTGTTGTTTGAACATTAATGTGTGTTTGTAGTTTGTGTACACAACCAACCTACAATGATAAAAATCCACCCAGTGGTATTTTTTTAATCTTTAATAGTAATATCCCCTTTTAAAATCAGCTCATTCTTAGCTTCTTGTCATTGTGACGAAACACATTTGATTGACATTAGCGTCTTACCTTAGACCCCCCCCACCGAGCTGAAACAGTCCGAATGCAATTGCCATTGTGTCAACTCAGGTGCAGAGGAAGACTCTAATTGAGCGATTGAGGTGTTCTGTTGTTGGATGTAAAAATGAACATAGCAGTAGTCATTTACTCCCGACATCTGAGCCACTGAAGACGCAGAGGTTTAACGTTACTTTCATTTTTAAATGGAAAGCGCCGATCCCGATCTACATATCTATCTCGTGTCTATCTTCGTGTGAATCATTCGTGATGCAGCTTCACCCACAGCAGAAGTGAGTATAAGGGTTTTTTATGCATCTTTGCAAATGGCCTTTCTTAATAATGTGCTTGTTGGCAAGTTTCACCGATAAACGCGGCTAAATGCAGCTAAACTAATGCAGCTAAAGTAAACATAATCCCAGAGAGGGGCGGGGCGAGCAGAGCTCAGTGGCATTTAAAGGGGCCATGTCTTAAAATGAGCTGAAATTTTGCAGAGCTGATTTTGACAAGGTAAAAGGGTGTTTACACTACTATTGAGAATTTTTAACCAAAGTATATTAGAGACTTTTTATTAAGACCCTAAAGAATCATATCAACTTGTGGAAAATGGGCATCTGATGACCCCTTTACGAAATTAAACATTTTATTCAGCAGAGATGCATTAAAATGATCAAAAGTGAAAGTAAAGACACAAATAATATTTCAAATAAATGCACAATTTAAGCTTTTTCATCACAGGAATGAATTACATTTTACATATAAAAGTGAAAAAATGTATTGTACAATATTCCACAATATTACTGTTTCTACTAGGGATGGGACGATACACCTACCTCCCGATTCAATACTATGCCGATACGATATGCATTGTTTTTTTGTTTTGTTTTTTTAAATTAAAAGTATTGCGATTCTATATTGCTATTAGGGCTAGGACGATACGCTAGTCTGCCAATTCAAATGTTCAACAAAATGAGTAGAAAAAATACTTTCTGAAATAAAATAAAGTGCTATGTTACTTTACAAACCGTTTTAGTCATGTTTAGTCATGTTTTCCCAGCAAAACAAATTTTTACATTGTTTACCGCAAAGCATATTTGTCACAAGGAGGGTCAGAGACGTGCGGATCCATTCGCAGCATTTATTAGAGACAAAACAAACACACAGGGGCAGGCAGAAATCGTAGTCAAAAAAACCATGCAGAAAGGTCGGGGCTGGCAGCGAGAATCAAACACGGGAGGGAGTCCAGGAATCAAACACACGGGAAAACAAACACGGGAAGAAACGCTCAGAATTACGACCATGAGGAACGATAAGACTTCGCAAAGTGGCTGTGTGTGTGAGAAGCATATAAGCTGTCCGTGTGATGAGCTGCAGGTGTGTGTGTGTGAATGAGCTGCAGGTGTGAGCAGTGATCAGTGCAGTGAGAACAGGGAGCAGGTGAATGCAGTGATTAGTGCAGTGGCTTGTGGGGAATGAAGTCCATGATGTGTAGTGCAAGAGTTAATGACAGGACGACTCAATTGGTGACAGAGCCCCCCCCCCCAAGGAGCGGCTTCCAGACGCTCTAACCACCTAATGAAACCGGAGGGTGGTGGAGCGGAGGCGGAACAGGGGGAGGGATGGAGGGCCAGGTCCATGTGGGGGTAATGGAGCTATGGACTGAGGCGGAGCCGACGGAGAGGACACAGAGGATCCGGAGGACCAAGGCGGAACCCAAGGCTCTGGCGATCAAGGCGGAGATGGAGGTCCGGAGGTACGCGGCGGAGCCGGAGCGACAGAGGACCGAGGCTGTGCCCACGGGAGGGAGGAGGTCCACAGAGCCGGTAGGACGGAGTGACGAGGCGCAGCCGGAGGAGTAGAGTCCAGAGGCGAAGGTGGGGCGACGACTGACCAGGGCGGAGCCGGAGGGACGATGGAGCCTGGTGGAGCTGGTGGACCGACGGCCGACAGCGGAGACGAGGGAGCAGAGAGCCGGGGTGGAGCCGCAGTGTCGGAGGGCCGAGGCGGAGTCCAGGACTCTGAGGCTGGAGGCGATGGTGAGGGATCCTCTAGCCAGGGCACCGATGGAGACTGGCAGTCCCACGGCAAGTCCTCTCCACCACAGGTGGGTTGAGGGTGAGCAGAGGGACTGTCAGGAGACAGAGGTGGTGGGACTGGAGCAGTAGGGAGGGTGGGTGGGAAACTCAACAGTCCATAAATGGCCTCCGTGGCCTGAACCGGGCAGACAGGAATCTCAGGACGACTGGACGGAACCAGCGGAGGCTCTGGAAGGCTGGGCTGAACCAGCGGAGGCTCTGGAAGGCTGGGCTGAACCAGCGGAGGCTCTGGAAGGCTGGGCGGAACCAGCGGAGGCTCTGGAAGGCTGGGCGGAACCAGCGGAGGCTCTGGAAGGCTGGCCGGAACCAGCAGAGGCTCTGGAAGGCTGGCCGGAACCAGCGGAGGCTCTGGAAGGCTGGCCCGAACCAGCGGAGGCTCTGGAAGGCCGGGTGGGACCAGCGGAGGGTCTGGAAGGGCAGCCATCTTGAGCAATGGCTCTGGAAGGGTGACCATCTTGAGAGCAGACTCTGGAAGGGCAGCCATTTTGCGAACAGACTCTAGAAGGGAGGCCATCTTGTGAACTGACTCAAGAAGGGAGGCCATCTTGTGAACAGGCTCTGGACTAGCAGACATCTTGTGCGGTGGCTCAGGGCTAGCAGACATCTTGTGCTGTGGCTCAGGGCTAGCAGACATCTTGTGCTGTGGCTCTAGTTTGGTGCAATTGTCCTCAGTGATATCCACAGTGAAAGAAGAACTGCTCAAAATGAGTGCATAGTCCATAAAGTCCTCTAAACTACAATTGAACCTCCCCTCAGGGAACCATGATTTAATGGAATCATTCAGTCCAAAACGGAATAACTCCTTAAGCATAACTTCATCATAAAACGGTACTTCCTTGGACAACTCACAAAACTGGTGAACATATTCATCAATGGGTAGATATCCCTGTCGCAGATTAAGTAGCTGGTTGACTGGGTCCATGTTTGCGCTGGTGGTGGGATAAGGCTGCTGGATCCTGGTGCGGCGAAGTCTTCTGTCACAAGGAGGGTCAGAGACGTGCGGATCCATTCGCAGCATTTATTAGAGACAAAACAAACACACAGGGGCAGGCAGAAATCGTAGTCAAAAAAAAACATGCAGAAAGGTCGGGGCTGGCAGCGAGAATCAAACACGGGAGGGAGTCCAGGAATCAAACACACGGGAAAACAAACACGAGAAGAAACGCTCAGAATTACGACCATGAGGAACGATAAGAGTGGTGCGAGGGGTGGTGGCTTCCTCAGTGGCATCTTCCTCCTCCGCCTACGCGGCACTTATGGGGGATGAAACGGCCCGGCATCCTGGCCCGTCAGCCGTAACGTCTGTGCGGTCCTCATCCGGCGGCTCAGGTTCCCTCTACGCACCCTTCCAGGACTCACGTGGACACCAGCGTGCATGCACGGGGGAAAGACCGGTCTCTTGAGGAGAGGCGCGCTCGGCATTTAAACAGCGGCGGTGATGAGGCTTCATTCCATTCAGGTGCTCCTCATCACACGCCGCCAGCCCCATATGTTTCCGCGCCACTCCTCTCCCATACACACCCACTCCCGTCGGGAGCCTGGAGAAGGGTGGCGAATAAGGGACGGGGGTGGTGATGATAATTAGGGGGGAGGCAGCCGACTCGTCACAAACAGAAATGGCAGCGCTTATAAGTTGAACAACGCAGTGGTCGCGTCAGTGACTGCTCACAAAAATTAGTCCCACCGGCAGAAAAAGTAGTCACAAAACATCTGGAGCCCTGAGAGAGCACATGGGAGCAGAAGCGGTAACTTCTCCCCACCACCTTTTAGGAAAAGTAAAATAATTAAATATAAATCGATTCTGAGCTAAACCAATTGATTTTTAAATCGTTTCAAAATAAATCGTGATAGTTAAGGGAATCGATTTTTTCTAACACCCCTAGTTTTTACTGTAATTTGGAACAAATAAATGCAGACTTGGTAAGCAGAAGAGACATGTAAACAAACTGCGTCCACACTGCCAACAAACCAAACCAAAGGCAAACATTTCTGATAAAAAAACACAGACATACGGGAAAGTTGATCATGAAATTAGATGCACCACACATTTAATAATGCACTAAACAATGAAACTGTGTCTTACGAAGGGAACACTAATAAGGGCTGTGCCAGCATGAGTCTTTCACCACAGTATGAGGGTCAGTGAGTGATCTGACTGGAGTCTGTGTCTCCATCACTAAACACAAGCTCATTATCACTGTTTTTGGCACAATTAGTCTTATTCTTCATTCTTTCTTAATGACTTGTTCAAGCAATATTACGTCTTTATCCACTATTATTGCATTATTGCATTTTAATTTATTATAACAGTTTTTAATTTGTTATTACTTGATTATTTGCACTATTTATCAGTTATTTGTTTGCAATTTCCCATTCTATGCAGCTGCAAATGCTTTGGCAATACCACTATGGAGTTTTTCATGCTAATGAAGCAAACTGAAAATGAAGATTGAAGAGAGAGAGTGTGTTTCTGTGGGCAAAACAAATATTGCCCTGTGTACCTCCAGCGGAGAATAGCAGACTGCAGAGTTTTTCTTTTCCTGGCTTTATGAGTGCAGCACATCCCTGGCTGTCTATAGCTCATTTGTTCAATCATTTCCCACAATACATTCAGAATACGCTACATCTACTCTGCAGGTTTTCCATGCATATATGTGCAACATGTCAATAGTTTCATTTTCTGCAATGGCAGTGAGGAAGACAGCTGTTGTCCCCCATTCAAGACTGTAGATGTTTTCCAGATTGCAGTTTAAAATGTGTCTTAAGTAGCACAAGTATATTTGTAGCGATGGCCAACAATACATTGTATGGCTCAAAATTATCGATTTTTTCTTTTATGGCAAAAATCATTAGGATATTAAGTAAAGATCATGTTCCATGAAGACATTTTGTAAATTTTGTACCGTAAACATATCAAAGCTTAATTTTTGATATGTATAGTAATATGCATTGCTAAGAACTTCATCTGGACAACTTTAAATGTGATTTTCTCAATATTTAGATTTTTCTGCACCCTCAGATTCCAGATTTTCAAATAGTTGTATTTTGACCAAATATTGTCCTATCCAAACTTTCAGCTTTCAGATGATGTGTAAATCTCAATTTCAAAAAAATTTACCCTTATGACTGGTTTTGTGGTCCAGGTTCACAAATATGCTGAAATAAGGAATTCAGATCTCTCTACATGCACATGTGGTCATAACATTACAAAGCTTCAGCTGTGGACAAGACTGGCTCTATGTACTGTGTTTTGGGGGAGTTTAGGTGCTGACTGGCAACTGAGGGTGCTCCTGGTGAAGGTGTTGATGGTAAAGGGTGAGGCTTGAGCAGATGACAGATGAAATTGGTTGAGAACCCACTTAACAGCCACTTGGAAAAAGCTGAAGTGTACCTCAAAAATGCATCGCTGTGTTTTCTTAAAGGAAAAGTTCACCTTGAAAACATAGGCATCATTTACTGACTCTCTTGCTGTTACAACACTGTATGATTTTCTTTTCATCCGTGGCACAAAAGGGAGATGTTAGACAGGAATAACATGAAGGGGAGTAAATGATGACAATGTACAGTTTTGGTTGAACTTCCCGTAAGATGTATTTCAGGTTCACTGCTCAGACAATAACTGACTGGTTTCCATCTTTCTATCTACTAAAACTTAACCCTGTAAAGCTTGAAATACTAGTCAGAACTTTTTTTTAGTGGAACGGTTTATTGAAATATAAAAGAATATCTAAATTGCATATGTGTTTTGTTTTATATCATACTTGATGCATCAGACTTTTATGAACCATATATGTGACCCTGGACCACAAAATCAGTGTTAAGTAGCACAGATATTTGTATCTGTCACGGTAAAAGATGGAGGTCTGGGTCCAAATGCAGGGGAAGATGATATTTAATAAAAATAATAACAAAACCAACAAAAGGCCAACACGGCACAACACAACTTGAATATAATACAAAATAAACAGAACTGAAACACGGTCAAGAACAGGATCCGGGAACACAGACAGACTTGAAGACACACGAAGACAGTACAGGAGACAATGCAGCCAGGATGAGTAGTGGGAAATGAGTGTTCTTATAGACCAGATAATTGTGGACAGATGTGAGTGTAATCAGTGCTAATGACTAGACAGGAGTGTACAATTTAGGGAAGTGCAGTGCAGGGAAGGGAAAACAGCGACCTCAGGTGGCTGAGGGAAGCCCCACAGCCCAGATCATGACAGTAGCATTAGGCAAAAATTATCAATTTTTCTTTTATGCCAAAATCATTAGGATATTAAGTAAAGATCATGTTCAATGAAGATATTTTGCAAATTTCCTACTGTAAATATATCAAAACTTAATTTTTTGATTAGTAATATGCATTGCTAGGAACTTAATTTGGACAACTTTAATGGTGATTTTCTCAATATTTGTATTTTTTTGCACCCTTAGATTCCAGATTTTCAAATAGTTGAAATTCTGCCAAATATTGGCCTATCCTAACAAAGCATACATCAACGGAAAGCTTATTTATGTATAAATCTCAATTTCAAAAAAGGTCCCAGGGTCACATATACTATGAAATAGTGAGATTACAGAGATAATACTTGAGGAGGACAAAAATAGATCAGTTTTAGTCAAAAGCCCAAAGGGAGTAAAAATATGCAAAACTTAGGAGGAAATTGTTATTTAAGTCTATGAGACATTTATAAGAGTATAGCAGACTATTTACATTAAAATGCATATTAATATCACATTATAAAGTTTTTTTCTCCTCAGCAAGGTTTTGATCATTTTGTTACAAAGGCCTTAGAAATTAGTGTACCAAATATGATACGGTAGCCTTTATAGTGCTAATATCCTGACAGATTATAGACAAATTGCCAGTAAGTAGATGGCTGGCCCATGTGCACATTACATCATTAAGATGTAATGACAAAGCACTGACCCCTTTCACAAACAAACTCTAGCACAATGAAAGCATGTACTGCTCGTGGTAATGTTATTTTCAATTTCATACCAACGCAAAGACACAGACTGCTTTTTATGACAATACACGCTGACCCGTGTGTTCTGCATCTCTCTCTAGATCTCACAGCCCTCTGCACATTTACTTTGACAGCTCAACATAAATAAACTCAAGTGCAGAAATAGTTGCACTATTTACACCAGTGATTTATTATTTTGTTCCAATGGAACATTGGTATTAAACTGCCTATTGTAAACACTTCAGCGATAATTAAACATAATTTTAAACACAATACTTAAACATGTCATCATAATTGTCTCTGGTATGGTCTACAAATGGGCTATATTACCAAAACATAAATCAGAGCGTAAGCTTATCAAAACATTTCTTTGTTCCAAGATGCTGCATTATAATGCACAAACACAAACTGTGCATAAAGATAGAAATAACGCACAAGTTGATGCTTGTTGCATTAAGATAAACGAAACATGAATAGTAGGTTTACTTTGACAAAATAATCATGATCTGCAGTTTGCATCAGAGAGCAAGAGAAGTGGTGCCTTGTGTTTAAAGGCAACAGACATATGTGCATAAAGAGTGGGTAAGAAAAATAAGCAGTTCTTCAAACCATATTATTAGAAGTTAAAGGTATTGTTGTCATGTTCTTCAAATGACAGTAACCCAGTCCCCATTCACTTTCATTTGTTGGGAAAAAGATGCAGTAAAGCGAATGCCTAACATACTACAGTTCACACAAGTTTGTAACAGGTTTGTGAGGGTGAGTATAAAATGACTTTTATTTTTGGGTAAACTGTCGCTTTAAACGAACTTTACAAATGTAAATATCCCCCAAAAGCCTCACAACCCAAACCCACAACCTCAGACCCGTTTTCGTTTGCGTAAAGGTGAGGACGCAAAAAAGCAAACCTGTCCAAACACGCCTAAACAAGAAAACGCGCAGAAACCTCATGAAATCCAACATCTGCCTCTCACAACGGAAATGTTGGACACTTTGATGCCGTGACGAGACAGCAGTCGGTACAAGTCTTCAAACACTGGGGAAAGCGAGAGGAAGGAGAGTGAAGCTTACCGAGATACTGCCTGATCTCCAGCAGAACTTTAGGGGGTCCTCCGTTCAGCTGGTAAAACAGTGAGCCGAGACAGAAGAGCAGCAGTGTGGCCATGCAGAAACCATAATCGCGCAGGGAGAAGCGAAGCCCGAGAACCGATAACCAGAATCCCTTCCTGCTGTTCCGATCTGTGCTGTGACTGGCGCTGTGATTGTTTAGACGGGGACTGCTGCTGTAATTCTTCATCGTCTCCTCACATGGAAGCGCCGAGAATGGTCGTCACCCATCCGCCTCTTTAGATAAAAACTTTTCAGTCAACATTTAAAGAAAAACTAAAGTCACTTCACAGACCGATGCACGCAAACACACGCGTTCGGATGTTCGCCACCCGCTCGGTCGTGTTTTCTCGTCTGCTCTGGCTGAGCTATTTTTGCGAATGAAGTTGGGAATCCATCCTCTGCTTTTTGGGGTTAGTGTCGGTGTCAGATTACTGAATGTGGAGGAAAAAGTTCAACCGGAGGATGGACTCACACTCATGCGGTGCCGTGTGCCGCTCAGCACCACCAGGCGGAAGACGCGTGAAAGTCAGTGCAGCAGAAGAAAAACTAATAAAACACACATTCAGCTACTAAACCACTAATTATTTTAAACTAATGCAAAGTAGTTAATAAAAATAACAATAATAATAAAATACATCTTTAATAAAAATATCAACAAGATCTATCTATCCAGTTTAAGTCAAAAGTTTACATACACATTGCAGAATTTGCAAAATGTTCATTATTTTAACAAAATAAGTGGATCATACAGATCGAAATTTATTTTTTATTTAGTACAAATCTGGATAAGTTATTTCACATAAAAGACATTTACATATATAGTCCACAAAAGAAAAAAATAGTTGAATTTATAAAAATTACCCCATTCAAAAGTTTACATACACTTGATTCTTAATACTGTGTTGTTACCTGAATGATCCACAGTTGTGTTTTTTTGTTTAGTGATCGTTATTCATTAGTCCCTTGTTTGTCCTGAACAATTAAACTGCCTGCTGTTCTTCAAAAAAAATACTTTTCAGCATTTTGTGTATTTGAACCCTTTCCAACAACGAGTACATAATTTTAGATCCATCTTTTCACACTGAGGTCAACTGAAAGACTCATGTGCAACTATTACAGAAGGTTAAAATGCTCACTGATGCTCCGCAAGGAAAAACAATGCATTGAAAGCCAGGGGTGTAAACTTTTGAACAGAATGAAGATGTGTATATTTTTCTTGTTTTGCTTATATACCTTTTTTTTAATTTAATACTTACATGTTTCCCAGAAGATAAAATAAGTTAAATTTACACTTGAATCTTTGAACCTTCTGTTATAGTTGCATATGAGTCCCTCAGTTTTCCTCAGTGTGAAAAGATGGATCTTATAATCATACGGTCATTGTTGGAAAGGGTTCAAATACCACAGAATTTGTGGGACCTAAAGGGTTTTTCTGAAGAACAGCGGGCAGTTTAACCGTTCAGGACAATGGACAAGTCCCGGGACTTATGAACAACTATGATTAAACCAAAAAAAAAAAAAAACACAGCTGTGGCTCATTTAGGGAACAACACAGTATTAAGAATCAAGTGTATGTAAACTTTTGAACAGGGTCATTTTTAAAAATTAAACTATTATTTTTGTGGACTATATGTAATTTTTGTGTGTGTGTGTGTGTGTGTGTGTGTGTGTGTGTGTGTGTGTGTGTGTGTGTGTGTGTGTGTGTATGTGTGTGTGTGAAATATCTTATTCAGGTCAGTACTAAATAAAAAAACATGCATTTTGTACGATCCCTCTTATTTTGCTAAAATAATTAACATTTTGCAGATTCTCCAAGGTGTATGTAAACTTTTGACTTCAACTGTATTTATCAGCTGTTTATTAAGTTTAATACAGCTTTTGAAGCAGGGCAATAAGGACATCAGCAAAAATGTTATTAAACATATTCAGCCAAGAGTCAAGTTCATGACTGAGCAGTTTTTGACCATTTGAACTAGCAAAACTAAATTTGGACTCTTTCAGGCCATGTAAGTGAGTAAGTGTTAGAATGATAAAATCAGTCTACCGCACAATGGTTTCATTTATAGTGCAACACAATATCTTTAATTTCACTGAGGCATTCTGAATCAAATGAAACCATGTCTTTATTTAACCCACTGGGAATATAATCATGTCTTGTGATTGCCAAATCAGAGGTGAACAAGGGCAAAAATAGGCCTCCTCTTTAGCCTCAAGCTGTTTAGTATTGTCTCTCCAATTTGGATATAGTTTCCTAAGGGTATCAAATAATTGAAGTAAAAAAACAATAGTTTGTCAATGTCAATGTCAAATTAGGATGTTTATTTGCATACAGTGCTGATACTAGTGGCAAGAGAATTTATTTGTACTTTAATTTTAACCCACTCCTGACCCATTCCCAAATCAGCATATTAGAATGATTTCTGAAGGATCATGTGACACTGTAGACTACAATAATGGCTGAAAATACAGAGTAAGGGAGAGCAGTCAGTATAGGATATTCTTTTTTTATTACACCTCAAAGGGACAAATATTTTAAGACATTTTTGTTTGTAAATACACAAGCAAAACCTTTATAGACAATCATTAGCGAACTTAAACCAGATAAAATCATTTTTATACATATATTTTACAATGGTCACTGTAGCATGTCACTGACTATCTAGGTGAAAGAGTATTGCTCTATGATGTATAGTACAGCTAATAATTACATTTGATGTAAAAGCAAAAATAAGTTATTTAAATATCAATTACATATACAGAATGTGCAACCTCAGTTAATCATTTCATATATGTAATTAAGACCCAGTTTTATATCATTTATGTTGAACTGGTCATGGTTAGTTCTGTAATTAATTAGCAAGTGATTATACCTTTTTTTTTTAAACAGATTTGATATTTAAACAGCCCAACTCAACCATCAACATCTGACCTGAAAACAAACCTAGTTTAAAAAACTGTAAATGTGTCGATTTGCAATCTCATTTCCTCAACAATGGAATTAAAAAACAACTTTCTTTAATAAAGTGCATTTTTACAGTAACATTTCATGAAATATATTTTCGATTTCAATCACATAAAAAGCCTCAATGTCATCAAAGCACTCAACTGATAGCAATTTCAAGGCATCCATTCTTATACAAAGGAATCTATCGATTCTCAACTGCTTAAAACGTTCATTAAAACCTTGAGCATTACGGCCTATAAATTGTGCTGCGTTAGATACAAAAGAATAAATGGCATGAGGGAGAAATACAATTCTAAAGCGAGCTTTCAAAAGACACCACTTCCTAAAACAAGAGCTGACTGGTGTCTTTGTAAATGGAAATGGAAAACCAAAAAATGTACAGAAACGAGTTGAGTTTTACCTCAGCTGCTCAATCAAAAACAGCTTGAGAGTGATTGTGGAAGAAGCTCGCTTCATTGTGCTTAATTTGGAGTGATGTAATGCTTTAAATCTGTCAGCTAACGTTGCCCAGTTTTCATTTAGAAGTTACTCAGTCTTTGGTGAGAGAATCACCAGATGTGTGTAAGAAAACCTTCTCCCTGAAACATTGTTTATGAATGACAAAAATAAATAAACGCTTCATGGATCTTACGTCCCAATTTTAAACACTTTTAACTTTCAATGGGTAAAGCACCAGTATGTGCGTATGTGACTAATGTCAAAAACACTCTTCTAAGTTAGTCACTATCAGTTTTGATTTGATTTACTCGTATATTAAGGCTAAGACTGTGTGCTTTCAAGAGCTCAAGGCTTTTTCGATTTATGTCTTCAACACCCCAGTCAAAGTGCAAGGCAATCTGGGACAAAAGAAAAATAAACACCTGTACACTACATTTCACTCCAGCAAGCATATTACAGCTGTGTGATGCATCCGTTGCATCGGAGATGAGTACGATAAGAGGTACACAATATGCAGGAGTATAATTTTCAAGATAACAGGCAACATAAATTGATACAGCTGATACAGTAATAAACTTTGAAATGCCGCAACAGCCGAGTAAGTAATGCGTGTTGAATATTGTGTGTTTAGAAGACTGGGAAGATTAAATGTGCTGTGAATATACAATAATATCTTAAGCAGGTTATAAGGAGTGATGCTAAAATGTAACCTAAAAGAAACAGTTTGTACAAACATTGATAAAACCTTGACCAACTGTTGGCCTGAAATCAAAATGTGCATTGTTCTGAATATCCCCATATGGCAACATCATGCTTTTGGGAATGACTCATCTTTTCATATACATACTGTATGCTTTGAGAAATAAAGTAATATTATATTAACAAAACCTGCATGAAATGACATTGCTTTGGCCAGGTGACATACTTTTGATACTTTTCCTTTACAGTTTTTCCGTTTTTTTTTTTCTACATAAATCTCACACTTCCTGAAAAAGGTCTTCAAATTCATACAAAAGCATAAATTCTCAGCAAAAAAGTGTGCTTTCTTTCGACAGGCGGATGTTTCAGGCCAAAAAACATCTGTTGATAGGCCCACGATAACAGTCCTTGGAAGCCAGATCAGTCTTTTCTGAAAATGCCAAGACATATAAGACAGAAAGGTGGGAGAAAACTCTGCAGTTGTTGTCCAGGTATGTCCCTTCACCAGCAAAGTTTGATTAATGTAGTCAAGTTCATAACAGCTCATATTAGTATTATGACTGTCCTGAGCTGCTCGCTGTGACTAGTTGGGCTTCACTGAGAAGAATACGTATGTGATGGTCTTCCTTCAAGCCTGCTTCCCTCGCTTTCGCCTCGTTTAAGGATGACACATTATCCAGCGTGTCAAAGCCGGCAGCCAATAGAGGGGCAGAATACATGGGCATTCCAATCGACACGAGCCAATCAGACACAGAGCTCACGTGAACAGGAGAAACTGGCTTCCGACACATGTCAGTCAAACCTCCTGAGGGAATCTGTGGAGAAAAGGAAAACACAAGGGTTAAATGTCAGTGCTAATGCAGTAAAGTACTGTAAGAGTATTATGATCTAATTTGTCTCACATGAATGTGCTAAATCAAATAATGGAATTTGCTAAAGTAACTCACAGCCATGCGGTGCTCCTTGCGGAGCTGTTTAACTCTGATCTGATCCAGACTGGACGCCACGTCCTTTGCTGGCTGCTGAAAGTCCTCTGAGTATCTCTGTACTAAGAGCTGAGGAATCCCACACCGGCCGTGCTGAAAAACGCGGAGAAAAATAAAAAATTAGCCAGGAAAATACGATCTAGTTTAGTTCGCCACCTCGCTTAAGCAACCTTACAACCCTGCAGAGCCCATAAGAGGCACACAAATTAAGTCATCGAAATATTAAAAAATATGAGGAGAATTCTTGTTTAGAGCTAAGCCGTGATTAGCGCCCAGCTAATGCGAGCGGCGCAACATTCGTCTCAGACTGTGGACTTTGAATAACAACATAAATTATCAGATCATAAAGTTTATTTCATGTGGCTTTTTAATTGATTTTACGGTTGGTGGAGACCAAGCACACTTGGAAACGGAGGTTGACTCACAAACAAGCAAAGTTTATGTGCCAATTACAGCATTACAAGGCGAGCGAGGCTAAATTGTTTGTTTAATGTGAGATTCGGCGCTCTAATGCTAACATCGTCCTGTGTGGCGTAGCTAAGATGCAGTTTAATCATTTTCACCGCGTCTTTGTTAGCACGCCAAATGGCCATCTTCTCTCGAATAGGCAATGTGGCTTTATCATTTTGCAACGAAGCAGTTTTCTGTTGTAGTTAGCTCAACAAGCGCAATATTCGGCCGTCTTTGTGAAGTGATCAACAATCCAAGTACAAAGCTGACACAGCCACAGCAATGTTTTGATAGCGCCAGTGTTTACACTCCTAAGGGAGATTTAAACAATGAATAGCAAACAAGCTGTGAGAAGAGAAGGTATTTCATTTATTTTACGCACACATCAGCTTTAATTTACAAACATCTTGCTAACTGAGAGATTAATTCAAAATCTACAACATTTCTTGTGCCCAGTTCGGGGTACATCTGATAGGTTGTGGGTCCAGGCATAATAGGATTGGCTGCCAATAAAAAGCACTAAAACTCCAGGCAGTCTGAAACCACAAACAGTTCCAGTGTTTTCATATTAAAGAGGAGACATTTTTCACCTCTTATTCACCTTTTTGTGTTGGATAGCCTCAAAGAAGTGACTTGGAATCAGATTAGGTTTATTGATGAATGTGGACATCACAGAGGACTTGAAGATATACCAGATAAATTTTGCAATGAGTCCTCCAATCCTTACACATTCCCACTGCTTTTGCTACCATGATTTAAAAGGACGTTTTAAGAATATGTGGTAGTCTGTGCTAAGCCATGCTTTTAGCAATTAAACATAGCCAAAGAAAAGAAGATTGATAAATCGTACAGACTCAAAAAGAGACCTACTGTATAGCTGCTATAGGAATATCATCTTATATGGAAACTGATGATGAGTAGAAATTAGTGTTTGGATGAGCACTGATTATAATGTATGTTTCTTTCCATTTCTCTTGACACTTTCAAAAGAACTTCCAGCAGTAAATGGAAGGAAAATACTCCCAGCCACGACTTTCCAGGGACAGTGGCATGGTTGAGTCAAGCCCCCTACTGTTAATCATTGTGCTTCTGTTTAGTCTGCTAAGCTTTTTATAACTGCTATAGTGCCATTTTCCGCACCATTTTTACCATATGACGCAATTCATGCAAACTTGCGGTCCCATGAACACAAAGTCAATTAGGCAATCCTGAAGAGATCCCTAAAGAGTTCTTCATTGCCCTGAAGAGTTTAGCTCCAACCAAATATAAAACACTCAACCAAGCTAATCACCTACTGGCAGCAAAAAAGTCAGAAGCGGCCGACAGCGACATCTTTATTAGCGGCATTTTGTTGTGTCGTGGGTTTCATGATAACGAAGATGGAATGTAAATGTACAATTATGCGAATAAAAGAGCATGAAAATCGGACTAAATATTATATCAAAACTTGCAGTGCTACATATCATCGAGCCTGAGGAAAGAACATAACGCTGCAGACAACAGGTAGCTAAATGCCATTATTATCGCTGTTCTCCATGCTCGTGGAGTAAATATTTTTACACAGCGTTTCAAAAATGCCAGGTAGCCGGTGTTTCGTATGCGTTTGGCCAGTCAGCGTACACTTACATCACTGGTAGTTCTTATGGAACCATTTTAGACCCTACTGTGAAGTAGGTGCTAATTTAATTCCCCCAAATGGAGTTCCTAGAACTAAAACCATTCCTAGTTCCTGCGGTGTGAACGCCAAAAACCAGGAACTTCCGCCAATAGTTCTAAGAACTATGAAAAGACTCCTCAGTGCAAAAGCCCCTATTCAGATTAGGGTCTAAAAACAGTTCTATAGGAACCACCTGTGACTTAAGTGTAAACTGATTGGCTACCTGGCATTTAAAAAAAAATGTGTAAAAATATTTACTCCACAAACATGGAAAACAGCGATAACGGTATTTAGCTACCTGTTGTCTGCAATGTTGGGTTCTTTCTCAGCCTTGATTATATGCAACACTGCAAGTTGTCATAGGAGACTTAGAAAGATTTTCATGCTCTTTCAATCGCGTAAATTGTGCATTTACATTCCATCTCCGTTTTCACGAAACACACAACAAAAACAGCTCCAATCACAGTGCCCTTTATTTACCGGTTGTAAACATTTGTAAATGCCGCGAATAAAGACAACGCTGTCAGCCGGTTCAGAGTTCCTGCTGTCGGTGCGAATGCAACCAGGAAACTGGCCTCTGTAGTCTAGGATCCATGGATGCTGGCTAGTTCTTAGAACCAAGTTCTTAGAACTATGTGGTGCCAAAGCGCCTAAGGTCTTCAGAGTTACTAGAAAATGACAGTAACTTTTGCTTGATCAGACTTTGAGCTAAACTCTGCAGGGCAGTGGCTCTCCAGGGCCAGATTTGTGGAATTCTGCCATATGGTGTCGTATTTGCAGTTTTTATTTCCAGTCATGGCCTACTGGTTAGAGAGTGAGACTTGTTACCCAAAGGTTGCGGTTTTGAGTCTCAATACCAGCAGGGTTTATAGGTGGGGGAAATGAATGACCAGCACTCTCTTCCACCTTCAATACCACAGCTAAGGTGAGACCCTTGAGCAAGGCATCAAACCCCCAACTGCTCCCCGGGTGCCACAGCAAAAATGGCTGCCAAATGCTCCGGTTGTTTGTTCACTACTCAATGCTGTGTGTGTGCACTTGGATGGGTTAAACACAGAACACAAATTCAGAGTATGGGACACCATACTTGGCCACACAACACATCACGTCCCTTCCTTTTCCCTTTCAAAAAGTTCTCAAAGTTCATTTTGTGAATGCTATGCACCCTTCTACTACTTAAAAATTGTGGTAGGCAATGGCATTATCACTACTAATCTGAAGTGAAATCATGACTTACTTTATCAGAGTACGGCTCTTCGGTGAGGTCAATGCCTTCCAAGCGCATTCTGTCCTCCAGCAGAGTCTCCAGGTCAATCATTTTGGCATGGGAGATCTTCCTGCTGAGGGCAGCTTTAGCTCCGTGGATCTGAGGACATGCTGATTCAGGTAGGTCAGACAGCCAGGGTGGACTCAGAACTGCTGGAGATTCACCTGGTGATAATGGAGTTGACGGGGAGCTCTCAGAAGGAGTGGTTGGGGTATATATGGGTTTTGGGGGTAGGGTTGGTGTATTTGGCACCGAACCGGACAGCACTAGCGGAGGGTGGCGCAAACCATTCGGCAGACGTTCTTTGGACTTCTTAGCAGGCACAGGAGGTGGGACAGGTGGCTTTTTAGGGTGAGTCCGTGGAGCGGGGCTAGTTGGGGCAGACACTGGTTGGCGGTTGGAGTTTTGAGCAGCAGGCAATGGAGCAACTGGGCTGAGAGGAAGCTGTGTGGGAACCGTAGGTCTCTTATCGCCGCTCTGTTCAAGGTTTAATTCTATAGGATTGGCCTTCACTTCTTTTTTGTTGCCTTCTGGCCTGCCTTTCTCCTCGCTGCCGCTCTGGTCCTTCCTCTGATCAAAGGCCTGCTCCCAGTGTATATCCCCCAAAGAATGTGAGCGCTTCCAAGACTCAGGGTTCTCCTGGGGGCCGTCTAACTCCTCACAGCTTCGGCTGACCGGAATGCGCGAAGTCTGTCCTGCTTTGGAGCCTTTCTTGAGGCCGAGGCTTCGCAGACTGAAGCCCTTTATTGGCCGGGGCAGAAAGGTCTTCGGGAACTTGCGTTCCTTCTTGGCCTGCTGCTGAAGAGCTTCAGTGGAGTGAGTCATGGGAAGAGTGGGATAGTCTGGAGACTTTACACCCCCACAATCAAACCCAGATGAACCACGGCTGTGGCGCGACGCCTTGCGGCTCTTACCTGAAAGAGATAGTCGTGCTTTTACATAAATTCATTAATCACATATAATTCCTTCCTGATAGGCTTCAGATGGTACCTTTAGATTTGTTTTTTGGTTCCTAAAAATAACCCTGATGGTTTCACACATGAGAGTGCCACTCTTTTACTTTATTATTGATGCATGATTGCACTATTAGTGGTGTGCTTCATGCATTATTGTGTAAGTGGAGTTGCAATACTATATGTGAAATAAGAAAGTGCAAACAGCTTGTCAACAGGACAGTATCCTTGTCTACTCCTAAAGGGTACATACAGCATCAGTTTCTTTATGTACTGAAATACACCCTACAGGGGTACAAAAGGAACAAAAGTGTATCTTTGAGGCTACTAGTCCAATGTCAAGCTATAGGTACAATTTTTGTACAAAATTGTTTCCCAGATAATTTAGCTTATTGTTTTAGTTATATCAGCCTGAGTTAGTGTGGGTTAAATTGACTTGACATGTTGTACCAAAACTGTTTAACTGGCTTATGCCTTGTTTATGTCTCAGTCCACAGAAGAAAATCAGTGAGACAGATCTGGAAAAACATGAAGGTGGGTAAATGTCATTTTCATTTTCTGTGAATCTTTTTAACATGCAAAACAGAATTAGTATCTGTAACAAATGTTATTGAACAGGTTAATGGTTACATTCTTTAGCAGATTTATTACATAATTTAGTTAGAGATAGTTGTATTGAATTTTTAGGGATTACTTCAGGGTTAGTTTTGAGTTAAAGGTTGGGTGAATGTTAAGTGTGAGTGTTAAGACATTAAGTGAAGAAAACCACAAGTCCAGATCATATTTATTTAGAAAGCATCATTTTCTGCCAATTTTCCACATCAAATATACTTAGTATGCTGAGTATAGAGTTGAGTGACATTCAAACTATTTAAGAATCACAGAGGCACAATACTTATAGTATTAAAAACAGTTAATAAATAAAATGAAGATCATAAATGATAATGACATGGTTGAGAAATGATGCAAGAATCTGGAAATGATAGAAAAAAGCATTCCAGGATGCATTTAAAGTATTTTTCCTGGGCCATCAGATATACTTTAAACGGAACAATGACTCTAATGGTGACAAAGCAGTGCATGCTTTAAAATATTGAATATAATAAGCTCCGTACTGTTGTTTTTACAAGAAATGAATGGAAAGTAATCAGCACAGATAAAATAATATCAAGAGATGAAAACAGATGAAAATAAGCAAGCAGACCAGAATGCTAGAGATCACAGAATGGATTTATTTCCACTTTGGCAAATTGCACATATTTCTGATCCATCCTAAACAATCATACTCCACACACACACAGACTCATACACTGACATACACAACAGGAGGAGGGATCAGGCAGTGTTATAAGATGCCAGTAGGAGGTTAAGAAGACAACAGAAAAGTGAAAACCTTAAATACTGAATTTCTTTGGAAACACAAATTGAGATGCTTTCTTGAATAAAATCCTTTAAAAACAGTAGATTAGCTCCTACTTTTACACAATCTACGTAAAATATCACTTTGCAAATGATCCATCCACTCCATTTTGTATTTATAAAGTCTTTTCTTTTTTAGGCACATAAGAACTTGTGCAATATGACCACAACAAACACCACACACAAATTTGGAGTGATATTTCTTGAAATGGCAAATTGAGTCTGAAATGGTGGTTTTGCCATTGAAAACATTCTCAAAATCGTCCTGCTGTGAGCACAAGCCTTGTATTTGTTTCTCTCGAGAGTTTCTGTCAGTCTCTCTAGATTTTTCTGAGGCAATGGATGTATTTTGATCAGCTAGCAATAGCAAGAGTCGCTGCGGCTTTGGAATTTCAGAAACAGAATGGAAGAAAGCAAGAGCAGAAATCTGGATAAGAGAGTTAAAATAAAGGAATGGTGATTGAGTGCCTCTAGAAGCAGATAGAGAACGGGCACAGCGGATGTGACAGACAAACAGGCTTGGGTTAAAATCCAGATGTGATGACAGGTTCTCATTGGCTGTTAGAACACTGAGTCATGGCAGAAAGAGAGACGCGTGGCCCAGAGGTGTGAGGATGGTGTCATGGCGTTGCTACACTAGGCTGGACATGGTGATGCGGTTGGTATGGAGATGCTAGACAAGCGCCTGGTTACCATTCTCTAGGTTTTCATTGCTTTCGTAGCAACCAGAGTCCCGTGGGGAGTCGGCCATCAGGCCACGCCCCTCACAGAGGAGTTTCTCCTGGGAGCCAGAAAGGGCACTGCGTTCTGGATCACTGCTGCCTAGAACACACACATACACACAGAGTTAGGAAATGTGTACATGAGCAATATCACACGAGTAGCATGCTACTCATGTGATATTGCGTTTATACAACCCTTTAAAAACCCTCTTTTGTGCAGAGCTACTTTCTTCCGGCACAGATTCATATCTCAAGTTGATAGTTAAACACCTGAGACTAAGCCTCTGTTACTAATTCAAAAACAGCACTTTAGAACTAGTAACGAAGAGTTGCTTCATTGAAAGCTTATTGTATTACTGTACTAAAAGCTCACTGTATTATGGACTAGAGATGGACTGAGCAAGCGTGAATGTCCACTGAGGAAAGCAATATCTTTGTTGTACTATCCTTTCATCTGTTAAGGGTGATTTCTGATAAAAGCGCTGCTCAGTACATTTGCTGGCTGCATCTTACAAGCTGTTGTTGAAAGTAAAGATTATTGACAACCCTGTTTCAGTCTCTTTCAACATAAAAGTCATCTAATGGCAGGACGATGTAACTAATCACCATTATGAATACACACAGCATTTCCCAATACTAATGCTATCATTAAATACTACTAATATTTATATAAAATACTATTCATTGAATGATAATATTTAGTAAACATCAACAAAAGCTATCATAAAAGATACTAGGCAATTTAGTCAAAAGTACAAACGCAGCACTATTACATACAGCATTAAAGTAACATAAAATATAACGTGAAGAGATTTTGCCCTCAGCCAAAACTATTTGCTCTGGAACAAATAATAGATTAATAAGACCAAGACTGCCGTTAGATTTACCCAAAATGAATTAGCGCTCATGTTTAACCACTATAGATACATCAGAGCCAGCAGCAAAGTCCAGAAGATCTGGCCAAGTTAAGACTTCTTTCGGCGGGTTCATGAGTGCTGAGCAGCCGCTGAATCCGCTGCATCTCCGAAAACACTGAAGCCAATTTTTAAATAGACGTTATCTCTGTTAACAAACTGCATATCTGAAGTCTAAAAAAGTACATTCTCGCATAAAAAAAGACATCACTCTGTTAAACAAAAACAGTATAATTTATAAAATTATAGTGGATTTGGGTGTCCGCCATGACACTCGCTGTGAAAAATACCACAAACGGAGTGATACAAATGGTGAAATGGTTGGAGTTCTGTTATTACGAGAATATTGCATTCTTCTCAGCCAATCAGATTTGAGGACCATAAAGAACTATTGCATAAATGAGCAATATCACACAAGTAGATGTGAGATATGGCTGTATATCGGCACTGCTGTGATTTGGCCGTAGGTAATCTACGAGTGTGATATTGCACTTATACAACGTTCGACGTAAATACATAAACAACAGCGGAGTGTCTTTAAAAAACCCTCTTTTGTGCAGAACTACTTCCTTCCGCCACGGATTCAAATCACAGTTTGACAGTTGAACAGCTGAGCCCAAGCCTCCATTACTAATTCCAAAACGTCACTTTAGAATTATTCTCTTAGAATTATCTCATGTTTAACCACTATAGAGACATCAGAGCGAGTGGTAAATTTCAGAAAATCTGGCAAAGGTGAGGCAAACTGTATATTTGAACTATAGATAAGTACATTTTCGCCTGAAAACCTCTTAAAACTACACTGCGTGACACAAAAACAGTAATATTTATAAAATTATACTGGATTTGGGCGTCTACCATGACACTCGCTGTAAGAAGTTCTGCAAGCGGAGTGATGCAATTACAAACTGTGAAAGTTCTGATATCGCTCTAATATTGCACTCTTATCAGCCAATCAGATCTGAGGACCAGAAAGAACTGTTGTAGAAATATTTTTTCGAAAGAAGTGATAAATGTACGAGGATAGTGGGGGTGGACCTGAGTCATCTGAATAACTCCCACTGCTAATGCATGCTAATGCTAGTAAATGACTATGTCCATGTATTATTGACATTTGCTGTTTAGAACATTTAGTACATAGTGTATTTAGGGTATGTGTGTACTTACTGTCATAATCCTGCAGTAGTTCTACAGCGGTCATCAGTACAGCACGGTGTTGGGGATCTTTGATGTTGAGCTCATCCAGATCTTCTTCCTCTAGTAGCTTAAATGTATCCAGGTCTTCATACCCATTAAAGAGGAACGTAGGCATGTGCTCCTAAAATACACACACACACACACACACACACACACACACACACACACACACACACACACACACACACACACACACACACACATTCACAGATTACACACCCTGTAGAGCAGAAACACTATGTAGGACCCTCATAGCTAAAAATACCCCACTCCGCCCTGGAAGTTCATCTATGGTTGGATTTATGTGTGGGAATGTTTCCAAACTTCAAAACTCTTTTGTGATCTCCAGCTATGATTATAGTCCATTAACACACTAAAACAACACAATGAGGATTAAAATGCATCCTTGGTGTCTATTGTGTGTAGCTGTGATGTTATTTAGAGATGTAATAATGCACAAGCTTGTGGGAGGTCTGTAGGGTGTGTATGTCTCTGTCTTTAAATATAGAAACATAACTGGCAAGGGGAAATGACCTCATCCCACATTCTCATAGTTAATGCATTTTAACAAGAGCTGACCATCTCTTCACACTAACATCAACTTTTTCATTTTCTCATCTCATCTCTCCACACCCTGTTCTTACATTCTGTCAGTAAAGATTAAAGATGAGCCGAGCCACATGTTCAGATTTATGTTTGATGATTATAGGTACGCCAATCAAATTTTAAAGCATGGACATATCTCAAAAAATAGCTGTATGTGTGAATGTTTGTGCATGGTCTCCATCTCACCTTCAGGTTGATTCTCTCCAGAAGCTCCTCGACTGAGCTGGGTTTGGGCGGCCTGCCCTTCCTCCTTCTCCGAACCGCTCGTTTAGGCTTCTCCTCTTCTTCAGCCAGCACATCCACGTAGATGAACTTAAACGTGCCCACTTTGTTATTGAGCAGACCCATCCATGTGCCCATTGGTGGCTTACTGATGATATCAATCACATCTCCTCTCTTGAAGGAGAAAGAGAGAAATTTAGTTTCTGGTTAAATTTACCCAGACATTTTCAAATCTGCAAAACTAATTAAAAAGCCATGCTAGTTTTAATGTCTCATATCTTCCTTCTCACCTAATTAAAAATGGTTTCAACTCAAATTAATATTTATTTATTTGTTAAGCAGCCATGTAATAAGTTGGACTATTCCATATTTAATCACAGTGGGTCTAAAATTTAATTTAAAATACAAGTGGTATTAAACAAAATCATTTTTTTACTGAATTGGATTAATTTCCAGTACGTTTTCATTACCTTAAGCTTGAGTGAGTCTGAATCATATGGACTCGGTGTGAAGTCTGTGTGAACTCTTGCTCTGCCGCAGAAAGGGCCTCTGTACGGAGGCTCTTCGTCGTCACCATCCTCGCTTCTCACACTCTCTCTGTTGCTGGCTGATGAATCTGTGGTGCTCACAGTCTGTCCACCTGTGAGAGGGTCAGCACAATTATTACAAAAGCACTTGTGTCTTTCACCAGGAAAAAATCATTAGCCGACTGCCGGAAAAACATCTACATGATTTAAAGATGTCATGACTTGAGAAATTAAATGCTTTGCTGTGATCTTAAGGCATATAGAGGTCTTTGTACCATTAAAACATCCTGCAAGTTTCATAGCTTAAGACGTCCTCCTCGTTATAAACAAAGCATTTATTTAATAAAGCTCAAAAAATGGCTGGTTTGGATTTGAGGTGTCAGAGTGACGTCACTCGGATACAGTCGTTCGCATAAAAACTGCCACCCGAGCAAGGCATCGACAAAAATATTCTTCTTCTCACCATAGGCCCCACCCACACGTTTAGTAGCTCTACACGCCATACACTATAATGGCAAAACAAAAAACTTTTTTTAACATCTTTACAATTTATTAAAAATAAAAAACTGAAAAGATTCCATTGCATAAGTATGTATACTCTTATCTGGGACAGTTGAAATTTATCTCAGGAGCATTCATATTGCTTGTAGATGTAACTACACTTCAGGTGAAGTTAACCTGTGGCAAATAGGGGCCAGTAGGGCTCAGAAACAGGCTTGCATCAAGCCACACATCTGGGGAAGAGTTCAGAAAAAAATCTGCTGCATTGAAGGTTCACAAAAGCATGTAGTCTCCATTACCCTTAATGGAATAAGTCTGAAACTACCAGGACTCTTCTTAGAGCTGACCTCCTGGCTATACTGAGTAATCGATGGAGAAGGGCTTTGGTTAGACTGGTGACCAAGAACCTGATGGTCATTCTAAAGACTTGAGGCTGTAAAGGTGCTTCATCTAAGTACTGAGTTACGGGTATAAATACTTATACAATGTACTTATTTCAGTTTTTATTTTTAATTTATTAAAGTTTTGACAATTCTGTTTTTGCTTTGTTATTACGGTGTATAGAGTGTAGATTGGTGTGGGGGAAAAAAATATGACAAACACTTACTCATGGAGCTCTGCCCACTGAGGGAGCTCCGCAGACTCTCTACAGACCCTCCAGCTTTGAGTTTGGGCTTCTCCAGAGAGTCAGTGTCTGGCTGAGGAGACTGAGGACAACTGGGCGTTCCATCTGGACTGGACTATACAAGAACAAAAATGACAGAAATGTATTATAATTATATACAACTATATATATATAATTATATCACATTATAATATAATAGCAACAAAAAGGGCATGCTTGCAGCACTGTTACGAGATTCATCCTCTAGTGTAGCAAAGTAATTGCACTAAGGTGCCACTAGGTGGCACTCCAACACAATATATGATTACAGGGAGCAAGACATGGTTTTGGCACAAAGTTCTCTTTGCACAAATGAGCTCAACAGTGACTAATGCACACATAATCAAAGATCTACATTAAACATGCTAAACGAAATGAGACACATCATATACATGGAAACTCTAGCCTCAATTGTAACTAAAACCTAGTGAGCTGTTTACAGAGGCAGCATTTTAAAACAAACACTTGAATACAGGCAGTGAGTGTTTATTCAACACTGCCAGGGAATAAGGGTGTGTTTAATTGGACTGAGCTTGTATCCAAGCTCTAGGCTACATAAAGGGATGTTTGACCCTAGTTTGATACACAGAAAGTGGGGCACACATGTGCTACATCCCCCCTGGAGTAGAGAAAGGGTCTCACCTCTGAACAAGACTTCTATATAGCACATAACTATCAAAGCAAGCACATGGTCATCTGTGTGTGTACCTGTTCAGATAGAGACCCGGCATATTTCTTGGACATGCGTTTCCTCATGGTCTCTTTGACAGACTTGACTTTCTTCCCTAGAGAGATACGGGACGTGGTGGGAGATTTCACAGCGTCCCTGTACAGAGCCTCCTGCTCCTTTTGCCAGAAGAGAGAGAGAGAAAGAGAAAGAGAGCGATTAAGCACACTGAAAGCCAGCTGATCAACACAATTGGATCACAAACACTGCAGCTGCATATGAGAGCTGGAATCGAGAGAAAAAGCGCATGTGTACTCACACTAGGCTCGGCCGTGTTGACCACATGGAGGGAACGATTAGACAGGTCAAATCCTCCAAAGCTACACGTTCTCTGTGGAAAAAAGACACAATTACTGTGAATTGACAAGCTAATGAATATATTTAGAGAGAGCCATTTAAACGATTCACAAAGAGTCTCAATGATTCATGCTGCTCTTTACAATGGAAACCACACACTTGCCAAAAGAAAACAGCTCATGGTATGACCTGATTTCCTATTTAACTCCAGATAAAATCTTTCAGGAGTTGTTTAGCATTATGTAAATAAACCAATGCTTTCTTGGAAAACCTTGATGAATTAACTGAAAATTGGTACTGAAAAAATAAAAAACAAATGTGAGCTGAGTTAAAGCAACATCTTACATCACTCAAATACAAATGATGCAGTCAATTCAAATGAACTGGCTTTTCATTTCATGACATTTTGTTGAAATGTTCTACAAAAGCAGAAGATATCCTGTTCAGAATAAACAGATTAAGATCAAATGTTGTAGTATGAGAAGCTGTTGCACGTTCCATGGAATAACATCATGCACTTTAAAAGAAAAAAATCTCAATCAAAAGAGAGTAGCACATTCAAAAAAAAAAAAAAAAAAAATCATTCATTGGCATT
This sequence comes from Garra rufa, assembly GCF_049309525.1. Lineage (NCBI taxonomy): Eukaryota > Metazoa > Chordata > Actinopteri > Cypriniformes > Cyprinidae > Garra > Garra rufa. Next base: position 28,154,290 of record NC_133373.1, read on the forward strand.
TCCAACCCAAAATGGATGAAAGAGTTCACTGATGAAGATCACGGTCATGTTCACATTCACTATGAATGACGACGAGGATCCGCAGACGACAGACTCTACAAAGCTGCAGAAGGAACTCCATATTATTTATTTTCTTCTTCGTCTACCACTCTCCACTGTCTCTCAAGGACTGTGAGTTTCAATTACGCTCTGACACACATGGCTGACTACAAGAGAATAGGTCAAAAAATGAAAGGAGAGAAGCTCAGGGTGGGGAAAGATAAGACTTGAGGTATTATCACATTCTATTTCTCTTCTACACCCTTCTTAGAATATGAAATTTTGACTCCATGCTGCAGTAACACTGACTATTGTAGAACTGACAGTCTAAGGGATTTCTAGCGTTAATAATCACTCCAGAGATGGGTGAAGATTTTTGAAAAAAATTTTTTTAGGACAGCACAGTTACTATTTCTACGATAACGTTTTAGTGCCACGTTAAAAAAAAAAAAAAAAAAAAAAAAAACTCAAATTACAAGATTAAAAGTCTAAATATTTTAAGAATAAAGTCAAAATTATGAGAATAAAGTCAAAAGTATGAGAATTAATTTGCAGCTATTATGAGATTCAAGTTTTATAATCTCATTATGAGATAACAAATTTGAGAGTACATTCTAGCCTATTGCGCATGCAAATGGCCCGGATTGAGAGCACCAGGAGATAATTTCAAAGTCTCAGCTTTCAAAATCTTTTAGTTTTATAGCAAAATAACAAACAATATGTCTATTTTTCACGCTCTTTAATGCGGCACGACAGATCACTGTATACACTTCATTTAAAGCAGTTTAATAAGTTTAATTCTCATAATTTCATCTTTATTCTCAAAATATTTAGACTTCATTCTCGAAACATTTAGACTTTATTCTTGTAATATTTCGACTTCATTCTTGGAATAATTCATCTTTATTCTTGTAATATTTAAGACTTTATTCTCGTAATATTTCAACTTTATTCTCTGAATATTTTGACTTTATTCTCGAAACATTTCGACTTTATTCTTGTAATATTTTGACTTTATTCTCAAAACATTTCCACTTTATTCTTGCAATATTTCGATTTTATTCTCAAAGCATTTAGACTTTATTCTCTAAATTTCGACTTTATTCTCGAAACATTTCGATTTTCTTCTCAAAACATTTCAATTTTATTCTCGTAATATTTAGACTTTATTCTCAAAATATTTAGACTTTACTCTCGTAATATTTAGACTTTATACTAAATTTAGACTTTATTCTCGTAATATTTCGACTCTGTACTAAATTTCGACTTTATTCTGGAAACATTTAAGACTTTATTCTCGTAATATCTCAACTTTATTCTCGTAATATTTCGACTTTATTCTCGAAACATTTAGACTGTATTCATGTAATATTTCGACTTTATTCTCGTAATATTTCAACTTTATTCTGGTAATATTTTGATTTTATTCTCAAAATATTACGACTTTAATCTCATAATCTTACTTTTTTTTTTTAACGTGGCACTAAAATGCTGTTGTATATTTTAGTACCAGACTTTGTCTTGAAATATAACTGAAGCAGTTTGTCTCTAAACTGTACCCTACTGCAATTCTCTTCTGCAGCTTTGCAGCAGCCTGCTCCTCCAGTGCAGCAGGGGGCACTGTAGATCTGCTCTTCCGGCACACTCACAGACTTCTGCTGGATGCGTAAGAGCACGCGCTTGGTGCAGCGATCCATGCTGGACGCCCACTTCTTGTTCGCATCTTTTTCGTCTTCCAGGAGCCAACGCCTGTCGGCTTTGCTCAGCGTGACGGGCCTAACCAGCCCGGTCCAGTTCAAGTGGCCGTACAGACTGCGTTCCACCACGTATGTGATGTTGAGCTCACTAACTGCCGTCCTTCCCTTCAGACGCCTGGGTGGAAACAGCCAGCTGCCAACTACTCCGCTCCCACAGCTCTTTCCTTTCTCCCTGGCCAATGGAAGCTCACGAGTGGGAGGGGAAGCAGGCAAGGTGGAAGAGGGAGCGATGGTTTTCTGCGCATTGCAGGAACGTTGATAGAGAAGGTGCTTGGTGGAGTATGCGTAGTTTGGATCAGGCTTATTACGCTGCCACATGGAGACGGGTGGCCGTTTGGTGTTGTTAATGTCATCTAAAGACACCAGAAGGGGGTGCGGCTTTGGGCGGGGCCTAGTGAGGCCATAAAAAGCGTAGACGCTGTCAGTACTTACCCCATGAGACAAAGATGACAAGGCCTTCCGCATCTCTCCGTCTGTAACTGAGCGGGAGACTTTAGCATTGTCGTCTCCCACACCCTCCACTTCGGAGAAAGAGGAGCCACTACCCCCTACTACACCCAGTCCAGATCCAGCACTGCTCTTCCGCGGTGGGCGGATCAGGCCGTGGGGATGTGTGCCGGAGGTCTTCACTAACTTGTGAGCAGGTTTCCAGGCGTCAAGGCTACTGGTGGAGGGCGAGGTGGTCAGGCTGTCCGTGTCCCCGTCCAGAGAGAGCTGCTCTTGGGCAAGAGAGGACAAAGAGGAGTCTGTGCACTGGGCCGGCTTCTTGTGGATTTCAGCATACAGTGCGTTTATGTCATCACATATGGGAGCTGCATCCAGACTGAGCGAATCTGCAGAGAAAGGAAGTTCAAAACAAAACTTAAATATCTTTATCTACCTATTCCAAGCAATACTGTTTAATGAATTATTTTAAAGCAGTGGCATGAAGCATGAATAGTAATTGATATCAAATACAAAAATAAATCAATATATACAAATTCTGGCCAATACTAATAAGTAGGGATGTTATGATGTTTTCAATATCGGGCAAAAAGTGTAGATTTTTTTTTAAATATTCCAATATACAAGTTTTTAAAAGTTGTGTTTTGGGCCTTTATACTTTAATACTCTAATGCATCCTTCTAGAATAAAACTACTATTTTCTTAAAATCCTACTGACCCCAAACTTTTGAACACCAAGGTAAATTAATATTAAAAACTAAATTGAGTGAGTATATGCCATATAAACTGTAGTCTTTTCCAGCTACCTTGTGAGCCTTGTCGTTTGCTGTCATCCACTTTGATGAGCTTCTTACGAACACGTCGAGTTGAGTTGACCAACTTGTGAAGCCTCTTGAATTTTACAGAGTCCTCCTGCTCATCGTCTGACTGCTCCACAGACTAGAGAGAAAAAAACTCAGTATTATATCACCTCCTATGAACAAAAAATACATCCTTTTTCACACAGACATACACAAAAACAGAAAAGGATGGATTAAACTGGTATGAACAGATTATGACATGTTTAGGATGGGCTCTTGATATTAATAAGGACATGACTAATGCAGTATGGAGTTATGTGTTATGATTGTTTGAGTCCAGGAAAAACACTTAAGTCTTGTTTTTGAACATAACAGATGGGTATGACTGAGCATTTGTGGTGGAATAAATTATTTTCTTAATCCAAATGAATAATTCAGATAGGAACTATACTGTTGAGATGATTTATGACGGGATCACTCTCTCTAACAAACATCTAACATAACCTGACCTCGCAGTTCACACATCATTTATGATACTGAAACCTCTTTAATGCCTTCTACCCAAATGCCAAACTTGCAAATTGCAATTCTGAAGAGAGTCATTCCGCTCCAAAAACATTTTGTTCATTGCATAAGTACACCGCATTATGGGATGACATGCTATTTTTTAACTAACAGGATATAATCTGTGCTAACCACATGCTGTTTTTAAACTATCAGGAGAGACTGAGCTGTTTTGACCAATATCAATGATTGGCAATTATATCTGTGTATCCTAACACACCACACACTTAAGTGTTCCACTAAGACGCTGAGGTTGAATATGATCTGTTACTGGAAATTTAAAAGTTCAACCACATGCACACACAAAATTTCAACGGTTCACCATAGGCATTGAATAATCTTTCCTAATCATTAAAGGCCATCATTCAAAAAGAAGAAGAGTCATTGTGATGATGGATGAGAAATACAGTCGGACATGTAACAACACCGCTCAAACTGCTCAACATGTATTCTGAGAAACAGAGCAGAAAAACTCATTTACATAATAATCAAAAGCACCCATATGAAGAAAATAACGTCTGGACAATCTCATTAAGGACTTAAGGGCTTCTAAATCCCATTGCAAACAAGTTACAAATCGCATTTCAAACATGCGCAAAAAAAGGAAATAAAAAACTAGAAAGAGAACGCCAGAATGCGTGCAAAATGTGTTCAGCCGTGCTCCTACCAGGTTAGATGTTAGCGCCCATGCAAAAATCCCAACGCAACACCGTCTCACACCAAGACGGATACAAACTCTAAACAGTTTTTTGAAGGAAGTTGCAATATCTGGAGGCAGGGGAGTGACTTGTGAGCTTGTGTGTCCGGAAACATTGCGAGGTCTGCCATATGACCCCTGAACATCCTTAATGGTCTTCAGAGGAGAAAAGGAATGTGGGCCAGAGAGAAGAAAGGCTGGACTGATTGCAGCCCATTCATATAGAGATACAGTACATCCTCTGTGACAGCGGTTACTAGCACTGATCTCAAATCAGCTCACTCCGCTGGAGCCGTGATGGGACACTATATTGAATGCAGCTGACACTGATCTCATGACAGGGGAACCCTGCGGACACACAGCAAGCTCTCAGTGTTCTGATTAATGTTAAACTGAGCTCAGATCAGCGGGCTCCCCAGAGAGAGTTGTGCCCGTCGGTTTAACTGTTAGCAGACTGGGGCTGACCCATTTCCATTTATAAATAGGAGATCATCAACCCAGGGGCCAAGATTCCTACAGAGATCCATTTTCTCATTCAGACGCTGAGATTCAATTTGCACATGCTGATGTGTGGCAGACGGGCAGTTGGAAATGTGTGTGTGTGAGTGTGTGTGTGTGTGTGTGTGTGTGTGTGTGTGTGTTTCAGAAACACCCTCAGGGGCTCAGAGATACAGGGTCTTTGTATGAATAAGGTTTGCTTACCTCATTTCCTCTCCTTTTGCTATAACGGGTAAAACAGTACGAATCTCACGAACAAATGGGTCAATGGGTCATATATTTTACCCCAATAAAAGAATGACAAGAAATTATATTTTACAGAATTAAAATAAAACCTTTTTTCGAGGACTGTTGAGTTTTTTTTTGCAAGACGGCCATCTTCCATACCAATTTTTTTTAAATACCAAAAAAAAAACTCAATGTAATGTGGAATATTTTAATTTCTAAAAAGTAAAAATGTATACTGCCGTTCAAAAGGCAGCATTTATTTGATCAAAAATCCAGAAAAAAAACAGTAATATTGTGAAATATTATTTCAATGTAAAATATCTGTTTTGATGTGAATATATTTTAAAATGGAGTTTATTCCTGTGATGCATAGCTGAATTTTTAGCATCATTTTAGCATTATTTATCAATGTTGAAAACAGTTGTGCTGCTTAATATTTTGTTGGAACCTGTGATACTTTTTTTCAGGATTCTTTAATATATAAAAAGTTACAAAGATCAGCATCTATTTAAAATAGAAATCTTTTGTAACAATATAAACTACCATTTAAAATTTTGTGCTCAGTAAATTCTTATTCTTTTTTTTGGAAAGAAATTAATACTTTCATTCACCAAGGATGTGTTAAATTGATAAAAGGTGACAGCAAAGACTTATATTGTTAGAAAGGATTTCTATTGTGAATAAATAAATACATAAATGCTGTTCTTTTTCATTTTTTATTCAAAGAGTCTTAAAAAAACATTGTTGAAAACAGCGGAGTAGAATTGTTTCCGGTTTCTTTGATGAATAGAAAGTTCAGAACAGCACTTCTGATCAATTTAAAGCATCCTTGCTGATCACTGTATCTTTCTATTAATAAAAAAAATCCTGAAAAAGTATTTAATTGTTTTAAATATAACAATAATAATAAAAAATACTTCTTGAACAGCAAATCAGTGTATTAAAATAATTTCTGAAGGATTATGTGACACTGAAGACTGGAGTAATGATGCTGAAAATTTAGCTTTGATCACAGGAATAAATTACATTTGAAAATATATTCAAATAGAAAACAGTTACTTTAAATATTAAAAATATTTCACAATATTACTGTTTTTGCCATTTTTGAATCAAATAAGTGCAGGCTTGGTGAGCAGAAAAGAATCATTTTAAAAGAGGGCTCAATGTACATTAAAACAGTGTCACAATGGTTTTGACTTCATCTAATTTAATCTTTTCAGACATGAAATCACACTGACCGCACACACATACAACATAAAGCTTCACAGAAAGCGCCACGACGGAGACGGGCAGTGACTCCTCTCAGCGGACACAAGGCTTTGCAGGGTGGAGTGAGTCATTCTGTAGCTCTAAGCGCTGAGCAAAGCAGTGCTGTGGTTTGTTAACATCAAAAAGCATTGCAAAAACAGCTTAGCTGCTGACCATTAGAAAAGGAGGTGTATGTTTACTTCCAGAGGCTGGAAGCTGTTCAAAGTTTCCATGATAACTATGTGTGCATTTGTGTACTGGCAGCTTATTTCACCAAAAGGGCAAACTAAATCCACTGTTACCAAAGCTTTCAAGGCTTTTGACCGAGAACCCCGTTTATGCACTGCTTGGGACGGCACAGGCACGTATACACAATCTACACAAGCATGCTCTTGTAATGGTAACTAGACCCAAAGTAGTGTGACATATCTAACTGATGTTGTTTTCAAAGCAAAAGAAAAGGCTAGGAGGCAGAAATGGCCACATATCACTCTTTGGTTAAGACGTCTATTATGACCTCATCACCAGGGGATGTTTAGTGTGCCAGCTCCTCATGCCAAGTAGAAATGACATCAACATTAGGGGTTTTACAGTGAGCCGCCAGTGCCAGATGCTCATTACAGCAGAGGCATTACAACAACTTAGTCTCCATTCAAACAAACTCGACATATCAGCTTTCAGATCACTGCTTATATTAATTTAGAATTATGGTGCACTCAGTAAATTACTCGTTTAAAAATTTTAACCTCAACAGAAATTAATAGTACTGTAAAAAAAAAAAAAAAGATGTACAGACTTCAGTCATTTCAGCAATCTAATAAAAGCCACGTTGAGATCACATGACCAGCCTTATAATAAAATCAGAAACTGAAGCATGATACTATATTTACGCCATGTATCATGATCATGATGATTATTGTATTATGTATCATGATGATTAGCATAAAAACAATACTAAGTGCACATTTAATGTATGGTACCTACAAAACTTCATGAGTCTTTAAGTTTCTAGCCAATGCAAATGTGTTCGGTGTGGTTATAGCAGGGAAGGGGATGAACTGGGTTGATGTAAGGACTGCCACTGACTGAGTTTATAAACCACAATGTCACTATTGTGGTCTGCAGAGATTTAACTCCATAGACGCACACACAAGACATCAGTCAGTACAGTGAGAGACATTACTAACACTTACTGGTGGGGGAAAAATAAATTTTGATGTGACTGAATGAGGTTATGTTGTAACGCCCCTATACACACTCAGGTCTAAAGTCTGGGTGGTTTAGTATAGTACTTACATTGAAGACGGAGGAGAGGTTAACAGTGGGACTGGATCCATCAGTCCACTCTGCTGTGTCTGTACTGCTGCTCAACTGTCTGTTCCTCTCATATTCCTTTAACTATGGAGAACAAGAGGTCAAAGAGAGCTGTCCCCTCCCCCTTACACTCACACACCCTATCTGTTGCAGAAATAGAGTCAGCGAACACCCCATACAACCATGTATACATAGACAAACACACAAAGCTTTCACCAGTCACCAGCAAAATACATTAAAAAGACAGAGACAGGGACACACAGAAACGTCATCTCCATTCAAAATGAGTGTTTTTTTTTAAATAACTATTTATATAAACTACCATTCAAAAGTTTGGGTTTTTGAATGTCAGAAAATGTTAGAATGATTTCTGAAGGATCATGTAACACTGAAAACTTGAGTAACAATTGCTGAAAATTCAGCTTTGTCATCATCACAGGAGTAAATGACACTTTAAAATATATTCAAATAGATATATCACAATATTACTGTTTTTAAATTTTTTTATTAAATAACTCCTTACTGAGCTTTCAAAAACTATATTACTGACTGTATAACACAACACACTACAGACCCTAGGCTTTCGAACAGTTTTCTATTTATAGGCTTTTGTACATATGAATAATTAACTTGTTCCTGTATTTTTATATGTATTTGATTTATTCGATGTATATATGAATAATATAATCTATTAAATACGTGTTCTCCTTCTAGGGAACTTGTTCTGTGTCCTCATAGTGTCCCCTAGAGGATGCAGCATCTCGTTCCCTCTCGGAGAACCATGGTTATATGCATTACCCGAGACGTTCCCTTCTAGGGAACTCCTGCTACGTCTCATTCCCCCTTGGGAAACTATGGTTGCATGCATAACCTGAGACGTTCCCCCTTCTAGGGAATTCACACTGCGTCCTCTAGCAGACACTATGGGGATGCAGCCCATCATTCCCTCTCGGGTAACCATGATGTTTTGTATTATTAAACTTACATTTATTGGTAGGGGTATTAGTTCAATAAATTGTTCGGTATGTAATTCGTACCGAACCGAAAGCCTTGTAATGAACGGTTCAATACGAATATGAATGTATCGTTACACCCCTAGCTTTTAGGATACAAATGTTTCTGTCACTTCAATTTCAGTTTTTTACCACTGAAACAAAATTTAAAAGCTGCTCTTTTTATAAAATGGATAAAAATGCACAATGATCATTGGCTGATCCTGGGTCAATTTTCATGCTACACTGTGCACCATTAGACTTAGCCTAAAACTAATTAGAATTTAAAACTAATTAAAAAAAAAAAAACGTGCATGATGCCTTTGGACACACAAAGAAACACCACAAAAACACAAAGAACATAGAACAAGTAAAGCAACATTAATTTAAAAAATACATTTGCATTCAAACATAAACATAAGAGGACAGACACGTTCATGCATGCTTACAGCATGTATGATGTCAACTATCCACAAAGGCTTAGCATTGATTCAAACTTTAGATGGTCATTACATAGATAAATCAACTACCTATCAACTCCCGAAGGAGGAAAAACTGAAGCAGAAGAGACTTTAAAGAATATAGAAAACCCTGTTGGTTAAAAGAATCAATGTCAGCCTTGTGGAGAGAAGGAAGCCACATTCTACTATCATCCATTAGGTTGATTATCAGATGATAATTAATCATTATCATGTTCTTAAAACACAATGACAGAGGAAAAAAAGACACCTGCAATCACCCGAAACACCTAAACAGTGAAAAAGGACATAAGAAATCTATCCAACCAATCCCAGCTAACCCTACGTCAGAGAATTAGGCACCAAAGACCCTCTTCCGTCTCAACAAAACATGATTTGCACTAAGAAATCTACTGCAGCTCTCAGATGCAGGGTCAGTACGCATGTATTTATATGTATGTGAGTGTGTGTATGTGCGTTTGGAGGAAGCAGGGGGCATCAGTCTGGGTAAGTAAGGTTAGTACACATGAATGTAAGTCTGGAAAGCTCATTTGTGTTATTGCTCGGGGATAATGCGATGTTTACCCGTGCCAGCGCCTCCTCCACTGTGATCATCTTCTCTTTCACCATCATCATCAGCTGAATCCGTTCTTCATCACTCATGGTAATCTCACTGGCCACATAGCCAATGTCCTCTCCTGGAGGGTCAAGGGTCATAGGTCAACAGTGAAGAACAAGAACAAGAGCAAGGAAAAGCCCCTTTAGGGCAAGCCAGTTCATTCAGTGATCATCATATTGTGTCAAGATCATATTTCAAAAACATTTTGGTAGTGCAAAATTACAAAATTGGTCTAGCTTTAGTCATTCTACAGTGAACAATCCGTATCAAAATACGGATCTTCTCTCATATAGTGTCTCTGAGCAATAAAAACAAGTGAGGGAAGAGTTATGAAGGGAGAACATGAGAAAACAGAGTGAGATTGTTTTTATTACCTTTTGACGTTTGCCTTGTGACCCCTTTCTGTGACTTTCGAAAGTTCTGCCAGAAGGATTTGTTTTTCTTCTTGTTGTCCCATTTTCCTGTATGTGAAGAGAGGAGAAAGCCATCAGGGCATCACACTCATTAACGTTTGTATAAACATCAACTCCAAAATGTCTAAATTTAATTATTTACAAAAATAACTGACTCCACATCTCTTTTCTAACATCTATACTTCTGCCAATCTACAAAACAGACTGTTTTTTAGCGTTTACATTCCAGTCTGGTTTAATACCAAATAATTCTAATGAGATTTCCTCAAAACCACCAAAAGATAATCATAATAATAGCTGAATAGTTTTCATAATCAAACACAAACCTGATCCATCTTCAGAGCTGGATTTGTGCAGAGGAATTCTGATGAAAAATATAGAGAAGAACGGAATTAGGACATGTTTAATAAAACATTTCAACATCTCAGCACTGAACATTACATTTCTCATTTCTCAAGGCCATATGCCTTATCTCCTACTGACAGGTAGTATGTGTATATATGAGTGGTAGCTGGATTTGTGTTAACCAAATGTATAGAGAGATTTATCGGATTTGAGGCAGTAGAGGGCAGTGTGGTGCTGTTCACAGAGAATATGTCAGGCTCCTGAGGCTCACAGGGCACAGATGAGATGCTCTGGAGATGCAGCGAATCGAAACAAGGAAGACAGAAAGTGAGAGAGGGAGGAAAAAGGGAACAAGAGCCACCACAGGACAGACACTGGCTGTTTATATTTCCACTTCACTCCTCTGAGGCACAGTGCCCTTGGAAAATACCAAAATAATAAAAATCTAACACACACCAGCACTCATTTATGGAGTCAAAGGATAAACATACAGCACCAAGATTCCACAGATGATATATTGACCCTGACAAAAGAAATCTGGCCTAATTACATCACCCTTTAATACAGATACACCACCTTTGAAAGCAGTTTATATTAAATTCTTACACTAATATCTGCATGTACACTGCCGCTCAACAATCTGGAGTCTGTGTTTTCGTCTCTTATGTGCACCAAGGCTGCATTTTTTTGATTAAAAATACAATAAAAACAATCATTTTCTGCTTTAAATGATAGTTCACTTCTAAAATAAAAATTTCCTGATAATTTAATCGCACGGTTAATTCTTCATGAGTATTTCAGCTCAGAAAGTTAGGGTAGGGTGAAAAACTCTCTCATTTTCTCCTACAACTTAATCCAACATCATTGTTTTACCTTTTTTTGTAAAGTGCGTTTGACTTTTTGCATGTTCGTTTTGTAAACACGGTGTTGCTACTTATGCATAATTCAAGCACGTGATTATGTAATAATCAGATTATGTGTTTACAGTCGAGCTAGCACAAGATGAGCATTTGTGGTTAACAAGTATATAAATTGTATTTTTTTTTTATATAAAATGACCAATCAATTTGCTAGATAAGGCCCTTATTCCTAGGCTGGGATCGTTTAGAGCCCTTTGAAGCTGCACTGAAACTGGAATTTGGACCTTCAACCTGTTGGCCACCACTGAAGTCCACTATATGGAGAACAATCCTGGAATGTTTTCCTCAGAAACCTTAATTTTTTTTCCACTGAAAAAAAAAAAAGATATTAACATCTTGGATGACATAGGGATGAGTAAATTATCAGGAAATTTGTATTCTGGAAGTGAACTTATCTATTAATATGTCAAAATGCAAAATTGTTCCTGTCTTCACATCACATGATCCGTCAGAAATCATTCAATATTATTTTTAATGTTGAAAACAGTTACATTGCTTAAAGGAGAAGTTCACTTTCAGAACAAAAATCTAAAGATAATTTACTCACCCCCTTGTCATCCAAGATATTCATGTTTTTGTTTCTTCAGTCGTAAATAAATTATGTTTTTTGAGGAAAACTCTCCATACAGTGGATTTATGTAGTGCCTGCGAGTTTGAACTTCTAAAATGCAGTTTAAATGCAGCTTCAAAGGGCTCTAATCGATCCCAGCCGAGGAAGAAATGTCTTATCTAGCGAAAAGATTGGTCATTTTCTAAAAAAAAAAAAAAAAAAATACGATTTATTTACTTTTTAACCTCAAATGCTCGTGTTGTCTTGCTCTGGGAGTACTCTGGTTCAAGACAGTTAGGGTAGGTCTAATTTTCTCCAACTTCAAAATCGTCCTACATTACTGCAGAAGTACCGACTCAGTGCAAAGATCAAACACCCTTTACAAAAAAAGATAAAACTGCAATAAAGGACGATTTTGAAGTTGGAGGAGAAAATGAGATGGGAGTTTTTCAACCTACCCTAACTGTCTTGAACCAGAATATACAGAATACACGCAGAGCTAGACAAGATGAGCATTTGAGGTTAAAAAGTATATAAAATGTAATTTTTTTTTTTTTTTTTTTTTTTTTTTTAGAAAATAACCATTCGTTTCACTAGATAAGACCCTTCTTCCTCGGCTGGGGAAGCTGAGCCCTTTGAAGCTGCATTTAAACTGCATTTTAGAAGTTCAAACTCTGGGGCACCATCGAAGTCCACTATATGGAGAGAAATCCTGAAATGTTTTCCTCAAAAAAACATAATTTCTTTACGACTAAAGAAAGAAAGAAAGACATGAACATCTAGGATGACAAGGGGGTGAGTAAATTATCTGTAAATTTTTGTTCCAGAAGTAAACTTTCCCTTTAATATTTTTGTGAATATTCCTAACATTAAAATAAAACTACTTTTTAGCCTTGTTTTTCAGACGGAACAACTGGACACACCATCCTGATTTGGGAAAATGTCCCATGTTTACATTCCCATTAGTCGTGTGACATGGATCATGTTGACTTTGTCATACGGCTGGTTGTAAAAAGCTGTGTGAAACTGGGCCATGTGTTAACTACCAGTGAGAGGAAACATCTGAACTGTGCCGACTGTCAACAAAACCCAAAATACAGAGAGTGAAGAAAACATTCTGTCTCAAACATGTGTTTGTTCTGCAGATGAGGACATGAACGCAAGTATGCAAGTGTGTGTGTGTTGTGGTTTTCTCATTTGGGTGGTGGATTTTCACTCATCCTTGGCTTAAGAAAACAATCTCAATCTAGTCTGCACTAAAGTAAACACTGACACAGGCATGTAAGCATACACTAACACACACTGTCCTGCACCTATGTGCTGCGGGTCTGGTTTTCTCCACAGGAAGACTGTGTTTTACCAGTCACTTGTGCTTAAATCATTACGGTTGCGTGCATGTATGCTTTTCATCTGCTGTCCATGTGTCCCAAATACATCTATGACATTCAAGAGAACAGTGTGTGTGTTTAGCATCAGGTCAGATGTTACATGTCATTACAAGGACTGTGAAAATGTGCTTGTGTTAAAAACACAGATTCCTGCATATTTCATGACATCCACTGCGCTCTGACCAAATAAAGACGTCAACGCTGCTCTGTGTGTTTGAGACACACAGAGCAGGCATGACGGAGGCCTCCATGAATTATTATATCATTATGCTGCCATGGCAACACAAACTTTCTGTTTAACCTCTCATTCATCCCACACAGAATCCAAAGGCAGTCTCCTGCTTGTATGCTAACTGCATCCAATGCTAAAAAGGCCCTATTGTAGAGCAGCTCAGTAAATTAGGCTCCATTCAGGATTTCTGCTATTGACAGAGCTGTATGTGTGCGAGCACAGTGTGACCAGCATACAATAAAAGCATGTTACAGTCCGTCAGTTTCTTTCTTTTCTCTGGCAGGGTGTTTTGTGTCTTTACTGGTGTGTGTCTAGCAGAATATAAACCCTGCTAGCTGCATTCCTTCACTGCGAGTAACTGTCATGTCCACTATCTCTGAAACAGAGGAATCCTTGGCTTGCTGAGATTGTTATTCAGAGAATGTGATGGAAGAACACTTCACTATATTTACTTTCTCCACACGCGTCAACTGTGTCTTTCAATTTAATACGAGGCATGTTTGGGATGAACAACTAGATGCAACAGAAATTGTTTGGGTTAAATAATGATTTCTATGAGGATTTTGTCAATTTGAAACAATTTTGGGCATCATCTACTGTTTTCAACTACTCAGATATGCAATTAAAACTCCACTTTAAGGTTTTGACTCCCTGTCCAATGACATAAACTTCTAAGTTTGACCAATTTTAATAACTTGAGAGAGAATAGCCCTAATATTGATAATTGTGATCCTGGACCATAAAACCAGTCACAAGGGTCAATGTTTTGAAATTGAGATTTATACAGCTGAATAAATAAGCTTTCTATTGATATATGGTCTGTTAGACTAGGGCAATATTTGGTCGAGATATTTAGAAATAGATATTTGGGAAAAAAATCAAAATACTCAGAAAATCGCCTTTAAAGTCATCCAAATGAAGTTCTAAGTAATGCATATTACTGATCAAAAATTAGGTTGTGATATATTTATGGTAGGAAATTTACAAAATATCTTCATGGAACATGATTTTTACTTAATATCCTAATGATTTTTGGCATGAAAGAAAAATCGATCATTTTGACCCATACAATGTATTTTTGGCTATTGCTACAAATATACCTGTGCTACTCAAGACAGGTTTTGTGGTCCAAGGTCACATATTTAGTTTCCAAAGTGTGAGATCAGTCATATTACTATGCCAACACATTCCCACTATTGCATAAAGAGGAACATCACGTTGTTCTCATCAGTGACGTATCACTACAGTGATGTATGTTCACTGTTATTTTGGAGCTGGGAGTGGGCTAACTTCCTCTTTCCTCTAGTCAAACTGCTGATGAAGAGGGACACTGCTATCCAAGGGTGCACCTGGTATCCTACGATTGGTTGGTTTGCTTCCTTACACCTGGCTTTGGAGTTCAGAACACATATACGATGGAGAACAAAACACATATACAAAGATCGCAAAGGAAGCGTCCAGGAAGTGGCCTTCACTAGAGGTCATGGTAAATGGAGCTTGAGGGATTTCCTTGAAGCCACACACACTCGAAACACATCCATGCTCTCTGTACCCTGCTACATTTCTACCACCTTAATATAATGAGGAAAAAATATAATTCAGTAAAAAGCAGGTTAAAAAAGCTACATAAAGCTGATTTGGTATTTCTTATTATTAACGCTGAAAACAATTTTACACTACCAGTCAAAAGTTTTTGACAGTAAGATTTTTAATGTTTTAAAGTCTCTTCTGCAAATCAAACCTGCATTTATTTGATCCAAAATACAGCAAAAGCAGTAATATTGTGAAATATTTTTAGTATTTAAAATAACTGCTTTCTATTTAAATATATATTTCAAAGCAGCTAAGTTTTCTGCATCATTACTCCAGTCTGCAGTGTCACATGATTCTTCAGAAATCATTCTAAAATGCTGATTTGCTGTTCAAGAATTTTATTATTATTATTATCAATATTTAAAACATTATTTAGCTTTAGTGATAATAAAGACATTGATAATGTTACAATGGATTTTTATTCCAGATAAATACTGTTCTTCTGAACATTTTATTCATCAAAAAAATCTGATTATTAGAATGATTTCTGAAGGATCATGTGACTGGAGTAATGAAGCTAAAAAATCAGCTTTGAAATCACAGAAATAGCTTTAAAATATATTCAAATAGAAAACAGTTATTTTAAATAGTAAAAATATTTCAAAATTTTACTGTTTTTGCTGTACTTTGGATCAAATAAATGCAGGCTTGGTGAGCAAAGAGACAAAAAAAAAAGAAATCATACTGTCCAAAAACTTTTGACTGAAAGGGCTATAACTGTTGCTATATAAAGTTCAAAAGAACAATTTATTTGAAATAGAAACCTATTAGTGTGTATTTGGAGGAGGACTAAACACACACACACACACACACACACACACACACACACACACACGTTTCTCACTGTCATCGGGTTCTCTGCTGTACAGAATGAACAGCCTTTCTGGAGGCCAAGGCCTCTTCTAATCATACAGACAGGAAGTTGAGGTAGTCTGGCAAAGACTGTTTTGTCCGGTATGGCACTGTGCTGATAATGTCACAGACAATTCTAAAGAATAGGATATGAAACAAGGCTGCATAAAATCATCTTGTGATTATGGAAAATATTATGATTACGATTTAAACTGCGATATGACAAACACCTAACATATTGCTTCTGCTTAGATATCAATGTGGAAAGAATAAAAGCGGCTCTCACAGAAAACTTAAAGTAGCAACAATCTTGGTTTTATCTATCTGTTGTTTATTGGACTTTGAGATGTGGGTGATGAACGTAAAACTGCCTTTAAGTTACACTACCATTCAAAAGTTTTTGAGCAGCAAGAATGTTTTTTAAAGAAGTCTCTTCTGCTCACAAAGCCTGCATTTATTAGATCCAAAGTACAGCAAAAACAATATAATTTTTGAAATATTTTTACTATTTAAAATGTTTTCTATTTGGATCCATTTTAAAATGTAATTTATTCCAGTAATCAAAGCAAAATTCTCAGGATCATTACTTCAGTCTTCAAATCATTCTAATATCCTGATTTTTACTGTTTTTGCTGTTCTTTGGATCGAATAAATGCAGGCTTGGTGAGTAAAAGAGACTTAAAAAAAAACATTAAAAATCTTACTGTTAAAAAACTTAAAGTTAAATCAACTATATAAATATTAAGTGAATTCTGAGTGAAAAATTGAAAAATCGAAGTGGCTTCAGTCAATTAAAGCTAGTTTCACAGCCATCATAAAGCAGAGTACCAGTCAAACCCAGCCACATGTGCACAGCACCGCAGAGACATTTAAATGATGAAAGATGTGTCAGCTCCATATGTTTTACATTTATCTAAGCATACTACTACTCTCCAGAGAGTGTGAATGACAGCGGCAGAATTTAATTTTTTCCATGGCACGTGGACTGCTCATTCCCACAGGAACAAACCATCAACACGGACAAGATGCATGGAGGCACAACGCTGTTTGAGCACTGACATCACATATTTAAAAACCTCATCTTCACAAAAACTCTAGCATTCTGAAATTCACGACATGACTAATACACTTTAAATCAGCACACTGACCTTTGCCAATTGTGTGGGCACAGATGATGTTATGTGTATCGTGTTAGGCTTATTTAAGCAATAATGCTAAATAAAGTTCATTTAGTCATCTTGTGTACTATAAACTCACTGAGTCTCACTTAAGTCAGAATTTCTTTCTTCCTCTCTCTAATCAGCCAGTTTCATCTTAAACATCTAAGAACAATGGATGGAAGGAAGGAAGCCTGGAAGCACCAAGATGTGAAGAAGTAAAACGGAGGAATTCACACCCATTCATAGACACACACACACTTACACTCAGGGGTAGATGGGGGAAGGAGAGTAGGACCTGATGTGCGTGATCATATATTTGAGAGGTCTGTAGTTGCATTCAAGTTTAGGTTTAGGTAAACCATTAAGATTTAGATTTTAAAAACTATCCTGGGTCTGATTTATTAGTATTGTTAAGATTTACACTTGACCGAGTGCAGGTTTGAGTGAGATTTTCTTACTTTCTCTCAGTCTCTGGAGTGGACACCTCACTGCTGATGCCAAACGATTCCTGTGTACACAGACAACACTGCGGTTAATTATTGCAATTACACACACACACTGATTTTAATCACTGATGATACACAAATCTGTGTAATCGGAGCATGCAGTCAGCTGAGGTGTTGTGTTGTAACAGTGAGTTATGGTGATGACTGCAGGTGTGCTAAGGTCTGAAAACAGATATGCACAGCATTGTGGCTCGACTGACCTGGATGTCTGAGCGTAGCTGTGAAGAGTTGAAGCTGGTGTCTGCTTTTTCCTGCAAAACACACATAAAAAGGGAGGGTTAGGAACAAGGACACACAAACACACACTGACACTAATAAAGGGCCCCACACCCATATGCCAAAAGCTTGTCTTGTGATTAAGAAAGCCACACCCTCTGCCCCCTGTGCACAAATCACCTGAGGCACACTGAACTCGCCAGTCCTGTGCAACTGCACAAGAAAGTGAAAAAATAAATAAATAAATAAATTAACACGTGGATTGAGTTAAACCTACTGGAAATACAGCACACGTGAACCCCGAAGCTAACACTGTCAATCAGCACCTAAGCATTTACGCAAAATATAATAGCAAAGTAATCTGAGGATTGGAAAACACTGATATGGTCAAAAATACATTTGGTTGAAGATTAGAAGTGTTTTTTTTTTTTTTATAAATTAAACATTTAATTATGATTGATTTATTTTAGTTCTAAACAAAAAGATTTTTAAAACAAAATTTAAACGGTTACCAAAATATGTAATCAGACAAACACCACCAGTCAAAAGTTTTTGAACAGTAAGATTTTTTATGTCTCTTCTGCTCACCAAGCCGTCATTTTTTTGGTCAAAAATACAGCAAAAATAGTAATAAAGTATTTTTTAAATTTAAAATAAATGCTTTCTATTTGAACATATTTTAAAATGAAATTTATTCCTGTGATCAAATCTAATTATATAATTATAGAAATTTATTTAGCAAGGATGCTTTAAATTGATCAAAAGTGAAGATGAAGACATTCATAATGTTACAAAAGTTTTCTATTTCAGATAAATGCTGTTTTTCTAAACTTTCTATTCATCAAAGAAACCTGAAAAAATTCTACTCAGCTGTTTTTACATAATAATAATAATAATATTAATAAATATTTTTGAGCAGCAAATCAGAATATTAGAATAACTTCATGTGACTGAAGTAATTATACTAAAAAATCAGCTTTGAAATAATAGGAATAAATAACATTTTAAAATGTATTCAAATAGAAGTTTTTTTTTTAAATAGTAAAAAATATTTCAAAATTGTACTGTTTTTGCTGTACTTTTGATGAAATAAATGCAGGCTTGGTAAGCAGAAGAGAAAAACATTAACAATCTTACTGGTCAAAAACGTTTGACTGGCAGTGTATGTTGTATCTTGGATGGAAAAAAAATGTTGTCAACCGAGTTCAAATTCAAATATTTTTAGAGGGGTAATAAACCTGTAAATCAAGAAGAACTTGCACTTCACAGGTAACCTCATTGTTTAGGAATCTTGCCACCCCAAGTTGTCTGTTTGCTTTTTTTTACTGACCATGGTCTTGAAGCGACAGGTCTGGTAGGTGGCAGAATGGCCTAGTTGAGCAGAGGTTGAGCTAGTTCTTTTATTTTTCTTTCAGCAACCCTAAAGGATTGTACGTCCTATCAGCAACTTATCAGGCTGATGGGAACGTCTATTTTGTTACCAGTAAACACTATATCACTGCTTGCTCATTCTCACTGCTCACTTCTCAAAACCAAGACTTCTGCTCGTAGCCTGACCTCCACACATCTGCATTTGTGTGAAAGTGCACATCAGCGGTTTAAAGGCTTCTGTAAAATTCCTTGTTTAGTAAACACTAAACTTGACTTAAAGGGGTCACGAACTGCCTTTTTTATGATTTTGTATGGTTCTCCAAGGTCCACTAATAATGTTATCAAGATTTTACTTTAAAAAACAATATTTAGAAGTAATAGGCTATTTTCTGTCCTGTTTTGATCCCCCCTCATTGGAACACTCTGTTTGAATAGGCATGGCGGACTGTAGACTCAGAAGTAAATGCACACTGCTATGATTGGCTAACACTTGTGTTTGTTTGACAGCCTACTTGCTTCACAGATGGACACTGCTGTGATTTAGCTTTAAAACACATAAAAACCTTAGATCAAACGATCTGTACTAACAGCCAAAGCAAAAAACTAAACAAAAACAAAAAAAAAAAAGCATAAAAACAGTTACACTTGTGTGCAACATTACCGTCAAATTCAATATAGTCAGCACAGCATTGTCTTTTAGTTTCAATCTTTCTGAAAATCCTGCGTCGAATTGTGCCTTGTTTGTAAACGAATCTGCAGTAAAATGAAGTGAACAAAGGACCAAAGTTCTTACTGACCCGGTCTGGATCTTCACTAAAAATTCGGGATCAGAATGAAGGCAATGCAAAGACTGTTTTCCCACAAATTCCCACTTTATTGCATCTTGTTGTCTTTGGAGCCATCTTTATTGTTTGGTTTTTGCATAGATCTGCATTTGGCTCTCTTGTTATTTACACTATGTACGCAACCTGTTGTTTTGAAAGATTGTCTTCGATATAAGCCGTTTTTAGACTAATAAGAAAGTTCCGACCTCTTATATGTCAAAATATCAAGGAAATTTTGATTTCTCAGTTATCTCAGTCCCCTTTAAAATTAAATAAAATGTGACACTGCACAACAAAACCAACAAAACCTTTTTTTTATGGCAAAAATCATTAGAATATTGAGTGAAGATTATGTTCCATGATATTTTTCTACCGTAAATATATCAAAACTTAATTTTTGGTTAGTTATATGCATCGCTAAGAACTTAATTTGGACAACTTTAAAAGGCAATTTCTCAGTATTAAGATTTTTTTGCACCCTTAGATTCCAGAATTTCAAATAGATGTATCTCGGCCAAATATTGTCCTATCCTAACAAACCATACATCAATGGAAAGTGTATTTATTCAGCTTTTAGATGAATGGTGACTGGTTTTGTGGTTCATAGTCACAAATATGCAAAAATTATAATATAAAACATGTAGTAGAACGAGAGAATCAGCAAAGACTGCTAAATAATATAGTTATTAAATATCATTATGGCAGAATGTTGATAGAGTTATACAATGTTTGGATGAAAAAGACCCCCTAATAGGGCTGGGCGATTAATCGAAAAATAATCGAAATCGACATTCAGAACCTATAATCGTTAAAATTTTTCCAGGAAGATTATTTCAATTACTTTCCCTTTAAAAAACACTAGCGCTCCGTTCCGTTATTCTGCCGACATGTCGATGGAGAGCTTAAACAGTATTTATACAGTAAAAAGTATTTACAGGATATACAAGGGTAATTTTATTTAGAGGAGATACTGCTTATTTTCTACTTTTAATATGAAAAACATTGAAAATTATTTATTTTGTTTCCAATAGTGCAAGTTATTTATTTTCACTAATTTAAGAAAAATGTGACTTTTCGTTTTAAGCAATGCTTGCTGTAATTTCAGTTGTTCAACACTGATGTTCAATTAATAATCATAGATCGTAGATAGTGTGTTTCCTTCAATTATTTTAAAATCAAGTAATGCACCCTTCATCCAAAAATCTCTCGCTTGTAATATGTGAACATATTTACTGTACAAAACTTGTCAGTGAACTATGAGGGCAAAAAAATATTATATAAATATAATTTTATTAATAAATAAAATAATCGTTCATTAATCGTAATCGGGTTAAAATGTTCAATTAATCGAGATTTTGATTCTAAGCCAAATTGCCCAGCCCTACCCCCTAACACAACCACCTGGATCTGATCACATATGGCCCTTGGAAGTGTGTAGATGGTGGACAGCACAGTGGAAAATTTGTGTCCAGACCCTCACTTATCACGGTAGTAATCTTCAAGCCTCTTTTCCTACAAGCGAAGCATTTTCATCAGAAAGTAGCACTGTTTTTTAGGCCAGGATGGCTGTTTGTGTGTGTTTTGTCTCTATGCCACTCCATCCATCTGCTTTAGCACTCAGTGGTGTGTTGGTAAAGTCCGGAAGCTTCTAAGTAGTAAATCAGACGTTCTGCTGTAAAAGTGGAAGAGTCATCCAGGACAGAAAGAAGAATTCACTCACTCTCTCTCTCTCTCTCTCTCTCTCTCTCTCTCACACACACACACACACACACACACACACACACACACACACACGTTGTGCCCACAGTTGAAGTTATTCCCCCATGAACACACACTGGCCAAAGTAAACACACATACACAGGTCTGTGTTCTGTATCATCAGCAGCAGGGCATCAACTGCCCCATACCCACTGGGCACATGCTCCCATTGGCACACACTGAATCATCTGTACACACTGCTGCTGGCCGTGTCATCCAAAACACATATCCACACACAAAGAGATGCTCTGTGCCTGTGCACACTCACTGACACAGACCCACAGACACACACTCACAGCCTTCACAACAACTCAAGTAATAGTACAGATGTACACTAGACAGACACTGTACCTCTTGACATGGTTTGGTTCAGTGTCTGTCAATATTTATACCACTATATGGGAAACGTCTATGTGTAGAGCTAAAAGACAACCACTTAATGACTGACAATATGAAGATCATTCTGAGGTCCAGCAGCTGGTGGTTGATGAGCGACTGCGTGTCTGTGATTGCATGTGCATGACTGGATTTGTACTATGCATGCTGAAGATGAATTTGGCCTAATAGGCAGGACACTGTCACTACTGTATACACCCACACCCACATATAAAGATAAAACAGAGTGCATGCTCACAAAAAAAAATAAACATAGTTGTGAGATGTTGGAGCATGATAATGCAGCCACTCCCTAAACTAAAAATGAATTTGACTGAACATATTCAAGCTCTTTACATGATAACTGTGTGATTTAGAAGAGAGACAGAGTGATTTCTATTGAAAGAGGTCCATCAGAAGTGGTAATATGTAAACTCCTCCTTCAATATCAACACTATGCTGCACATTTTGGGGAAAACATTGAAAAAAGAGATTTTTCTAATCATGCTTTTCTCTCATTTTGACTACATTTTAGCTTAGCACCATGCTAATATCAAACTCTACTGGAAACAACTAAGCATCTAACAGCAGAATATAGCAGCTCTTTAAGTAGAGCATTTTTAAATCAGTCACTTCCACAACGGTTAGCATGCAGCCTTAAAGGAGAAGTTCACTTCCAGAAAAAAAAATGTACAGATACTGTACTCACGTCATCCAAGATGTTCATATGTCTTTCTTTCTTCAGTTGTAAAGAAATTATGTTATTTGAAGCAAACATTTCAGAATTTTTCTCCATATAGTGGACTTCAATGGTGCCTGTGAGTTTGAACTTCCAAAATTCAGTTTAAATGCAGCTTCAAAGGGCTCTAAATGATCCTAGTCGAGGAAGAACGGTCTTATCTAGCAAAACGATCGGTTATTTTCTAAAAAAATAAAATAAATTATAATTTATATACTTTTTAACCTCAAATGCTCATCTTGTAGAGCTCACGCAGAGCTAGGTGTATTTCAGGTCAATACAGTTATGGTATGTCGGAAAATCTTATTTTCTCTTCCAACTTCAGAAGTACTGACCCAGTGTTTACAAAGTAAACGTGCAAGGAAGGTCAAACACCCTTTACAAAAAAAGGTAAAACAGCGATGTAGGACTGTTTTGAAGTTGGAGGAGAAAATGAGATGGGAGTTTTTTTGACATACCCTAACTGTCATAAACCGGAATACACAAAGTTTACGCAGAGCTAGACAAGATGAGCATTTGAGGTTAAAAAGTATATCAATTGTACAATTTTTTTTTTAGAAATTAACCGATCGTTTCACTAGATAAAACCCTTCTTTCTCGGCTTTAAAAGGTAGTTGCCTATGCAGGAATAGATCATTGCAAGGTTTTGGAACAGCTATTTTGTCTGAAAAAGAGATATAGAGACAGACAGAGATGTGGTGGGATGGCTGGCACAGCAGCATTAGTGGGTTTAAACTAACTGAAGGAGGCTTATGAGGTGTTTTACACAAATTCATAAAGAGTTTCAGTGTGCAGGGCAGAACACACACAGTCAGGCTGGCAGCAAAAATGCCTGTATGGGTGGATACGGTTGGCTTATGAGAAAAGTTTTGGCTTCTACTGTCCAATCAGGAGAGAGACGTTTGGTTGAGTAACAGGTAGAGAAGGTGTCCTTGTAGAACCAGACCAACCATTCCTACTGCTGTAACAAAAACATACACACTCACAGTTTGTGACGTTTTGTGGGTACACTATTTCAGTATTCCAGCTGTGTGGTTTCAACCTGGAGATACCAGTCAAAGGGAGGGAGTCAAGTTGTTTCTCATGCTGAAGTAAACAGGTAAGTACTGTATGTCAGTGTCAGGAAAGAACTGGGCAACACTGAATGCATAACCTGCCGTTTGGTGTGCGTGTATGTGGGTTCCCCCTCAAACAAAGGTTCACTTCCATAACATGACCTACTTTCAGACCAACAGGAATTAAATCAACATGCCTTTGAGTAAACCACAAGCCTGTGCCTGAGAAAAAGAGAGGGACAAAACAGTGAAAAATCATTAAAGCAAAGGGTGTGACTAAAATTACTCTTAAGAGCAATTACAGAATTGTCATGTTAAAGTAGAACCCCCCTAAACCCAGTGGTGGAGGTAACGAATTACAACTACTCACGTTACTGTAATTAAGTACATTTTTTGGGTATTTGTACTTTCATGAGTATAATTTTAAGTCTGTAATTTTACTTGTACTTGAGTACAAATTAACCTGAGTAATTTACTTAATTACTTTTAAAATTACAATTCGTTACAGAGTACTGAAATTTGAATATTATATTTTAACCACTGACCGGCATTTCGGTAGCCAATAAAAATATCGCTTCTTAACGGACCAATGAAAAGCCTGGTATGGTATTTGAACCGAAAAACAAGTTCCGTTTCTACGTGTTTTTACAACGTAGAGTAATGTATCACGGACATATCACGAATCCTTTCAGAAACAAAGTGTAGAGAGAGTGTAAATAAGAGACTGATTGTACAGTATAGCGAGCATCCTTGATTATAATAGAGCTTTGTGATATTGCGATCCAAAACGAGTAACAGCTTTTAATAATTTTTAAGGGAGTTTGTAAATGAGATATTGATTTAATACAACAGCTAAATAAACAAGAAGTTATTATTAAGTGACTTTATTGTCTGACTATAACACTATTGCCTAATTTTGCTCTATTTCCTGGTCAAAAGTAGTCTGAAACAAGTCACTTCTGAGCCGCTGAGCGTTTATGAATGAACATGCGTTTTTAAAGGAATCTAGTGAAATGACTCAATTTCCCATTCATAAAAACAGCTCACTTATTCTGAGTGAATGAATTATTTGATTCAGTCATTAAATCAGTGTCTTGCTGCCACCTGCTGGCAGATCGTTTCGGTTATTTAAATCATTTAATATTTCTGTATTCAAATTTTAATATTTTATAGATGATATAACTGCAAGAGAAAAGCATGGAAATATATATTTCCTCCCATCTCATATTTATTTGTCTTACAAACATTTACTGTGTCCGGTATAATAAGAATGGGGACTGGTGGAAAGCAATCACGGATGCAGTTGCAATGTATATTGCAAAATATATGGTGCCCATATGTTGTGGAAAAGCTGGGGTTTCTTTACATGCTAAATGTCTTAGGGGGGAACAATCTATTTTAAATCGTAAATCGGATTTTTTGTGAAAAAATCTGGGATTTTATTTTTAGGACATTTCGCCCAGCTCTAACTAGAACATGCAAATCTATCATCATTGTAATACAGACTGTATTAATTAATTCCTAATTTGTTTATTTGTTCTTATTGCATTGCTTACTGTGTACTTGTTTTAATATCTTAAATATATATATTAGTAAGGCATACTTTTTTTTCTTATTGTGTTATGTAATGAATGGAACCTATAATTTAATTTGTATAATTCCTCTATTAATTTTTCCCCCGGAGGAAACAACCATCTAAGATTGATCAGTACCATGATATCATAAAAGCAGCGTGTGCTTTATTGCCTGGATCTTGTCTGATTCAGCAATTATAGCTAATTCAATAACCAGCTAAAAAGTAATTAGTACTCTGAGTAGTTTTTATGAAGAGTAATTTGTACTTTTACTTAATTACTTTTTTAACACCAGTACTTTTACTTGTAATTGAGTACAATTTCAGCAATGTAACGGTACTTGTAATTGAGTATACATTTTCAGTACTCTTTCCACCACTGCCTAAACCGTATCAACCATATCAAGTGTTGTGGAGTATCTCACATTAGCAATGCTAATAAGTTGGCTAGCTTTAGTAGTCAGTAGCTCAGTCACATGCATTTATATATAAATAATACTGATGCTTCAGAAGGAAAAACAATGCATTAAGAGCCAGGGTGAAAACTTTTTGAATTCAGGGTTGAATCAAGGTAAATTTAACTTATTTTGTCTTCTGGGGAATATTTAGGTATCTTCTGTAGCTTCTGAAAGGCAGTACTAAATGAAAAAAATATATATGATACTTAGGCAAAATAAGAAAAATGTACATGTTCAAAAGTTTACACCCCTGGATCTTAATGCATCATTTTTCCTTCTGAAGCATCAATAAACGTTTGAACCTTCTGTAATAATTGCAAACCCCATATGGAATTGTCCTCAGTGTGAAAAGATGGATCTCAAAATCATACAGTCATTGTTGGAAAGGGTTTAAATACACAAAAATGCTGAAAAACCAAAGAATATGTGGGACCTGAAGGGCTTTTCTGAAGAACAGCGGGCAGTTTAACTGTTCAGGACAAACAAGGGACTCATGAACAACTATCACTAAACAAAGAAAACAAACACAGCTGTGTCAGGTAACAACACAGTATTAAGAATCAAGTGTACGTAAACTTTTGAACAGGGACATTTTTATAAATTCAACTATTATTTTCTATTGTGGAATATGTAAACGTCTTTTATGTGAAGTATCTTATACAGGTAAGTACTAAATCAAAAATAACATGCATTGTGTATAATCCCTCATATTTTGGTCAAATAATTAACAATTATGCAGATTATGCAAGGTGTATGTACACTTTTGATTTAAACGGTATGCCATCCAAAGGGTAACAAGACTGTTTCATGGTTTCTTAAAGTACGAAAAAGTAAAATCTAAAATCAAACTATATGATTAAAGTTTAAATCTACTCAAGTCTGATGTTTTGTTATTATTCCGCCTTCAAAACTGAAGCTCAAGCTAAAACCTAATAACAAACTGCTTTCCACAACCACATTGTGTGGCTAATAGAGACTCTCTGTCTGGCAAATGAAATAAAGGAGAGTGTCTCTGTATGAACAGCTATAAAGAAAAATGGCAAAATAGCAGCAAGTTTGTTCTATGTAAAATGGGGGGTTTATCTATTCAACACATTGAGTCGAGGATGTTTTCTTAGCTCTTTGTCATCAGGGTAGCTCTTATAAAAGCACAGCTTTTAGATAGAGAGGAAGAGTGCTGAGCAAATGTGGAAGCCCGAACCAGCCCTGTCAGCTCTCTGTGGAGATATCTGAGGAAATGAAACAGAAATCAAACCTCAAATCGGACTTGGGAATGTCTAGGGCATTTGAGAATGCCTCTGACTAAACCAGAGAATAGAAATAGAGAAGAGAAAGTAACAGACAGCTTCAAATAGCACATGGACTTCACCTCTGTCAGAAAGGAAGAGGTTGGCTGGCAGTGAAGGGGAAACCATGGGCCTCATTTGATGCTGTTCAGGATACAAGTCCTTCACTGTGGATTCCTGCATGTGCTCAGAGATTCATTCTGTCGAAGTATGAATAGACCACAACATTCGTGCCTCACTCACAATAGCCTTCAGTGTTGCCTCTGGTTAAACCGGTGACCTTTCCCCTCTTTTGGGTTGAGGGGAGAAAGCCAAAGGCCCATTGCCAGCTTGGCCTCTAAAACAGGGTTACGTGCCTTTGGGAGAGAGGTTAGCTGGGTGACAGTGTTTATGGAAATTAGTGAGAGGATATGAGGAGGAAGAAAAGGTTTAGAAAGAGCAGAGAAAAGACTGAAAGACAACGACAGGCAGTACTAGCATTTTGACTTCTCCGAAGCGCCAAAAATTTCAAAGGTCACGTAAACGTCATGTCTCTCAAGGCAAAGCTGAAATATCAAGCCATTAATGTGGCCTTTAAACCACCAATCAGGATGAGGATAATCACCTGTTACTGCCCTCAGACTGGACAGCAGCCACTCAGCTCGAACATCTAGTCCTGTTTCACAACTTTTATTCTTTCCCAATGGATTTAGCCCAGACAGTGTCTAAAAAGAGCTGTGCAAATATGAAAAAAAAAAAATCTTTTGTGTTATGGAAATTTTTTTTGGAAGGACACTAAGTAGAAGAATGACTGGTTTTCAAAACCATCTGCATTACTAAACGAACCAGTTCAACCTGTGCAGACCTGCAGAGCCCCAAAACAAGCATGTTTTTCTTGCACTTGCACATGGACTGCAAAATTCCCACCATTATCCATATCATTCCTTTTCCCATTAACCGAACCTCTCTTCAGCCAGCAGCTACTCCAATGTCCCCATTTCCCTTTTCATGATACTCCCGAGAATGGCATAAGACCAGCAACACTAAATACATAAAGAGATGACCTACTTGGCCCACTTGACACTTCCTCCGGCCCCATTAGCCTCAGACTAAAGCTTCGGTTGACAGTCAACACCCTCTACTCGGGGTTTATCGCATAGTCCTTTGATGCATCACACTGGCATATTCTGAATAGGAAGATCTATTTTTGCACTCAACTCATTGTGAGATCTGACGTCCACTGCATGGGCTTTATCTTGCCTTTGTTGGCGGCTATCTTAGGTTTGTGCTAATTAAAGGGGCAGAGATATGGTATTAAAGTAAAGATAAACTTAATAATAGATGAAGCACTCAATATTCATAAAGTGCACTCTGAAAGTACACTAGCATAGAAGAGGCATGAATCAGGATTACTAAACAAACACAGCTGAGTCAGTACTGGTTTAGGTGGAATGGTACAGCCAAGGTTTTGTGCTGCACTGCCCTGTATTAACCAGATTTAGCTTTAGTACAGTTTACACAGGGCAGGGTGTGGTGCCGGATGCTGGATTAGATGAATCGGATAGAACAGAGAAAAGAACATAAAGGAACAATTCACATGAAAATGACAATTCTGTCATAGGTCAGAATAGGTCAGAATCCCGCTTCCGCCACTAAATAAAAAATAAAAAAGGTAATTATAACTTTTTTCCTCACAATTCTTTTTTTTTTTCCGCAATTGCAAGTTTACATCTCACAATTTTGACCTTTTTTTCCCCAGAAACTGACATTTTTTTTAAGATATAAACTTGCAATTTTGAGAAATGAAGTCAGAAATGTGTGATATAAACTCGCAATTGGGAGTTATAAAGTCAGAATTGAAAGATATAAACTCACAAATCTGATTTTTTTTCTCAGAATTGCGTGACTTCACAGTAATTCACAATAATAAATAAAGTCAGAATTCTGAGAAATAGTCACAACTGCAAGGTATAAACTCACAATTCAATTGTGAGCTTATATCTGGCAATTGTGATTTTATTTCTCAAAATTGCTAGTTTATATCTTGGAATTCTGACTTTATAACACAATTGCAAGTTATGAAGTCATAATTGTGAGATATTAACTTGCAAGTCTGAATGCATATATCTCATATGTCTCTTTTTCCTCCTCAAAATTGGACTTTATAACTTGCAATTGCAAGGTTATATCTCACAATTCTGAGAAAGAAAAGTCAGAATTGCAAGATATAAACTTGCAATTGCGAGAATAAGTCAGAATTGCGAGATACAAACCCACATTTGCAATAAAAAAGGTTTTTATCTCGCAATTCAGATTTTTTCCTGAGAATTGTGATACAGACACACAGTTCTGACTTTTTTTCCTTAGTCTTTTTGAGAAAATAAGTCAGAATTGCATGATATAAACTCTAAATAAACTCTACAAATCTGACATTTTTCTTAGAATTCCGAGTTTATGTCTCGCAATTATGACTTTATTTCTCAAAATTGCAAGTTAGAAAGTCAGAATTGTGAGATCTAAACATCTATCAGTCCTTTTTCACCCTCAAAATTTGACTTTATAACTCGCAATTGCAAGATTATATCTCACAATTCTGAGAAAAAAGTCAGAATTGCGAGATATAAACTCGCAATTTTGAGAAAAAGTCTGAATTGCAAGATACAAACTCGCATTTGCGATGAAAAGGCCAGAATTGCAAGATACAAATATGCATTTGTGATAAAAAAAAAAGAATTGCAATTTTTTTATCTTGAAATTCAGACCTTTTTTCAAAATTGTGAATTTATATCTCACAATTCTCAGGAAAAAAAGTCAGAATTGCACGTTTGTACCATGCAATTCTAAGAAAAAAAGACAACTGTGAGATAAAAGGTCACAACAACCTTTTTTTTTCAGTGGCAGAAACTTACTTCCATAAGAAAGTGTTTCAAACCCCATATGGTATTCTTTCTTTAGTGGAACACATAAGTACAAAAACTTGAACAACTTTTACACAGCTTTATCCACATTACAGTAATGGATATAAAATATAAAAGATATAAAAAATTCCATATAGGTGGAATTTTTTATATTTATATTTTTTCATATGAGACTGAGTAGATGTAAGTAAGCTGTTCTGGGATGTTTTGCATTAAAGGCAATGCTAATTCTTAGCAAGAACAGTGATTTGTCGTAGTAATTCTGGACAGTGGCGTGGAGTGGATTTCTGTATCGTTCATTCCAGAATTCCGAGATAAAATTCATTGAAACAATTCAACACAACAGCGTACCTAATGTTCTCCAAACCTTGAAAATGACCGGTTCCTGTCTGAGGCCAGCACCACAGCTGAGCATGACTTTCAGAATGTTTTCTTTCTTTCTTTCTCTCTCTCAAAATCCCCTCACTGGACAGTGCCAACTCCAGCTGCATGTTATAATGAGTCCGGCGGTTTCTTAGCAACCCTGGGTGGCCCACTACCCTACATCCATGAGAACATAGACGCTTTGAGACGCAGACGAGAAACGCAGAGCACTGACAGAACCGCAGACAATCCAAACACGTATGGAGAAAGGGCAGGGGGTGAACGCATTTGTCTTCATTTTGTAATGGCTTAAGACAAGCGTTTCCTTCTATTAGCTCATAGGTTTACAATGGCCATTCTGTAGCACCAAGTGATGAAAGAAATAAGCGAATTTTGTGATTAGCTGTGCTTGTGGTTCATTGTCCCTGGAACACAGATGGAAGGGAAACTATTGCACTGGTTTATGACTAAACCAACTGTTACTGCAATAACAAGTAGGCCATACAGTGCTTAATAGCTTTAGCATTACATTTATTACATTCTCATTTATTAAAGCCAAACTCATAGTATGTAGGTTAGAGAGCAAAGTTGGTTTTGCAATCAAAAACTATAAACAAGATAATAACTTTCAAGAATTGAAACTAAATATGTTTCAGAAATCGAAACGTCTGCACAAAATGTTTCAGTACATTAAAATTGTTGAAAGCATACTCAGCAATTTTTTTTTTGTTTATCTTGCAGTGGCCTGATATGACATTAGCCATATTTAGCCGATTGTGACTAAAGGGCTAAAACTTTTTCCACCTGACCCAAAAACGTGTTTCACAGTGCTAATGACTGCCAGATTAACTCATCTGGTTTAAATGCCAAGGCAGTAAACATGCCAAGATGAATTAAACCCATGGTGAAAGTATCTATAAACAGTTCTTAAGAATTATCTGATGACTAGGCGATTTAATAATAATGCTAAATCACAGCAAGTGCAGGTGTACAATTCAGTCTGAACTTACCATGTCTATCTCTTGAGAGACTTGCCGCTTACGTAGTTCCTCCATCCGATCGCTGACGTCGCTGAAGTATGTATTGTAGTACTCCGAGTACTCTTGTGCCAGGTCATCTATATTACCCAGAGAGCCATCCTACACAAACAGAGACATAAGTGAGACAAGCTTTATTGGCTTGTCATTCAAAAAGACAGAATTTTAATCTGATACTTTCCAAATAAATCCCATCCCTCATTAATAAGCCACAGTCTCAGTCAGAAACACAAACAAACATGAGTGTAGGAGAGCTTCATTAAAAACTTGTCACTGGCACGCGATTTTAATTAAGATCGCAAGAAAGGCGCCAGCCAAAAAGGACCAAACACACTCGGAACACACTGCACACATCTGCTGCGACAGAGCAAACAGTGACACACAAGCTGAACTAAACATCTTCCCCTCACATTCCATTACTTTCGCTCCACACACGATACTCTGGGCTGAGAACACAGGATTTTTGCTGGGCTTTTGTGAATTTGTGGGGTTATAATTTCCAAGCTATTGGTTTACAGAGAAGTTGTCAGTTTGTTGAGACAGGTTTTTTGTGCCACGTATATATCGGCCAAGGATGGCCCGATCTTATAAATCAGTCAGTAATTTCCAAAGTTATGTAGTTTTTTTGTAAAGAAAATATAACATTTAAAGAAGTTGTTCACTTCCAGAACAAAAATTTACAGGTGATTTAAATCACCCCCTTGTCATCCAAGATGTTCCTTTCTTTTTTGTGGAAAACATTTTAGGATTTCTCTCCATATAGTGGCTGCGAGTTTGAACTTCCAAAATGCAGTTTAAATGCAGCTTCAAAGGGCTCTAAAAGATCCCAGCCAAGGAAGAAGGGTCTTATCTAGAGAAATGACATTTTATATACTTTTTTAGCCTCAAATGCTCGTCTTGTCTAGCTCTGCATGTGCTCTGTGTATTCCAGTTCAAGATGGTTAGGGTAGGTCGAAAAACTCCTGTCTCTAAGTGTAAGTACCGACCAAGTATTTGCAAAGTGAATGTGCAAAGATCAAATGCCCTTTACAAAAAAAAAAAAGGTAAAACAGAGAGAAAATGTGATGGGAGTTTTTCGACATCCCAACTGTTTTGAACCGGAATACACAGAGTACACACAAAGCTAGACAAGACAAGCATTTAAGGTTAAAAAGTATATCAATTGTCATTTTTTTTTTTTAGAAAAATGACCAATCGTTTCGCCAGATACGGCTCTTCTTCCTTGGCTGGCACTGTTCAGAGCTCCTTGAAGCTGCATTTAAACTGCATTTTGGAAGTTCAAACTCATGGACACCACAGAAGTCCACAACATATAGAGAAATCCTGAAACGTTTTCCTCAAAAACACGACTGATACGACTGAAGAAATAAAGCCATGAACATCTTGGATGACAAGGGGGTGAGTAAATTATCTGTAAATTTTGATTCTGAAAGTGAACTTCTTTAATTTTTTTTTTTTTTTTTTTGGTGGGACCGGAGAACATTTTTACAAGGCAAGTAAGTACACGCTTTTACACCCTGGTGGCATTTTCGGGTGCAACATATTTATAAACTCAACACACACAAGAGCAGAAGGCTCTCTTACTGCCCAGCCCTTGCGACCTTCTCTGACCTTTGCAGCTGTCTTGTTGTGAGTGCACATATTCAACTGTGGTGCTGCCTGGCTCTGACTTCAGCGTGAGCGAGTGTGGGTGTATCCTATTTTCTACAAGCTCGTGACATACACGTAACAGCAAATGACCTCAGACCGCTTCAAAAAAAGCACATACAATAAGAAGGTACTTTACTCAAAACTAGAGATTAGCTTCTTTCAACTTCTTTAGAAAACTATTAATACCCCAGCAGCTGCAGGTGGCATAGTTTCTTTTCCGAAATGGAAGATTTAAGAGCATGTTTGTTGTATCCAAGTTGTAGACTAGGCTGGATCTCTCCTGCTGCTGTACTAGATGCCCTTTAAAGTCCTGTTGAATGAAAAGTCAAACACAAAGGCCTTCTTCCTGCTCAGGACTATGCTGACAAACACATATATCCTGTCATTGTGTGTACGGGCCAGAGGTAGGAAGACCAGGGCCTCACAAACGGTTGTGTATTATAGACATGGGCTTATGCAATTAGGCTGTTAAAATTTTTGAAAACTCATTTTTAGTGTATAAATAATGTCTTATAAATCTTATTCACAGGGTTCAAGGTTTTCTCGTTCTTCACAAAATGTCTCTTAACCAATCCATTCCAACAAAACTCCAAACAGATGATCTCAGAATACTAAGACTCCCAATGGAACGCTGCTCTCTGTGAGAAATTCCAGCTTTTGCATTCCAATCTGCTGGCCTGCAGAGCACCTCCAGCTTTTAGACAAAACATGATGTGAATATGTGAGATTTGCTGTTGGATGCATAATTAAAAACAAAAAAACAACAACAGAGTCAGGTCCTCCTCTTCTCTAGGATACTTAAGATAAAGAGAGATAGAACAGCTGAACTAAGACTAAATAAAAACTTTACAACAGCAACTAGGCCACAGGCCTTTTTGCCATTAGCCAAGCTTTTTCAAGTGCATACTGTTGGTTGGGATGGTAATGACAGGCCAGAGGCTGTTTTTTAGCTCTGAGTGATGGGTGGAAGGGCCAAAACCTTCATCCAAGAACATATTCAAGTCTTAAACTGGCCTCATAACTTCTTCAATAATAGGAATATAAAAATACATTTTAACTAACTTGAACCTGAAATTTAGTAACAGCAACTAAGGAAAGAGAATATATATACACAACTTGAAATATTGCTAAATAAACAAGTGTATTTCGATGTAAATGGGCAATTCTACAAAACTGGTCCAAAGTTAGAGTTGGAAATGTCTTGTATGTATGCAAATTGTATAATATCCAAGATACACATTTCTAGTAATTGTGCAATTAATTTTCATATTGTATTTTCAGAAAGTTTTGGAGTATTTGTCCTCTCCCCAAATTTGTCAAGGATGACATGTTTTTGTTGTGACTGTTTAAGTAGCGACAATTACTAAATACTTTTGAACCTAGCTCAAAGATTCTAATCAGCAAATGGTTAGCTAGCACAGTTCTGAAAAGTTGTACACATATAAAAACTAAATGTTATGGAATTACTCGCAAAAAGGGCGCCTAATTATAGAAAAATGGTGTTCGGTAGTGACATTCTTTAAACTTACACAAAGATTTTTCATATTTTCGAACATATTTACCTCAAAATGAAGGGGCCTATCTACTCACCATTTACCCACTAAAATATATATGAAGCTTACTGATTGTGGGACAGCAGTTTGGATTAATTCTGTAGAATGGCCCATATCATATATATGAGGAACAGGCAATTAGACTATCTTCAGACTGAAACTGAGCAGCACTGAGAGCAGCAGTGGCCCTTGATCTGAATTAGTTCAGCTCCATCTGTATAGCACATGCCTTCCATATTCTTATTATCATTCCACACATTCCAGGCCTCCGGTGAGGTAATGCTGCAGTCCTTTACTTTAAAAGTGAGTGAGTGTGGGTCTGCTGCTTCCAGCTGGGCATTTAAATGATGGACTAATTCAAAGCTCATGCCTCATCTGCCCGTATCTGTAAGAGGATGTAGAGGACAGAAAATGCTTGCCTCTCACTTGAATGTGGCTCCACGTGAGCTGAGAGCTCTAAAACAGAAGAGAGGGAATGCTTTTGCGACATGAAATCACAGTTTGAGCACACAAACAGCACCACCCAAACTCTGCTGTCCAGCCCAAAAAGCCAAACATTTAAAACTCCCAAAGCTATATCTCTGTGTGTAACTAGAGCTCCAGGGTAAACCATTTCCAAACACAAATTAAAGCAGACCTCTTCAAGTCATCAGTATTACTAAGCTTAAACCAACACAGACTGTTGCCGTTTCACTGTCTTACCTCAACCAGCAATGTGGAATTATCTGAACTACCTCTTTTAAAGTTGGTTAGCCGCAAAAACCACATTTTGGGACTGGTACTTGTTTGACAAGAGGAACATGACATTTATCTGCTTGATGGGAAAAAAGAAGGCATCGTTCACCCAACAATATAGGTTGAGTATGTGCAAAAACAAATTTTGAAAGCTACACCAAAAAGGAAGTCAACTACATTTTTGTTTAGTGAAATGAAAAAATATAGAAAGAAAAATGGTAAGCAACATCAGTACAAACTAAGCTCCTCAAACCTAGGCTCTCAGCAGGTGCAGTCAGCCAGCTCGTGTTTATGATTTCCAGCTGGACCAACATTCATAGACTAATATTATTATGAATAATTCCTAAATTGTTTACTCTTTTAAGCTGAGTCACTGTAGAACAAAACAGTAGACTACGCTTCAGTTCTGTAGCTCCTGAGTCTCCTCAAAAGTATACAACATCTAATCACAGTTCAGTTTTCCAAAATCTTCTAACTTGAACACTACTTAAGGTCCTGAGCCACCCACAACATGGATCAAACTCAACATGTTGTGTAATTTTAGAACAAGATGGCGCCGCGAATGGCAGCCTCTGTGCTTAGCTCTCCAGTTGTTTTAGTGTTTTTGTTCGTTTTTCCTGTTTTTTGTTTTGCAAACACGATCAGTTTTACAAGGGATGAACTGCTAAACATTAGGCAGAACATACCACAAAATCTCCTACCGGTTTTTGATTATTCGGACGTTTTGCTCAACATCATAGTTGGCGGAGCGGCGGCGCTTACCAAAGGCTTCAGGACGCGCAGGACGCGCAGGACGCGGGGGAAGCGCGCCGGCGCGCTCGTGAAGCTTCGTCAGCGTGGATTCAGGATGACACTGCCAGGCATACATTTGGCAAATCTCCGGTCTCTACCAAACAAAACGGACGAACTCCTTCTGCTCTCCCGGACAAATAAGGACCTCTCACACTCTGCTGCTCTGTGTTTCACGGAAACCTGGCTGAACGCGGCTATACCGGACAGCGCGATTCATCTCCCGGGATATCAGCTGTTCAGAGGAGACCGCGACGCAGAATCGACGGGGAAATCGCGCGGCGGCGGGACGTGCTTTTACATCAATGAGAGGTGGTGTACAGATGTAACAGTGTTAAAGAAAATATGCTGTTCTGATGTTGAAGCGCTTTTCATAAACTGTAAGCCGTTCTATTCGCCGCGAGAGTTTTGCTCGTTCATTCTCGTGAGTGTGTACATTCCACCGCAAGCGCACGTGAGCCTGGCGTTACAGAAACTCGCTGATCACATCACAGAGACAGAACAACAACACCCGGACTCTGTTTTAATCATTCTTGGGGATTTTAATAGAGCAAATCTCTCCCGTGAACTTCCAAAATACAGACAGCACATCACATGTCCGACCAGAGATAGAAATATATTGGACCACTGTTACACCACAATAAGGAATGCATATCACTCTGTCTCACGGGCAGCTTTGGGACTTTCTGATCACTGCCTGGTTCATCTTATACCAACCTACAGGCAACAACTTAAATCTGCTAAACCTGTAGCAAAGTCTGTAAAGAGATGGACCAACGAAACAGAGCGGGCTTTACAAGCCTGTTTCGAATGTACTGATTGGAGTGTTTTTGAAGCTGCTGCTACTGATCTGGACGAGCTTACAGAGACTGTTACTTCATATATCAGTTTCTGTGAGGATTTATGCATTCCTACCAGGACTCGCTTAACTTACAACAACGACAAACCATGGTTCACTGCAAAACTCAGACAGCTTCGTCATGTCAAAGATGATGCTTACAGGAAAGGGGACAAAGTCTTGTATAAAGAGGCCAAATACACACTGGAAAAGGAGATCAAAGTGGCAAAGAGAAATTATTCCGAAAAGATAAGGAACCAATTTCATTCCAGTGACTCTTCATCAGTGTGGAAAGGTCTAAAACACATCACCAATTACAAGACATCATCCCCCAGCACTTTGCAGAATCAGCAACTGGCAGACGATCTGAACGAGTTCTATTGTCGGTTTGAAAAGACACCATTTACACCTCCAACATCACCCCTCTCCCCCACTCCTGCAACTCCCATTCAAATCAGTGAAGATGAGGTACGCAAGGTCTTCAAAAAGAACAAAAGAAGAAAGGCACCAGGCCCTGACGGTGTCACACCAGCCTGTCTGAAAACCTGTGCAGATCAGCTGGCACCCATTTTCTCACAGATCTTCAATAGGTCTTTGGAGTTGTGTGAAGTCCCCGCCTCTCTCAAACGTTCTGAAATCATCCCCATTCCAAAGAAACCCAAAATAACAGGACTTAACGACTACAGACCTGTGGCGCTAACATCTGTCGTCATGAAGTCGTTTGAGAAACTGGTTCTGGCTTATCTGAAGGACATCACCAGACCCTCACTGGACCCCCTGCAGTTTGCTTATCGTGCAAACAGGTCTGTAGATGATGCAGTGAACATGAGTCTACATTTCATACTGCAGCATCTGGACAAATCAGGGACTTATGTGAGGATCCTGTTTGTGGACTTCAGTTCAGCCTTCAACACTATCATCCCAAACCTCCTCCTGCCCAAACTAACTCAGCTCTCTGTGCCCACATCAGTCTGTCAGTGGATCAACAGCTTCCTGACAGACAGGCAGCAGCTAGTGAGGCTGGGAAAATTCTCATCCAGCACCCGTACTATCAGCACTGGCGCCCCTCAGGGTTGTGTCCTCTCCCCACTGCTCTTCTCCCTGTATACAAATGACTGTACCTCCAAAGACCCCTCTGTCAAGCTCCTGAAGTTTGCAGACGACACCACACTTATCGGCCTCATTCAGGACGGTGACGAGTCTGCTTACAGACAGGAGGTAAAAGAGCTGGCTGTCTGGTGCAGTCATAACAACCTGGAGCTCAACACGCTCAAAACTGTGGAGATGATCATAGACTTCAGGAAAACCCCCCCTGCTCTCCCCCCACTCACCATCATGAACAGCACTGTAAACACAGTGGAGTCATTCAGGTTCCTTGGAAATACCATCTCTCAGGACCTGAAGTGGGACATTCACATAGACTCCATTGTGAA
The DNA here is from genome assembly GCF_049309525.1 of Garra rufa. Taxonomy (NCBI): domain Eukaryota; kingdom Metazoa; phylum Chordata; class Actinopteri; order Cypriniformes; family Cyprinidae; genus Garra; species Garra rufa. Next base: position 28,192,857 of record NC_133373.1, read on the forward strand.
AAAGGCCCAGCAGAGGCTGTACTTCCTCCGCCAGCTGAGGAAACTCAACCTGCCACAGGAACTGCTGAAACAGTTTTACTCTGCCATCATTGAATCCGTCCTCTGCACTTCAATTACCATCTGGTTCAGCTCAGCTACAAATTCTGATCTCAGAAGACTACGTCGGATAGTCCGGACTGCTGAGCGAATCATTGGTACAACCCTCCCTACCCTTCAAGATCTGTACTTATCCAGAGTACGAAAAAGGGCTGCCAAAATTACTCTGGACCCCTCACATCCAGCACACTCACTTTTTGAACTGTTACCATCCGGTCGGCGCTACAGAGCACTGAGCACTAGAACGACCAGACACCGAAACAGTTTCTTTCCTCAGGCAATCCATCTCATGAACACTTGATCGTGGAACATACAACACTATACATTCTTTATTCATTTTTCCGTTATTTATTTAAAGCACATACTTACTTCCATTCAAATGTCTTTGCTATTTTTGCACATTGTCTGTCTTGTATACCTCTATATTGTTCTTTTTATAATATGTATCGTCTTGTCACTGTCATTCTGTAGCACTGTGGAGCTCTGTCACAAAAACAAATTCCTAGTATGTGCAAACATACCTGGCAATAAAGCTCATTCTGATTCTGATTCTGATTCTGATAATGACATGCAACATTCTTTCTCAAGAACGTCTGCTTCCAGGACAGAAAGCAGAGGAACAGGTCACAATGACTGGAAGAGAGACAGATCCCACATTATGCAATCAAACATTACTGTTTTACAATAAAATGCACCAAATATGAGAAGCTGTCCATATGAGAAGCCAACCACAAATTCACACTTCCTTTAGATGAAACTGCATTTGTACAGTTAAGCCACAAAGCTTTGATGTGGTCATCGTAACAAATATAATGTTATGTCTGGTATGAGGTTGAGAAAGAAAATCAAAAAAGAAAATCTAAGGGTGAGGCTGACAGCAATGAACCCAAGCTAATTAATTAACCTACATTCCTTTCAGTCGCTCAGCCCACCTGCTCAGAAACAGCATTATGGGTCATGAAAGTCCTTAGAGGGGAAAGGCATATTTGATTACCCTTCTACACAACTGAGGAAGAAAACATTAACTGACTTCAAGCCATTTGTAGATTCTTCCTACGACTTACGCCTGAGCTTTGCAAAAACAATGCAAGATCAGGATATTTCCCCTGCTGGCTCTTTTGCTGAGAGAGGTTTTTTTTAGGTGAAACCTTTTATTCTTCAACGGCCTAAAACAAAACTCAAATGCATTCATATAGAGTACTCATTGTGAAATGGGTGAGCAGATCTGATAAGAGCTGTTCTTTTCACAACACTCAAATCAAGGGAAACACATTTCATTCTGAATGCAGCGTGAAGACTACAGAGCCATTAGAGGTTTGGACACAGTCCTGAATTCAGTTCTTTTGCACTGTGACAAATGTGTTGACTAATTCCAGGAATTCATAAGAAGCATGCACTGCATATGGTGGGGAGAACTTGCTCAACAACTTGAGGATTAAAAAAACAGTACAGCAGTGGTATGAGTTTGATAAGATATCAGTTTTTTTTGTCAGTCAAAGCCCTTTGGTTTAGAATATTTTCTTGTAGTTAGGGCTGGGCGATTAATCGAAAAGTAATCGAAATCGACATTCAGAACGTATAATCGATCAAATTTTTCCAGGTCAATTATTTCAATTACTTTCCCTTTAAAAACACTACTGCGTGTGGAGTCACGTGACCTCGCTCCGTTACGTTGCGTTATTCCGCTGACATGTCGATGGAGAGCTTAAACAGTATTCATACAGTAAAAAGTATTTACAGGATATACAAGAGTAATTTTATTTAGAAGAGATACTGCTTATTTTCTACTTTTAATATTTATTATTATTTTATAAATAATTTATTTTGTTTCCAAAAGTGCAAGTTATTTATTTTCACTAATTTAAGAAAAATGTGACTTTTCATTTTAAGCAATGTGTGCTTTAATTTCAGTTGTTCAACACTGATGTTCAATAAATAATCATAGATAGTTGATAGTGTGTGCACCCTTCATTCAAAAATCTCTCACTTGTAATATGTGCGCATATTTACTGTACAAAACTTGTCAGTGAACTATGAGGGCAAAAAAAAAAAAATATTATTTAAATATAATTAAATATAATTTTATTAATGAATAAAATAATCGTTCATTAATCGTAATCGGGTTAAAATGTTCAATTAATCGAGATTTTGATTTTAGGCCAAATCGCCCAGCCCTACTTGTAGTACACTCTTAAAAATAGGTTCTTTATTAGCATCAGTGGTTCTATGAAGAACCTTGAACATCCATGAATCCTTTCAAATTCAATATATAATTTACTATGTATTAGGGGTTGATTGTTATGTTTTTCAGGGCCGATGCTGATACTAATTATTACAGATCAAGTGGCCCGATAACCAATATTTTGAACCGATATACATGACTGGTGTAAAAATGAAAATTAATGTCAAACTTAAGAACAACAAGGACTCTGAAAAAACACTTTTTAAATACTTCAAAAAATGTTATCAGCAAATCGTTTTTGAAAATGACCAATACCAATAACTATAAAGATGCTTAATATTGGCACCGATAATCGTCAACCCCTACTATGTATTACACTACCTGATCTTCTGACAAAAATGTACCTGTAGGAACTTTTTTGCAAAACACTAAATACGTAATAAGTACATATCCCTGCAGTTCCCAACAGAAACGAACACTAGAGGCATTAAAACAGTAAGCACTTATAATCGTTTTCATACATAGTTATGATTACAGCTCCATATGTTTTGTTTTCCATACTTAACAAGCTTGCTCGGTAGCTCAGCCGACACAGAATTGAATTTAGGATGCGGAATACTTGAGTACGAATCCCGTGAAAAACATGACTCATGATGAAAAAGCTAAAAGATGAGAGATTGAAAAACAAGTTAAAAACGACATGCTTGTGATTGCGTTTTTACATCACATTCGCTTTTGTATATACTATCGGGTATGTTTAGGTGTAGCGCAGATGACATGTTATTTTAAAACATCACGGAACATTAGAGTTATAGCGACACTCAACAGACATTTCAAGTCAGAACTGTGGTGACACATACAAAACCAATGTCATAAAATGTACCATATGTAAGTTCATTTGTTCTGGGAAAAAAAAAAAAAAAAAACACTCTTATGCACCACTTAGTGGATATTTCACATCAAATATATTATGAAACATACATAGCGGTACTATTTTGCGTCTTGCAAAAAAGTTCCCACAGGTATATTTTCATCATGAGATGAGGTTACAACAACTTAACTATAAATCTCAAAACAGAAAGAAAGAAAGAAAGAAAGAAAGAAAGAAAGACCAGAACAGATAGTTACAAGGCTGAATAGCATTTTCTCTTTTGCTTTTGGGTTGTTCAATTGTTATTCTGTGTAAATGGAGATTGCATAATATGCCCTTATAGTTGCTGATTCTGGAACAATGAGTAACACAGCAAACCAAAAAACAAGTTTAATGTGTCTTTCTTCAGAATCAGAGAACATCACAAGTCTGCTTTTGTTTAGCACTCCTCATCATAAATGCTAATTCCCATGTGTTCCGACACTAAGCACAAAATAAAACTCACACACTCTGAAAGCATGAGGCCCCTCTGCATCAAAAACACCAGAAAGTGTTAATGACCTTGTACTAAAGACTAAAGGAGACCAAATGACTGGAAATGATTCACGCTCTTCAAAGTAACGTGGGGATGGGGAAGTCACTTGACGTAGGTGATGTGAGATGTGTGGCGCCGCCCTGGAGGGGAGAAGTGGACATGAGTCGTATTTGAGTTGGAGAGGATATGAGACAGAAGTTGGTCAGGGGGTCCTGACGCACCCTCATTAGGGTGGCTTCCTCAGGATATCCACAGAGGGCTGATGGAAGCATAAGGAAGGAGGTAGGGAAGGACGGAATGTGAAGAGAGAGAGAGAAATGACTGTGGCATGCAGGGTGGAGAATGTGTTAAATTAACTGGAATCAGAGGCGGGGAGCAATGGCTCATCAAAATCATGATCATTTACTGTCAAGGTGCTTAAGTACTGCGGATACGGCCAGACACTCTCCCACACATTGTCTAATGTCCAATGGTGAAGGAAACATATAATTACTGAACACTGCTGCCTCATGCATAGTGCCTATTTGGGCATTGTTCAAACCTGGTAATAACATGCTTCTCAAATGCATAGTATGCTACTGAAAAATATTGCTTTAGATGCAAATACCATACCTCAAGCTTCAAAGTTGCTACTATTTAAGAAATATTTGATAAGGCAAACAATTAAAATGTCAAAACTGTATTTCACAGATCATTTTCACTCTAAAACATTCGCAGCCACAACATAACACAAATCCAACAGATGGTTGAAATGAGGGTGACGGGCTGTTAATTGCCTTTGAAGTGAATTTAGATGAGGGGAACCACATATAAATCGAGTTTACTCACACAGACCACAATTCAATGACAGACAAACAGAGGTATTCTCATTAAGAGAGATCTATGAGCTTGGCAAGCACTATGGCAAACCTCAGACCTTTAATTCGTGACTCAGTAGCCGCCAGTTCTACAAAAGCTATTTATCAACATTAGCATAAGATAGTAAATCTTAAACACTGCCTCAAATGTAGCAATATATGTACGTAAGAAAGCACAAATGATCTTTGCAAACCGTACTCATGCCATAATAAAACCTTACTTTTATAGACTTTTATAGTACCCACCAAAACAACATTTCATTCGCTAGCAAGTCACATCTGAAAGGCCTGTAAAAGTTGAAAGGAAAACAACCCAGACTGTCTATTGGTCAGCCTAACTAAAACCATGTCTAACCATGTCCAATACTTGATTCTGATTGGTCAATCATGGTGTATGTAAACTGTATATTTGACCATTTCCCTGGGAACTAATTTCTTACACAGCTGTGCTAGTTTTAACTCAGGCTTGGCACTCAGTGATCTGTTTCTTCACTTGAAATGTATATAAATATTTCAAACTAATTTACTTGTAAGGTTGCATTGTAGTGAAAGATACAGTCAACTAGTCATTGTTGCAATATATAACACTTATGTATATAACACTTATGTCACAATATGATACAATAGAGGGTTTGCACTTATGTCACGGTTTGGTCAGGTACACAGATGCGCAGCCATATTGGATATAAGGTAATTAACAAATTAAAGTTAATAGGTGGTAAAGATACATACGAGCAGTATTAATTAAGATATTACCTTATTATTTCATCTACCTGATTGGAAGTGATATGAACAAACATGAATGTTGTCAAGATTCTTGACCTGGAAATCCTAGTTCAGTTTGGCCAAACACAAACGCCTTTTGTTCCTCAGTTTTTTGCTCTCTTCCCTTTGATTTGTTATAACTTTTGGCAGTCCAAGCATACTCCAAATGTTTTTTCTGGTCTGACCAATTAGTACAGCCCAATCCATGACAATAACTAACCATTTATAGCAGCAGTAATCAGCAAATTATGCAATTTTCATTCATTTAATTTGCATTGTTTACATTCAGTGCCACCGATATGGCCAACTGATGACGCATAGCGAAAACCTTCTATACTGACCAGCTGACTGTATATGATCCCCTACATGGTTATGAAAATTTCATTAACAAAAATGTATTTGTATACAGTGAGGTATTCAATTGTGTTTGCTCTAAACTAAGAAATACTGCAGTTCAATGCACAGATCTCCATATGTAAACAATCAAAACAACTGAAGCAAAGACAGAATTTAAATTCTCCAAACTGTGGATGAATGCCACTAAAAAGAGACGTTTAAAGCCAAAAGATTAAAGATTCAATTAAAGCTGCAAGGATCATAAACAATAGCTGCAGTTTGTTGTTGGGGGTTGGGTGAAGCCAAGCTGAGAACACCTTCAGGTGCTACTTCAGCAACTTTTCCCGCACAACTACTTCATAGAAGTAATGTCTCAACCTGCTGCTTAGGCAATGTGGTTTTAGTACTATCCTGTGAGTGTTAAAGTCAGATGAGGAGAGAGCACTGTAGGGCAATTTGTAAGAAGAGGAGTACACATGAGACATATTCAATAGAAAGAAAAAGAAGACTCATCATCTTACAGTAACTTCACAGGATAAAATACGCCTGAGGGAGGAAGAAATGTGTGCATTCTAAACTAAATGAATCATTAATGTTTCAGTGTTACAGCTTATCTTATCAGATTGAATAGAAATGGTCTTTTTTCATTAAGAAGTCTCACTTTCCTAGACGTAAAAGCAATACACACACTTTTTAGATGCTTAATTAACACTGCAGCCATCAAGAGGCAAATCCATTTTCACTGGAAGTGGGTGTCACACCTTTATCTCTTTCGTCTGGGTGCTTAACAACAGACATGTTAAGGTTTTGACAAAGTCTTAGAGAATAACTGTATGTAAATATCCACTTTAACCAATTTCCTACATAACAGCTGCAATTAAAGATCCAGTTAACAAACAAAAAGGACAGAGAAGCCATGACTAAGCCTTGGGGACATAACAATGTAGCTATCACTAGTCAATCTGGTCTCAATGGAAACATGAAAACTCTGAACTGATTCATAAATTTGTAACTAATAGGAAAAGTGAAATATGCAAATAATACAACAGAGACAGTCTTTGGAGAGAATACACTACCAGTCAAAAGTTTTTGATTTTTAAGGTTTTTTAAAGAATTCTCTTCTGCTCACTAAGACTGCATTTATTTGCTCCAACATACAGCACACGCAGAGATATTGTGATTTTTTTTAACTATTTAAAAAAAACTGCTTTCTATTTGAATACATTTTAAAAAGTAATTTATTTGTGTGATCAAAGCTGAATTTTCAGTATTATTACTTCAGTCTTCAGAGTCACATGATCCTTCAGACATCATTCTAAACTGCTGATTTGCTGTTCAAGAAACATTTATCATTATTATTATCAATATTTAAAACAGCTGAGTATTTTTTTAGGATTCTTTGATGAATAGAATCCTAAAAATTCTATTTATTTAGCAAGGATGCTTTAAATTGATCGAAAGTGATGATAAAGACATTTATAAAATATTTATTTTTCAAATAAATGCTGTTCTTCTGAACTTTCTATTCATCAAAGAAACATGAAAAACATTCTACCCAGCTGTTTTTGACATAATACATGTTTTTGAGCAGCAAATCAGAATATTAGAATGATTTCTGAATGATCATGTGACTGAAGTAATGATGCTAAAAGTTTAGCTTTGAAATTACAGGAATAAATTACATTTTAAAATATATTCAAATAGAAAACAGTTATTTTAAATACTAAAAAAAAAGTTTAGTACAAACATTTAAAAATGTTACTGTTTTTTGCTGTACTTTGGATCAAATAAAGGCCGGCTCGGTGAGCAAAAGACACTTATTAAAAAAAAAAAAAAAAAAAAAACACATTAAAAACCCTACTGTTCAAACACTTTTGACTGGTACTGTACACATTACTAAGATCATTTTCCAAACTCAAAGCCACAGTGGTCAAGGAAATGTTTTGATCCTGTAAAATAAACACTAAAAATGCTTTAGAGAGAAACAAACTCTCCAAGATGTATACATCCCTTAGCTAATCATTACAAAGAAAACACATGGATTAGTTACTAATATATACACTAATAATATGGTAATATTGTTGCAATGCTCGTTTTGTGGCCTGATAGATTTCAGTGTTGCCATGCAAGACTACTTTGCGAATTTACAAGTAACCCGAACCACTAATTTTGTGTCTAAATAGTTACTTTTATGAAAATAGCTTCGTAATATGTGGGATAAAGCACATTCAGTTGGTCATTAGACTTCAACTGAAACCACAAGGAAAACACATGCAAACTTCTGTGTTGTTTATGAGTTGCGTTGCGTTTCTGACGCCACACGTGCGCCGGCTTATAATAATAATAAACACTTCAGTTACATACCATGTGATACGATTCCCTGGAGATTTCTAAACTTCTCACTGCCTCTCAACAGACGAAACCATAAAGTTTCAAGACTCCTGTTCACAGAAAGTTAGCTGTAGTTGTTCGGACGCTTCTGCGGGCTGCTTTAACATGCGCTTGGCATCAAAGCACATCCACTACACACACACAATGAGCTCCAATAAATTAAGCCCCTTGGGTTGAAGGACTTTTCTCAAGTTGCCTTCCTGTGACACCCCTCCCCCAACTCCGAACTTACCAGCATCCCCATCACGTCCGACCAGAGCCGGGAGAAACTGTCCGATGATGCGCCGCTGACCGCCTGCGGCTCCTCGGGAGAAGACACTTGATCCTCCTCCATTGTCAAACACTGATGGATTTACAGCCTCAAATTTCAAGTTGATGAATGTTAATCCCAAAAACCATAAAACCATAAAACGCGTCCAGAAGTCTTTTAAATCTGAGTTAATATTTCGCTACTCCGTGGTGCGTGTTCAAAAGTCGATGCAAAGTATTCCGTTAAAGTACAGAAATACATATTCATCAAGGTCGCTGATATGTTTTCCATTTGGATCCAACTGAGCGCACACCGTACAGACAAACTTCAACTCAAGTATAGCCGGACAGATCTCAGCGATTCACTTGGCACTTCGTCGGTGCGAACCAACCTAAACTTTAGGGAGTTCTCTTTAGTGTTCGTTCTAAAAAAGATTTAATCATTACAATACGTTAATAACATCAAAGCCAATCCCAACGAGACAAACAACGTTCCGAAGTACCCACGACAGCACCATTCGGCAACAACACTAACGAAAACGCCCGAAGCGGATTTTTGCGCTTGAGTTCTCCAACCTCCCCCTCTCCGGCACAATGGTTTACTCCGCCCAAACAACACACCGCTCTCTCGCTTCACTGCCACAAACAGGACAAACTGATCCTTCTCACTAACTAACTTTACAAACCTATGACGACACGCACAGAAACCTTTGGAAAAGGGCATCTCTCCTTTCGCTTTTCCATAAATACTTTCCCCGCTATAAACAGACACAAAGGAACAAAGCGACATTTTGCTCACAATGCATTCAAAAACAAAAGCCTATGAGAAAATTATTTCAGAAGCATGACGTTATCTATTCTCTATTCATAACGCTTCAAAGCACGCCTCCTGTTTTACACAGAGTAGTGTACTCAACCTTTTTGACCCCCACAACCCTATCAATAAGATTTAGGTATTCATTCACTATCATAAAAAACAAGTTTTCCTTAACTCACATTAGGCTATACTGAATATTGTTTAGCATTATCAGAAATATGACTCAACTCACTTATATATATATATATATATATATATAAAAATCAGTCTTTCAGATGAGTTAAGCACAAATTATTGTCAGTGTGTTAGCTCATCCTAAACAAAACTAGCCTTCGGTCACAAAGTTAATTATAGGTAAAACAAGACAGTAATTTCATCCTCATGTAACATAATCTGTGACATCATAATTTTTCTAAAATATCGTGTAATGTGGCATCTGACCATTCTGGATATCCTAAAGGGAAGATTTAAAGGCACAGCGGTTTCACTAATCTAACTAACCTCTGAGCTCTTTGCAATTTGAGCTGCAGTAGGCCAGACGACAGAGCAGAAGTGAATAAATGTGCATGTTCAAAGCTGTGGATGCCTTGGATATTTCTCCTGTCACGCCTGTCTATTGCAAAAAAGTGGCTATGTCTGTTCTTCTTCTCTCCCTTATTTCTCCTTTGCTTCCCAGAGACACATTCTCTGAACCAGCAACAGCTGTCTAGTCTCCTGACAGATGCCAGAACAGCCTGAAAGAGAGATAGAGGGAAAGTAAGAACGAGTCCCTCTTGTTCTATGTGAAGATTTCTCCATTAGTCATACAGGGGCAGAGAGAAACCATCCATATGTGCACATCACACATGAACATATGAGTAGTACTGAGTATGCTTGATTCTTGATTTAAAAATGTATTTTAAATGGTCTACACAGTTTTTTGTAAGCACCATCCACATTTCACTAACTTAAGTCACCTCTCACACACACAAAGACATATATACAGTTAAAGTCAAAAGTTTACATACATCTTGCAGAATCTGCAAAATAAGAGGGATCATACAAATCGCATGTTATTTTTTATTTTTTATACTGACCTGAATAAGATATTTCACATAAAGGACGTTTACATAGTCCACAAGAGAAAATAATAGTTGAATTTATTTTAAAAAATGACCCTGTTAAAAAGTTTATATACACTTGATTCTTAATGCTGTGTTGTTACCTGCTTCAGAAGGAAAAACGATGCATTAAGAGCCTTTTTTTATTTGAAGATCAGGGTAAATTTGACTTATTTTGTCTTCTCGGAAACATGTATCTTCTGTAGATTCTAAAGCGCAAAACTAAATGAAAAACATATGATATTTAGGCAAAAAACAAAAAATGTACACATCCTCATTTCTTTCAAAAGTTTAAACCCTTGGCTCTTAATGCATGATTTTTACTTCTGAAGCATCAGTGAAAATCATACAGTCATTTTTGGAAAGGGTTTAAATACACAAAAATACAGAAAGGATTTTTCTGAAGAAAAGCAGACCGTTTCAGGTAACAACACAGTTTTAAGTATTAAGTGTATGTAAACTTTTGAACAGGGTCATTTTTATAAATTCAACTATTATTTTCTCTTGTTGACTAAATGTAAACGTCTTTTATGTGAAATATCTTAGGTTTTTAGGTCAGTACTAAATAAAAAAAATAACATGCATTTTGTATGAGACCTCTTATTTTGGTAAAATAATGAACATTTTGCAGATTCTGCAAGGTGTATGTAAACTTTTGACTTCAAGTGTACACACTTACTCAATGAAATTCATGCATAGTGTAGCTAGAGGTAAAAGGGGAATGACTTTCCCAGACAGGAACTCTAAAACAGCTGTTAAACAGGCTTAGTGTTTATAGCCTAAACATATAAAACACATGCTCGCCTCTCTTTCAACCAATACACATTTACATTATCTATAATGCTTGTAAACAGGTACATTAACTTTTTAAAATTCCTCTGAGGACCGCAGTTTGATCCGACATTCTGGAAGTGCTTTACCTGCTGTCTTAGCACAACGTTTGCTTAAAAAGTGGCTGTCAATCAGTTTGGATCAGAGAGCACAAGGAAGAGGTCAAAGCGTCAAGTCACCGTGTTTGTAAGGGAGTTCCCTGCTGAGTAAACAGAGATCCCAGCAGCACTGAATGGTAGAGCAAAGGTAAGGCTCTATTGTTGGGACGCCATCCGGATTCAAACCTTAAACTAAAGGGCCGTAACCTACAGGGATTGCAAAACACTTCCACACAATACTTCAAGAAACACTTAACTCAACGCCAGGCTGCAGGGGGCCAACAGAGCATATAGATCTTAAGAAGGGAAAGTCAACACAGCTGTACCCGATTCACACCACCTATAAATATAACCAACATCAAATATGGGAAAGTGGCTCTATAGACTAAAAACACGTGAGTCTGTCATTGTGTGCAATGAGATCATAACAAACAGTCATTCCAGACATATTGAGCGCACAAAATTGCTTTGACCTGTAAAACAAGCCTTATCCCATGCAAACTATTGAAATCTCTTTTTCTGCACCTGTGGTGCCGATGGTGTTGTTGTTGTGTAAGATACACACAGTGGCTCTCTTGCAGGCCTGTGATTGGTATTCCAGTGATCCACATGCTTGGTGGCGGAACTACTGGGGCCAGTTTGGCCCGGCTCACTGGATCTGTTTATACTGAAAGTGCCAAAACACTGGCCACCTGCAGTCTGTGGTTCAGTAGACAGCAAAACATTCACTGTTCTGCTATGATAAGCTACTTTGAATAAAGTTATGAAGTATGGATATGTTTAATGAGCATAAGGTAACATTTGCAGCTTTACAGTGATGCTGGATGTTTTGGATCAGCTGAAGCTTAGTATAAAAAAAAAACATATTCTTAAAAAACACCTGAAATAAAGATGATGATACACTACCATTCATAAGTTTGGGGTCACAATCATTTATTTAAGGAATTAATACTTGCATTAAGAATAGGTGCATTAAACTGATCAAAAATGGTAGTAAAAGCATTTTTAATGTTACAAAAGAAAGCTGTAAGACTGGAGTAATGGCTACTGAAAAGTCAGCTTTGCCATCACAGGAATAAATGACACTTCAATCATATTATTCGATCAAATAAATACAGCATTGGTAAGCAGAAGAAAGAAATACGGGATGAAATGAGATCATAACAAATATAACAAAGTGTGTTACCTTACCCTAAAGTGATCTAACCAGGTCATTTTCATGAGTAATATTTTAATGATAAAAACACTTGCAGACATGACTAAAAGCAATAAACAGGGACAAAGTGGCCATACACATTTAATGACCTGCTACAACAGGATATGAGCCGTCACTTTAATTAAAGTGAGATTTATGAGTGTGTTTCGTATTTGCATACAATTGTATTTTTTTTTAATCTTTAAAGAAAATGCTGTAAAGCTCTAATTAATTGTTAGGCATTCTGTTTAAATAGTAAATGTAATTGTTTCATCCAGTTGAATTCAACCAATGACACACAGCACTGTCAGAGTTCAGGAAGGTGTCATGTTACCTCAGGGTCAGTCATAATATGGGCGACTTTTCAGCAGCCAGTACTAACTTCAAACAGAATACTCTTAGAAGTGTGTTTGTGTGTTTTCTGGTTCATGCTGGTAGTAGGAAGGCTTCACTCCAGCTGCACTGAACAACATACAGCTTCAGAAAACAAATATGGTATGCTCTGTGTGAGAGACACATGTCTGCTTCAGATCTCAAGGCAAGATGAGCATTCTGCTGTCTATACATGTTCATCCTGATCGCGTCTTCATGCTTCATGCTGATGTTGCAAAAACACAAAAGTAATCACAGTATTCAGACCTGCATGTCCTGCCAAGACATGAGGGATAAATGTAAAGAAAGTTACAAGTGGAAATCCTCATATCATGTATACATGTTAGTTTACATTTCCAAACATCCATTAACTGTAAAAATCCAGTGAGATTTTTGTTTGCACAAGGAGTCTGACAACAACCAGTGCTCCACACAGAGATCTAATCTCATCATCATCCAGTCTGTCTGGAATGACATGAAGAAACAGAACAAATTTAGACAGACTTAATCCAGAAGAACTATGGCAACTTTTCCAAGATGCTTCAAGAGACCTACATGCAAAGCTACCTAAAAAACTATGCACCCTTGGGCAAAAGCTGGTTTAAATGCAAAGGACGGTCACACCAAATGTTGATTTAATTTAGTTAATAGGAGTAAAATCTATTTATGACATTATTTTGACAGCAACCTCGTTTTACAGCATTTTTACACAAGTGCCTAAAACTTTTAACAGTACTGTAGTTTTGCAGTTAGGTTTCTTGAGGCATCTTGGAGATGTTGCCATAGTTCTTCTGGATTTAGTCTGACTCAAATTTTATTTGTGAACTTACGTTCAGCTGTTCTTTTTAATAGTTAACTTTTAACTAGGCCTATTTTTGAACTTTCCGGATCATCAGTCATCAAAGCTCGGTAAATATTGTTTGCAGACACAGAGATTTCTTAGTTTACTCACTAAAAACTCACAAAGATCATGTTTCCATGCAATTTTAAGCCTTATTTTGACATAAAGTGGTTATATCTAAGTTTGTGAGTTATATACATTCTTTATTCAAACTGATTTCCGAATGCGGAACGTGCACAAACACAAGAGGCAGGATTTATCGCATAAACCAATCATAGCCTAACAAAACCAGTCATATCCGATCACATTGCGATGGAGGCATTGTCTCCTTTCACGTGACTTTCCCCCATTCATTCCCAATTACCCCTCACCAAACTCACTGCATGCTTTAAGGGCTCTGTTAAAACTCAATGGGCTCAGGGGAGGCGAGAGAGATGCAGACTCCCGCTGTAACTTTACCTGCTGGTGTTGCTGTTAGACAAAGTTTTTTTTTAAAAAAAAAAGAAGTGATTTGTACACTTTTGAATGTTATATTTTGTAATACTGGTGTTGCTTTATTTTTGTACTACTTTTTTTTTAAAATCCAATATTTTGAGAAGACACTGCCTCCTCGGAGGAAATGCCCATAATATATACATAAACTTGGTATTTCCTCTCAATTCACAATTCAGAGAAATGTTTTCCTAAAACACTTGCTTTTGTCATTACATCTCTAAACTCTTTTGGCGTTCCAGGCACTGGAGGGTACAGAAATGCCAGGATCATTTATCCCTGTTTGGCTGTTTTGCTCATGACTGAGTAAACAGCTATTAGCTGGAGTGTTTCTTTCAGTTGCATTAGCCTGGCACACTGGAACTCAGCATTCAAGCCATCCAGTAACCAGCCGTCCATGTGCAATCACATTCGTCTGGGGATTTGCTGCTTTAAGCGTGGTACAGTTGCTAATCAGCATGGCGTGAAGAAAAACACAATAAGGCATGAATCCACGTGCTCATTGCATTGACAAAAATGGTGTGTGTTTTGTGGATATTCTATGAAAATCTGCAAAGATATTTTATACCAGACAGGCTGAGGTTGTAATTCCATTCATCAAATGACACATTTAATGGAATAACAAACCATAAATTAAGAGTTTCTGAGCTTTCTGAAGAGCAGTGGCATGCTGTCCATTATGACACCATAACATTACTATGTGTCTGTTAAATCTTTCATCCTTCTCTAAGGAAACTTATTCTAGGACAAATAATCTGTTTTACCCAATGTAATCACAGTCTGAGCTATTCATTTCCACACAGAGCCCCCTGCTGGTTGACATCAAAACTGCAGGCTAAATCTACCAAATTTCAGCAAGAACTAGAGTACTACGTTTAGTCTAGAATGAAGATGAAATCATTATGTCCTACTAATAGTTATGTTATGCTACTTAGACATAACAGTTGTGAAAACTGTGATACATTTCTTTTGATGAATAAAAAGTTTAGATGAAAAAGCCTTCACTTTTCTTCACTGTCACTTTTGATCAATTTAATGCATTCTTGCTTGTTTTAAAGTACTATTTATTTATTTGCATCTAGTTTAACCTACAGCAATAGTGATAATGCTGAGCATGTCGACCTTGCCAGCAAGCAGCAGATAAGAAATACATTTGATGCTGGTTTTCCACTGACTTCATCAGTGTGATCTTTTCACAGGGTTTCCCACAGCTAGTCACTCTGAGAACTGCACAGACCCATAGCAATTAATAAACGCCTGACAGAATCTTTCAAATTCTCATGAAAGACCCAGATGTGTGTAATCATCACAAGAACAAACAGCTGTTCTCCACACATAGGACTTAGTAGCATATAGCACGTAGCACAAACATCATTTTACAATGTTTCAACAGCAGTTTTTTCCCACTGAGCTGGTGCTAAAGGAATACTCTGGGTTTGGTACAAGTTAGTGACAGCACATGTAGAATAAAGGCCTGTTCACACAAAAGACAATAAATATAACACCTCCAGATGGTACAATACAGTTAGGGTATGTCTCATTTTCTCCTCCAACTTCAAAATGGCCCTACATCGCTGCAGAAATAGTACCGACCCAGTGTTTACAAAGTGAACATGCAAGGAGGGTCAAACATCCTTTACAAAAAAGAAAAAAGAAAAACAACGATGTAGGTTGATTTTGGAAGTTGAAGGACAAAATGAGGAATTTTTTCAACATACCCTAACTGTCTTGAACCAGAGTACACAGAGTACGTACGCGCATCACAGAGCTAGACAAGACGAGCATATGTGGTTAAAAAGTGTATAAATATTACTTTTTAAAGAAAATTACAGATCGTTTAGCTAGATAAGACCCTTATTCCTCAGCTAGTGTTGTTTAGAGCCCTTTGAAGCTGCATTTTTAACCTTCAATCTATTGAGCACCATTGAAGTCCACTATATGGAGAAAAAACCTGGCATTTTTTCCTGAAAAAAATTTATTTCTTTGCGACTGAAGAAAGAAAGACATGAGTATCTTGGGTGACACATGGGTGAGTATATTATCAGGATTTTTTTATTCTGGAAGTAGAGTAATCCTTTAATTAAACAGTCATAAAGTCTAAAAAATATTTTAAGAGTCATAAAGTCTAAAAATTACCTAAAGCAAGTTTAAGTTGTGTCACAACCTGGTTGTAGAATGTGCTTGTCACACCTGTAAATTACTGAACTGTGTGAGTACAAAACAGGATTAAGCACTAATGGTGACCTCATAACCAAATTTAGCGCATATTGGGCCATATGTGTTTTTTTTAAGCATTTCTGCTTGCAAATCCTAAAATAATTGGCCTCATTCACTTGTAAGTGATGAGTCAGAATTATGTTTTGTGGTAATCACCATCATGCCACAAATGTTGTCAACCGAGCTTAATGAAAATTTACAGATAATGTACTCACCCCCTTGTCATCCAAGATGTTCATGTCTTTCTTTCTTCAGTCGTAAAGAAATTATGTTTTTTGAGGAAAACATTTTAGGATTTCTCTCCATATAGTAGACTTCTATGGTGCCTGCGAGTTTGAACTTCCAAAATGCAGTTTAAATGCAGCTTCAAAGGGTTTAAAATGATCCCAGCCAAGGAAGAAGGGTCTTATCCAGCAAAATGATTGGTTATTTTCTAAAAAATTGACAATTTATATACTTTTTAATGCTCATCTTGTCTAGCTCTGCACATATTCTGTGTATTCCAGTTCAAGACAGTTAGGGTAGGTCCAAAAAATCGTCCTACATCGCAAGTACTAACCCGGCGTTTACAAAGTAAATGTGCAAAGAAGATCAAACGCCCTTTACAAAAAAAAAAGAAAAAAAAAAAAAGGTAAAACAGCGACGTAGGATGATTTCAAAGAAGAAAATTAGATGGGAGCTTTTCAACATACCCTCACTGTCATGAACCGGAATACACAGAGTACATGCAGAGCTAGACAAGTCAAGCATTTGAGGTTAAAAAGTACATCATTTTTTTTTTTTTTTTTTTTTTTTTAGAAAATAACCAAAACAAAATATCGTTTCCCTAGATAAGACCCTTCTTCCTTGGCACCATAGAAGTCCATTATATGGAGAGAAATCCTGAAATGTTTTCCTCAAAAAACATAATTTATGAAGAAAGAAAGACATCTTGTATGAAAAGGGGGTGAGTAAATTATCTATACATTTTTGTTCTGGAAGTGAATTTCTCCTTTAACTAAACCCAGATTATTCCTTTAAATCATTTTAAAAAATGCACAATGTGTCAAATGCACAGTAAGTATGAATGCCTGTCCTGAACATGCTATGCAGGGTTGCGCCACACAATCCTGGAAGAGAGGCCAGTCCGCCAGATGCTGGTGTTTGTCTGTCTCTGCTTCCCACCCACAACAAACAGGCCTGTTGCCACAGCAACCAATCCACTGGAGAGTGAAGTTACATTCAAGAAAAATGTTGTACTCATTTGGAGCTTTACACACAGCCAATCTGTCACACCGACAGGCCTATTAATATTCATAAACATACACTTCTGCGCAACATACGAACACAGTTTCAGGGGGAACGCAGTTTCTGCACACAATAGAACGATGGAAAGATAAGGATAAGAAAGCGCAAAAAAAAAAACAAAAAAAAAAAAACGGGTGAATACATTTAGATATGTTTTTGATTTGTATGTGTGGGTTTTAGTAGAATTTGAAGGCAGAAAATAGACAATGGGAGTATTTTAGGCCTTAGCAAAAGAACCACAAGCAACTACGAATTTGATCGTCATCTCTTAATCCCCCTTTTCTACAGAGAAAATGAAGAGAGGAAGAGGAAAAGAAGGAGGAGAGGTGGGGAGACGCAGAATCAGCAGGCGAGAAATTGAGTTGACTACCTGCCAAATGCAAGCAGAGGGGAGGAGGACATAGGAGGGGTGGAGAGCAGGAGACCGCTGGCCTGAGGCACTTGGCTCAGGTTTGTTAGCGTGTCTACAGTGGAGTGGGGGAGCGATGAGAGCTCGCTGTGGCCACTGGCCATTGACTGTCATAAAAACATGCCCGCTGCCGTCAGCGCTGATGCCAGAGATATAAACACTCTATGCTATGGGTACCTGTGTGTTTGAGTGTGGGTTGGAGAGATCTGCTCTCGGCCTCAACCACAAGGGACAGACCACAGCTGATTACTATGGAAACATAAATAATATTTCAGCCATGGGTTTTGCACATTGAGTTCCACAGTGAGGTTGATTACTCACTGACAAAGACTCACTCGGACATGCTCTTTACCCTGAATTATATATACATACTGAAGACTGGAGTAATGATGCTATATATACACGCACACACACATAGAACAGCTGAACGACAGATAGAACGATAGATAGATAGATGATACATAGATTCTCTAAATTTAAATGATACAAAAGAATATACACTACCAGTCAAAAGTTTTTAAGATTAAGATTTTTTATGTTTTTTAAAGAAGCCTCTTTTACTCACCAAGCCTGCATTTATTTTAAATATTTTGACTATTTAAAATAACTGTTTTCTATTTGAATATATTTTAAAATGTAATTTATTCCTGTGATTTCAAAGCTGACTTTTTAGGATCATTACTCCAGTAACGTGATCCTTCAGAAATCATTCTCAAATTCTGGTTTGCTGCTCAAAAACATTTATTATTATTCTGTTGAAAAAAGCTGAGTAGAATTTTTTCAGGTTTCTTTGATGAATAGAAAGTTCAGAAGAACAGCATTTATCTGAAATAGAAATCTTTGGTTGGACATTATCAATGTCTTTATCATCACTTTTGATCAATTTAAAGCATCCTTGCTAAATAAAATTATTAATTTCTATAGCTTTTGAATGGTATAGTGTACAATGTTAAAAAAGCTTTTTTATTTCAGATAAATGCTGATCTTTGGATCTTTCTATTCATCAAAGAATCTTGAAGAAAAATGTACCCAACTGTTTTAAATATTGATATTAATAATACAAAAAAATGTTTCTTGAACAACAAATTAGAATATTACAATAATTTACAATAATAAGGATCATGTGACACTGAAGACTGGAGTAATGATGTTGAAAATTTAGCTTTGATCACAGGAATAAATTACATTTTAAAAATGTATTTAAATAGAAAGCAGTTATTTTAAATAGTAAAAGTATTTCACAATATTACTGCTTTTGCTGTAGTTTTGATCAAATACATGCAGGCTTGGTGAGCCGAAGTGAATTCTTAAAAAAACATTAAAAATCTCACTGTTCAAAAACTTTTGACTGGTAGTGTACATACAGATAGATATAGATAATATTGTTTATTCTGATTCAATCTCACAGTTTTCTATTTCTTTTTCTAAACGTATTGCTTTCTTGTATTTTCTCTGTCATGTCATTACTGAAATGATTAATTCATTCAAGTTCTGAAGTGCAGTTTGCACTTGTAAGGAAAGAGCTCCCCCTGGGGTCATGAATGCAAACCCAGAGAACACACACACACACACACACACACACACACACACACACACACACACACACACACACACACACACACACACACAGACACGGAGTGTTGAGAATGTGGTATATGTGTAGTTTTTTCCATTTTTCACCAAGAAAATCAACAGCTCTAAACACAAAATGTCTTTACCAGGCTGGCAATAAAATCTCTATGAGTTTACAGAACAAGAGTTTTACTGGTTACAACCATCATTTACTAAAGATAAAATAAAACAGACACCACTCACATAAAACAAGTCATAGTTGTTATTTCTAATAACTTCACAGACAGATTAAACAGGGGTCCTTACGTTTGTGGTTAGGGAACATGAACGCTCAGATATAGTGCTGTTGCAATGAAGTGTTTGAGGTCAGACACTCAGAACTCAATTTCATACACACATGCTTTTTTTGCATTTGTCAAACTCATTGCCCAAACAAGGATAAATCTTTTACAAAAAATAGTTTTGACTTTAATTTCTGATTGTATGATGAACAAACATACACTGTCACTGTGGTACAAAAAAGTTTGAGATCAGTAAGATTTATAATGATTTTTAAAAAAGTTTTTTTTATGCTCATCAAAGCTGCATTTACTTGATCAAAAATACAGAAAACTTAATATTGTGAAATATTATTACAGTTTAAAATAATGGTTTTCTATTTCAATATATTTTAAAATATAATTTATTCCTGTGATGCAAAACCAGTCTTTAGTGTCACATGATCCTTCAAAAATCATTCTAATATGCTGATTTATTACTTTTAATATCAATGTTGGAAACAGTTGTGCTGCTTAATATTTATTTAAAAATAAAAATGGATAAATAAATAAGCTTTTCATTGATGTATGGTTTGTTAGGATAGGACAAGATTTGGCCTAGATATAACTACTTGAAAATCTGAAATCTGAGGGTGCAAAAACATCTAAATATTGAGAAAATCGCCTTTAAAGTTGTCCAAATAAAGTTCTTAGCAATACATATTACTAATCAAAAATTAAGTTTTAAAATATTTACGGTAGGAAATAGAAATAGAACATGATCTTTACTCAATATCCTAATGATTTTTGGCATAAAAGAAAAATCGATAATTTTTGACCTATATAAACAATGTATTTTTTGGCTATATAAGAGTGGTTCTGTGGTCCAGGGTCACATATAAGTCTTTGCTATTACTTTGGCGACAAAAAAATATTAATTTCTTAAAAAAAAAAAAAAATGTACTAAACTTTTAAATGGTAGTTTATATTGTTACAAAAGATTTCAATTTTAAATAAACACAGTTCTAAACTGTTTATTTATTAAAGAATCCTTGAAAAAAGTATGTTTCAACAAAATATTAAGCAGCACAACTGTTTTCAACATTGACAATAAATCAGCATATTAGAATAACTTCTGAAGGATCATGTGACATTGAAGACTGGAGTAATGATGCTGGAAATTCAGCTTTGCATCACAGGAATAAATTACATTTTAAAATATATATTTACATAGAAAACAGTTATTTTACCTTGAAATAATATTTCACAATATTACTGTATAAATACAGCCTTGATGAGCATAAGACACGTCTTTAGAAAAATCTTACTGATCCAAAACTTTTGAACGGCAGTGTATCTAACCACACATTCTACTTGAGGGGGAACAGGTAACTGTTACTGAATATGAAACTATTTATTAAACAAAGATGGCTTTAATCAAACTGCTGTAGCTGCCATTATATCAGATTAATGCTTTGCAGCGTTTTGCTTACATGTGGTGACAAACTACCTCTCATATCTTATTACTTCTATCTCTGGCATTTTCTTAAATGAAAAGCCTAAAAACTGAAATAAATTGAAAGGATGAAATAAAAGATCACAAGCGTTAAACCAAAATTAACTAATTAAACTGTTTTGGCTGTAGTGTAGGTAAAAGTTCCAAAACCCACAAATCCTCCTCCGCCAATGCTCTTTTCCTGCTTGTGTGCTAGTTGGCATCATCAGAAAGCTCCAGCTCTATTTACTCAGGCAGACACCCTCTGAGCGTTTGATAATGCCTGGGGGAGAGACAGAGATGGGCTGGGCTTTGATTGCTTCTGGCTGCCTCTGAAAGCGTGTGGTGCAGGGCAGTTCAAGAGATCACAATCTATTCCACAATAAATCATCTGAACAGCGCGCCAGCCAAGATCAACTCAAGACTTTCTTTATTAACTCAGTGCCAATGCTGATGTCAACTATACATCAATAATGTTAAAGGTGAAGTATACATTTTTTCAAATAGAAAATCAAGTAAGCCATTTGTAGGCTGATTTACAAGATACATTTTTGCATATCTATAAAGTTATCATTTAAACGATAAAGTACAATGTGAACTGGATTTTTTTGACATGTAAAGTGAACAGTAGTCTAGTGGTGAAAGTGAACGGTGTGTGTGTGTGTGTTTGGACTCCTGCTGCTGTGGGCAAGAAAAGAGGAAAACAAAAACAACTGTTTTAATGGGCTGTTTCAATCTCCGCTCCCAAAACACCTATTCCCCCTCAGGTAGTCTTCCTCTATTAATATACTACTGCGGCCAGACGCCAACAAACACACACACACACTGCAACCCACTTAACTCGCCGCTGGGGGTGGAGGATGAAAGGGGAAAGAGTATCTAGGTGCAAGTCTGCTGGCGCTGATCAGGATGGGCTTGACTTTACGAGTCCCATTATCCAGGTTTTTAATGTGGGACTGATATTCATTAACACATCAAACTCAGCGGGAGCTTTCAGACACACAATTACACCTGGCTGTTACAGCAGGTAGCAAAATAACAATCATTAGTCCACAGGGATGTAGATGCTGTGTCAACATCTCTGCAGCGACATGTGGGCCCACCTAAGAATGTACTTGTGTGTGTGTGTGTGTGTGTGTGTGTGTGTGTGTGTGTGTGCGTGTGTGTATATGGCGGAGCAACAAAGTATCTCTCTTTTTACTGGAAAAATCCATGTATCATCAAAACACCGCTCTGCCAGATTACACAAAGTCTAAACCCCGTCAAATAAACGAACACTGGTTGTTATGTCTTTAAGGTCTTAGCAGAAAGAGCTATCTTTCAACATTACTTTTATTTTGAGTCTCTTTGGCATAACTAAAGAGAACTGAGCTTATAGTATTATGGCTGTCCTTATTTATTTTGTTGCAGTGTTTCCTGTATTTTGAACGACCACAGCGTCCTCCAAAAAACTGTTATAAAGTCCATGCAGTGTAGTCTGATTTACAAGCACATGACTCTTACAACCAGATTCTTTTAATGAATCATTCAAGACAGCTTAAGTATTGAGGAGGTACTGGTTTGAATCAGTATGGCAAATCTTTTTCTGAATGAAAGCGGTTATTGAATCAACATCTGACTCACATGTCTACAATCATTATTTAAAGTGATGCCAGTCTTAAAATTTAATTTAGTCTACTTTAGGTTTACAAAAGTTAAATCAGTATAATTACAGACCAGCTGTCTATATGGCAACATGCAGTTAAAAAGATAGTTCACCCAAAAATGAAAATTCTGTAATGAATTACTGACCCTCATGTCATTCCAACCCCATAAAGCTTTCGTTCATTTTTAGAACACAAATTAAGACATTTTTGATGGAATCCGAGAGCTTTCTGACCCACAACTACCAAGGCCCAGAAAGGTAATAAGGACATCGTTACAGTGTTCATTTTGAAAGCAAATTTTGATTTAGTCTAAAATGCCATTTAGTTTTAGTCATCTGAATTTATTTAGTTTTAGTCAGCTAAATAGTCCACTGAAAACTAACGTTTGTTTACAGGAGCAAAGGAAGCAAAGTTTCCTTACTTTAGCAAAGGAAAACAGGTCTCCTCTTGATTTCTATCAAAATCCTCCAACATATACATTTACAAATACTCGTTTTGAACTTCTAATTCGTGACCTTTATTTTGTTTTGATCTCTCCATGGCGTGCTCGTGTTTGTCACTTTCCAGCGATATCGTATACTATTTGAACTGAACTGGATGATGATATCACTGAATTCATTGAAGAACTGCCTTTAACTGAAAATTGATTATTTACAATAATGCGTTACTTACACACTATTGTGCTGTTTAAATACAGTGCAGTTGCTTTGACACAATCTGTATTGTTAAAAGCGCTATATAAATAAAGGTGACTTGACTTGACTTCTGCGCAGTGTATGCTCAACGCTGACGTATTACGTCATTGGCCTGGAGCTGCTTCTGGGGTACAACCAGTTGGCGCAAGCTAGATTAAAGTGATTATTGCATTTAAATATGGATATTTTTCTTGCAAAAAATGCATCGATTCGCTACAGGAGGCCTTTATTCACCTTCCGGAGCCATGTGAAGCACTTTTTTTATTATGGATGGATGCACTTTATTGGACTTGTTTTAGACTCATGAATTGGAACACCCGCCTATGCCATTGTAAAGTTTGAAAGTCCCAGGATAATTGGATTCGTCTAAAAAAAAGAAAGTTATTTACACCTAGGATGCCTGGAGGGTGAGTAAATAATGGGCTGATTTTCATTTTTGGGTGAACTATCTCTTTAAGTTCACCTGAGATGTAACCAAATGTTTTTACGTGAATACTCATCAAAACCGACAATTCAACATAATTTTCTGTGTATTTCTCCATCTGCGGTGCGAAAGAATACTTGTGCGCTGTGTGAGAGGCACTGCTTCGGTGTCTGTGCTCAGAAAACCAGACCGAATTGAGTATTCTTTTGCTACATCAAATTGATCCATGTCTGCTCTTCTTTTACTCTAAGATAATGACATTTTTACTGTTTTATGAGACATGCAGCAAATGTATGCTAGCTTATGTCCCGCCAGAGAGATCAATAGGCTATGATACTGTTCAAATGCATCTAACCTTCAAACCACGCAGCAGATTAGTTCTGAATGAATCTAACCCTCCCTAACATTTTCGTCAATAAAATGTCAATAGATTTTTGTCATAGTTTTTATCATTCGAAATGAGTTTTGGGTTCGTTATCGTCTTGTTTTCACGATAAAACACTGAAAATTATTCGTCAAGGGAATTAACACTGAAATTAATATCATAATTTTATGAAGCTATGAGAATACTCTTTGTGTGCAAAGAAAACTAAAATAACAACTTTGTGCACAAAAAGTATTCTTGTAGCTTGCAGTTAAACCACTGATGTCAGATGGACTCTTTTAACAATGTCCTTATACATTTCTGGGCCTATGCAGGGTCAGAAAGTTCTCGGATTTCATCAAAAATATCTTAATTTGTGACCCTGGACCACAAAACCAGTCATAGGACAGGACAGGACAGGACAGGACATTATTTGGCTGAGATACAATTATTTGACAATCTGTAATCTAAAGGGGGTCGCACACCGGACGAGAAACGCAGCGCAACGTCGCGTCGCGCCAAGGACAGCTGGAGGTATCGCACACCGGACGCGCACATTCTATATGCGTCAGCTCATTTTTCAGTGAAGTTCTGAACCGCAAGTGACGGTTGTGAACTTGTAAATCCAGTAGGTGGCAGTCAAAGACAGTGAATGTAATAACGACAGGCAAATGTTACATAGGACTTTAGATTTTCCGTATGAAAAAAATGTATTGAGAAAATAAAATATGAATGAATTATATAGGTTTACATTTTTTTCAAGTTGTAAACCTAATGTAAGTAGTATTTTGCAGCAGTGGTCTCTTGTTTTTTTAATCTAATAGGACGATTTGAGACAAATATGATGTTATTTAATATAAAACTATGCAGATGGCGCTCTGTGGCGCGGCAGAAATTTGAACAGCTTCCTGAGTCGTAGCTGGGCGCCGCGGACAGACGCCGAATGGCGCCGCCGTTGTGCGTATGCTCATAGAAAACTATGTGTTCGAATTTTAAAGACGTGGGGCGACGCGGCGCTGCAAAAAAATCTAAATATTGAGAAAATTGCCATTAAAGTTGTCCAAATAAAGTTCTTAGCAATGCATATTACCAATCAAAATTTAAGTTTTGATATATTTACGGTAAGAATTTTACAAAATACCTTCATGGAACATGATCTTTACTTAATATCCTAATGATTTTTGGCAATAAAAGAAAAATTGATAATTTTGACCCATACAATGTATTTTTGGCTATTGCTACAAATATACCTGTGCTACTTAAGACTGGTTTTGTGGTCCAGGGTCACATTTGTGTTCCAAAGATAAACAAAGGTCTTACAATTTGGAATGACGTGACGGTGAATAATTAATGACAGAATTTTCTTTTTGGGTGAACTATCCCTTTAAACATCTGCAACACTTTTTTGTAATAAATGCATCTTTCTGTCTGTCTACCTATAAGTCTATATATCTATCTGTCAGCTAGTTTGTCTGTCTATGTATCTACCTTTTTGTTTATATTTACACAGTATTTCTTATAATAAATATAGTATGTTAAACATTAGATACAGACACACACAGATTGATAGAGAAATTTAGATGGACAGACACTGATAGATAGATAGATAAACAGACACACAGACAGCTAGATAGATGGCAGGACAGTCAGAAAATGTGTCAGGCAGGCAGCGCGGTCTCTGTTGGCATCACTGAGATTTAGCATAGACCATTTAGAAAGCGAACCAGACCAAACCAAACCAGATATAAACCAGACACACCTGTGATGTGCACATACTCACAAACGCAAACACAGAGTGTGGAAAAAAAAATAATGAGTTGAGAATCAGAACTGAAGAACAATACATCTGCTAACAATATGAACCTGACATCACTCTCTTTGTCCTCACACATATGCAAACAAATGCCTATTCTGATATCTTTCCTTAACTTGGAATCTCAGTATAGCTATGCTGTAAAAAACCCATTAAATTGTAACGGTTGAACTGACACTGCATGCTATGTCGTCCATTGTGCTTTTATCGTGAAATCTGTTGAAATGATGTGTGATAAACTGACACGTCATATTATATTCTGTCCACCCTCACAATTTGTGTATGAAGAAGGGATGTGTGGGTGTTGAGGTACTGGTACAGGCCTGTGTGCTTGACTGCCACTACATGACACTGCTGTGGCATGAGCTCATTACTGAACAGCATTTCTGTCAGTGAACAAAACAAAAGCCAGTCCTGTCTCTGAGTCTACATACACATGCTCACTCATATGGGCAGCATCAGAGCATTAGTGTGTGTGTGTGTGTGTGTGTGTGTGTGTGTGTGTGTGTGGTAAATGCTGTCAGTGTGTAAGAGAGTGGACAGCAGGAGAATGGGAGTGTCACACTTCATTGTCTTCATGTGCATGTACAAAAGACGTGCCTCTACAGCACTCATGCATCCAGTTTGTACTGGTATGAATATTGATACACCACATTCATGCCATTTGGTAAAAACAACACATAGATATTTTATGTACACACATTTGCATGAAGTCACACATACACACCCTTACATGCACAATTTCATGGCTCTGTGGTGTGCCACCGCTGCAGAACAGAAACACCCATGTACATCACTGATGTGGAATGAAGTGATATGATTGGCTTACAGTCCAATGGCACACTCCAGAAGATACTCTCACTGTAATATAGTGCAGATAAAACAGTCACTAATATGCCACCAAAGAATCCCAGTAACACAGACACACGCTATGACATTTCGAAGCTAGTGTGGTTCACTGCCGTTTCAGTTTCTGTAGAGCCTAATGTTCAGTTTGGATGAGGTCACCACACATCTGGAGTATGACACAGTTTTGAAACCCCATTCAGTGAACTAAAGCTTTCTCTCCCAGTGAACTCTCAAGAAACACTCTGAAATCACTTACTCTGTTCACAAACATGTTTACTAAGATATTTAAATGGGGACATATCATAATCTCTATCTTTGCTGCTTAATACTCTTGTGGAAACCATTATGTTTAGTTTTTTGTCTTTTCAGAAATAGAAATCGTAATGTGGTAAATCTTTACAGGCTCTTTTGATCAATTTAATGCAGTCTTGCTGAATAAAAGTATTAGTGTGTGTGTGTGTATATACATATATCTGCAAAATGTTAATTATTTTACCAAAATATGAGTGATCATACAAAATGCATGTTATTCTTTATTTAGTACTGACCTGAATAAGATATTTCACATAAAAGACGTTTACAAATAGTCCACAAGAGAAAATAATAGTTGAATTTATAAAAATGACCCTGTTCAAAAGTTTACATACACTTGATTCTTAATACTGTGTTGTTACCTGAATGATCCACAGCCGTGTTTTATTGTTTAGTGATAGTTGTTCGAAGCCTTTCCAACAATGACTGTATGATATTGAGATCTTTTCACACTGAGGACAACTGAGAGACTCATATGCAACTATTACAGAAGGTTCAAATACTCACTGATGCTTCGGAAGGAGACACAATGCGTAAAGAGACAGGGGGTGAAAACTTTTTGAATTTGAAGATCAGGGTAAATTTAACTTATTTTGTCTTCTGGGAAACATGTAAGTAACTTCTGTAGCTTCTGATGGACATTTAAAGCAAAATAAGATATTTAGGCAAAATAAGAAAAAATGTACACATCTTCATTCTGTTCAAAAGTTTACACCCCCCGGCTCTTAATGCATAGTTTTTCCTTCTGGAGCACCAGTGAGCATTTGAACCTTCTGTAATAGTTGCATATGAGTCCCTCAGTTGTCCTCAGTGTGAAAAGATGGATCTCAAAAGCATACATTGTTGGAAACGGTTCAAATACACAAAAATTCTGAAAAACCAAAGAACATTTAGCAGTTTCTGCAAGGTGTATGTAAACTTTTGACCTCAACTGTATATATAAAGTCACAAACACACACGTCATTTCCCAATACTAAATCTAGTTATTAAATACTATAATTTATTGAATAATAATATTTCATAAAAAACAACAACAGTCATCATAAAACTTGCTTGGCAATTTAAATTGAAAACGTACCCAAGGCACAAGTACAAAGGCAGCGCTCTGTTACACAGCATTAAATTTACATAAAATATAATGTCTGCCAAAACTATTTGCTCTGGAACAAACAATAGATTAATGAGACCGAAGACTACCAGTTAGATTTACCTAAAATGAAGTATATCTCATGTTTAACCACTACAAAGACATCAGAGTCAGCAGGGAATTCTAGAAGATCCGATCAAGGTAAGGCTGCTTTTGGCGGAGCTCACATCTCTGAAAACTTCAAAGCAAATTTTCAAGACATTGAACCGTATATCTGAAATCTAAACAAGCCTAAAAAACTCTTAAAGGGTAATGAAACCCCCCTGTTTCAGCACTGGCTACTCTCACCACAGTTTTGAAAAATGCTGCAAAAGTGGGCGTGGCGCACTCACTGCGCTGTGTGGAGGAGAGGGGAGAATGACAACACAGACAACTTTGGGTTTCATTTCGCTCCCCACGAGTTTAAAACACAAATAAATGCACATCCATTTGCACTATGCATCGAAAACATATATATGAACACACTGTTGAACCTCTAATAACTGTTAAGGCTTATTTTGCCGCGTTTATTTAAGCCTTTTGATGGGTTGCGTCAAGGAAAACCGCTTACACTTACTTTATGAATGAATCGCGTGTGCCGAACTCACACACTCTCTTTCATCCATGAACGTTCCTCTCAGCTAATGTATGCAATCTCACAGTCTGAAGCGCCTGCCACAGCAAATCAGCACACGCTGTCGTGAATAATTAAGCGAATCGACTTCTCATAGGATAAGAACACGCAGCGTCATGAATATTTATGAGACACCGACGCGTCATCGATGTACTATAGTCCATCGCCGCGTCACAAACGGTGACGTCAGCCCAATGTAGATTTTAAACCCGGAAGATGAAAATAGCGCAAAAAAGCTCAAAATTAACTAGTTATCTCTAACAATCAATATTAACAGATGCCAACGTTGCTTTCTATGATGTGCAACACAAACACTTATGCTAAAATCTCAGAAAAAGTTGTCTGGGGTTTCGTAACCCTTTAAAACTACATTCCATGACACAAAAACTAATAATAGTGGATTTGGGCATCCGCCATAACACACGCTGTGAGAAATACTACAAGCGGAGTGGTACAAACGGTGAAACGGTTGGAGCTCCGATATCACTAGAATATTGCACTCCTCTCAGCCAATCAGATTTGAGGACCAGAAAGAACTGTTTTATATGTATGTATAGAGATGGACATTGCATAGACTATTGGTTTTATACACACACCCTTCTACCTTCTACATTTTTATAATTAAAAATCAAAACTGCTTTTTATTTTTTACAAATGAAGACATCCTTTAAAAAGAGGTTTAGAAGAATTTTTTTAGGTTAAGCCCTCTTTTGAGTACAAACTTGCCTCCAAAATATGCTCAAGTAGGTACAAACACACTTTTCTCAAAAATAGCATCCCTAAAATAATCCATAAATATGGTCCGCTCTGTGTGTGTGTGTTACTGTGGTGTGTGTCATGTCTACAGCAGAGAAAGATGGGAGGCTTGATTATATGTTGTCCGCGACACACTCCTGTATTATTGGAAATGACATCATCAGGCTGATGTTTGGGTTAAAACAATATCTACCATGTATAATTTCCCACTAAAGCTATGAAAATAACTACAGCAATGTGGGAAAATCACACAGGCACCCATGCAAGAGTCATCAAGAGTGGCCTTTAGCAGGTTGCTATGTGGTTGCTAGGGTGTTCTGGGCAGTTGCTGTGTGGTTTCTTGTCCAAAAAGTGTGCAGAGTGCAGCCCTGAAATATTTCCAGGCCTATAATACAACTCAGGAAGCTACTTTAAAGTTTTTTGGTGGAGAAAATTGTAAGTCAAATGATTTAGAAAAGTAATAGCACACCTCTCCCTAACAAGCCACAACATTTGAGATATCTTTTATGTTAGGAACATTGTGGGACGAGTTTAATTGCAATACTTGGGATTAGAGATTTGTTCAAATCCCTAACCATAAGTACGGGAAATAATAATAGTGATGCTTGCTTTAGCAAAGCCCACTAATAAACATTCATGCACATGACTCTGGCAGAGGACAGGCTGTCTGTGTACATTACAACAGCTTTGAAGACACAGATACAGGTAATCAGTAATGCAAACACAGATGCGCTTCTCCCTCAGGCCATGGGCACATGTTTCTGCATGCAGAACAATAAAATCCCAACATACTCAAAAGAGGAGACTTCACAATGGACCATAGCAGGGAACAGCCGGCGAGCAGGTACCGGCTAATCGTCATGGCAACGCAGCTCTGATCAGGACGGGATGCCAGTTATGATGATTTCACTGATGAAACTACTAGCGGTTGAGGCAAATCACTGTCATTCTCTTTTTATGTAGTTTGTGGAGTGTGTCTAACTTCTGCAAACTGTTCGATTCCTCTTTTCCTTCTTATATGTACGTCTCTCCTTTCTATTTTCACCCTGAATTGATCCAGATGCTGTTGGACGTCTTCCAGACAGGAAGTCAAACACAAGG
>NC_133373.1:28224341-28249572 GCF_049309525.1 Garra rufa
CTTCCACTATAAGCATGCAACTGTCAGCATTACTTTTTTATTTTTAGTTTGTTATTTACTTTTAGTTTTTCAACTAAAGAATAAAAACAGAATTTGAAATGTTCTGTGGTAACATACCAGTTACTGTTTAAAGAGTTTAATTTGTATTTAACTTTGTATATTCCTTTAAAAGCAACCAGCCACAGGCTAATGACAGAGAGCGATCACTACATCACTAAACAACATCATTTTGCTCCACTCATTACAACGTCCACTTAGACAAAATGCTAACAAACTGAAATGAACTGCTTGACATGCAAGTGCAAAACTCTCAAACTTTCTATGACACTCTATCATTTCCCAAACTATGAATGTTAGCAGCCTATTATTATATTTGCCAGAGTGCTACAACTCTACTTAAAGTGAATCTTTTGAGAATATTCAAACATTAATATTCAACACAATTACAAGGGTGTAAAAGTTTCCACCGGAGTTTAAGAAGGACTCACCGCTATAATAGAGATCGGTGCTGAAATGTCACTCAGAATAGACAGGTCTCCCTCCTTCTTTCTTTGTCTTTCTTTATTTCTTTTTCTGTTCTATTGCTCTCTAAACCTCCCTCCTCTTTTCCAAGTTCCCTCCTCCCTCAGTACAGCTTCCTCCACGCCTGCTCTCTCTCTCTTTCTCTCTCAGGACGGTGGGGAATTAGAACAATGCATGGCAGCAGAGGAGAGCTGGAATCAGGGTAACCATACTGTACATAAACCCCAACAGAATCATCTTCTCAGGTTAGAAACATCAACGTGTAACACACACAACACAGTTCTCAGCAGCAATGCGTCTTAAAGTCACAATAATTATGCACACACTCACACACACACACACACACACACACACACACACACACACACACACATACAGACCACAGATGTGGTCCCAATGGAGAGAGCGCAGCAGCGAAACATCTCTGGCTGAAGTGGAGAGTAACTGGGTTCAGTTGGGCTCACTGCTGATTGGCTCCAGTGGGATGACTGGCGTTTCCTGTTACTGTTAACCACTGCCAGCATCCTCCCTCAAACTTTAGAACACAGCCCAAAGGCAAACACACACACATCTTTCTTTCTCTTTCTCACTGAAGAACTCTCATGTATACATGACCCACATACAGAGAAGGGGAAGAGTGAAGGAAAGTATGATATTTCATGCAGGAAAGCCAGCAGTTGCTGGAGTGAGTCAGAGTACAGTTTATTCAATAAAAAGAAGGAGTGAAAGAGTGAAATAAATAAAAAAATAAACATTTAAAAAAGGGAAAATCAAGCTTTTCAATCCCCATAATTAGCAGTAAGACAAACAAAAGTATTACTATTGCTTACGAATAGAGATTTTTCAAAACTTTCAAAAGTGTTACAATTCGACTTTAAAATCATGTAGTTTACTTTTCTGAACAGCTAGCCATACAGTGTTCACTTGTCGGATATGTTAGTAGAAATATCCCATAGACTTGCATTATAGAAGGGATCCGAGCCATTTATAAGAACCGGAATATCACTGACACTTGGGGATGCACCTTCCAAGTACCAAAAAAAAAAGTATTTTTAAAAATAAACTATAAACTACCAGTCAAAAGTTTTTGAACAGTAAGATGTTTCATGTTTTTTAAAGAAGTCTCTTCTGCTCACCACGCCTGCATTTATTTGATCCAAAGAACAGCAAAAACAGTAAAAATTAGAAATATTTTTACTATTTAAAATAGTATGATCATGATCCTTCAGAAATCATTCTAATATGCTGATTTGCTGTTTAAGAAACAATTATTATTATCATCAATATTTAAACAAGTTGAGTAAATTTTGTTCAGGATTCTTTGATGAACAGAAATATCCAAATCCACATTTATCTGAATTAAAAAGCTTTTGTAACATTATACACTATATTAATACTTTTATTTAGCAAGGATGCTTTAAATTAGGCATGAGCCGGTATAAGATTCTGACGGTATGATAACCTTGGATAAAAATATCACGGTATCACGGTATTTTAATTACTGCTCTACAATTTTGTATTTAAATGTCTGGGTAAAAAAAAAAACTTTTTTTTTTTTTTTTCAACTGAACACAGTATATTTTATTTTAGGAAACATATAGAACATTTTGTAACATTGAACATCAGGCAAAATAATTAAAATAAATAATTGAATCTTCTTAATTAAATTAAATTGCAGTCAATTGTGTGAGCCTAAACCTGCAGCTCAACAATAATCCACATCAATAAACATAAATAAAAAATTTCAAAAACAAATCCTTCTAAATGGAAAAAATGCAATCACTAATCAAAACAAAAATATTACCATTAGTGACAGTTCCAAAAATAAACAAACACTCAAAGACACAGGAGAGTCAGCGAGTTTTTTTTTTTATGGCGTGATTTTGAAAAGATGTTAAAGGTGCACTGTGTAATATTTAAGATGATCTCTAGACAAAGGTGCAATATAATATACATAACTATGTTTTCAGGGGTGCATAAAGACCTTACTTAATGAACCATTATGTATTTATTAACTTAGAATTATCAGTTTGCGAAAAAAACATTGACACAATGATGAACAAGTAACAGTAATATTCACAATAACATCGTTTTATTGAATGATTAAGTAAATATAATTCCTTAAATTACGTTTTAAAAGAAATCTCACTATTCGTTGCTGTCAAAAACGGCGAGATTTTAATCCTGTATCGGCTTCAGTAGTTCTGTAAAGCGAGGGGTGATCGGTGGACTGTTGCAATTCACAACCTCGCCGCTAGATGCCGCAAAAATCTACACACTGCACCTTTAACGTGGCAGAAGGCTTAAAAGCAAAGACGTGATTTCACCTCAACTTAATTGTTGTACTAATGTTCAATCACAGAAACATAATGTTAGTACATATAGTCTGCTATTCCCCACTCTGTAAAGTAACGTGCAAGAGGAAATTAGTTGATGTTAGCTAATGTTTATTAATTAGCCAGCGACTCTTTTTAAACGTGATGTCGGTTGACCTTCCTCTTCCAAGCCGTGGCCGTCAGAATTTTTGCGGTACCCAAAAATTCCCACACTGCTGACTTGGTCTTTTTTGATGGGGGGAAAAGTTGTGGGGGTTCACCTCCTTCGGCCGTCCTGAACTTATATTACTGCTGAGTCTCACTGACTGCGGACCACGTGCACAATCACATACACGCGCCTGCAGCACTAACCGCTGGGGGAGGGGCTGCATTGTTTTTGCTGCAGGTACGCACACACACAACCTAGTAGGGAGTCCTGCACTTTCACTTTGACGACATAAAAAATGCACATATCGTAGGAACGTTATAACTTTTTTCTTTGCGGTTTTGAAACCGTGACTTTTTCAAACCGCGGTAAACCTTGAAACCGGTTATCATCCCATGCCTACTTTAAATTTATCTAAAGTTATGAGAAAGACATTTATAATGTTAGAAAAATACTGTTCTTTTGAACTTTCTATTCATCAAAGAAACCTAAAAAAAAGTCTACTCAGCTGTTTTCAACATAATAATAAAAAATGTTTTATAAACACAAAATCTGAATATTAGAATGATTTCTGAAGGATCATGTGACTGGAGTAATAATGATAAAAATTCAGCTTTGAAATCACAGGAATAATTTACATTTTAAAATGTATTTAAATAGAAAACAGTTATTTTAAATAGTAAAAATGATTCAATACTATAATGTTTTTGCTGTACTTTAGATCAAATAAATGCAGGCTGGTGAGTAGAAGAGACTTCTTTTTAAACATTAAAAATCTTACGGTTCAAAAACTTTTGACTGGTAGTGGACCATCTATTTTTGACTTACTGCATTTTATTTTCCCTTTTTGCTCTAGCCACCCACTATGATCTGCCAAGACTGCCCTAAAGGCCAACAATACATCATGTTGAGGGTCAAAGAGATGAGACGTGTGATTGGTGGGTATTTCAAACATTTTAGATAATATGAGAGAATAACTATGTCCATCATACAATCTTGGTCTTGCCATGAGTGAAGCCATTTTGGAAACAGCATACAATATATAAAGTGGGGTGAAATGATCCAATAATGACCCAATTGACAGAATTTGCAAAAGTACTTCAATCACATCTTATCTGCTTTTTACTGAAGCACATTTGCTGCTTCTGGATGATTTGAAGAAGCTCCAATGAAACAGCCAGAAAAAAGTAAATGTTTTGTGTAATTGCAGGGAAAGAGAACAGCGGTTTCGGGTAATCGAGCCAAAAGAAAAGCTTGCTCTTTCAAGGAATGCTGAGAGTCATCCCATGAATTATGGGTAATAATAGCATTTCTCTGCTCTAGTTTAGATTTAAACCTCTGTTCCAGTCTGGTATTAAGATGCTCTCAAGTCAATCCTGGCTCCTCTATGTCTACAGATCCCAATATCTCCAACAAAAACAACATGGAACAATACTGACATCAGCATCTAAACTGATTTCACTGAGTGCTGCTGTTGAACTATCAGCTGGACTAGTCCAATCAAATCAAATCAGTGCAAACTAAATATCTGTCATGGGAATGGTGCTAGATAACACTGATCAGACATAAGCATATGAATACAGATCACACAAAGACATTCAATACTATATCTCCAATGAAAGTGGTGGATATTCTAACACACATGCAAGCACAAAAATCATTCTATTGTTTAATATATAAATTCCATAACCCTACAAACTCCAAAATGTATTTATTATACATAAAAGTTGCACACATATACACATTGAAGCTCAAAGTCTATTCATTCGATACCCCTGTGCT
Organism: Garra rufa; assembly: GCF_049309525.1. NCBI lineage: Eukaryota > Metazoa > Chordata > Actinopteri > Cypriniformes > Cyprinidae > Garra > Garra rufa. The sequence continues at coordinate 28,229,127 of NC_133373.1, forward strand.
TTCAGTCCTCATTTGAACAAAAGCGCTCATCAAATTTAAACAAGCTTCTGTCCTACTTACTGCAATTTATATGTAAATGAGCATGTTCATGTGTGTGTGTGTGTGTGTGTGTGTGTGTGTGTGTGTGTGTGTGTGTGTGTGTGTGTGTGTGTGTGTGTGTGTGTGTGTGTGTGTGTGTGTGTGTGTGTTTGATCGGAAAACTGCGACTAGGTTAGGTCTGACAAACTGTGTGTGTATGTGTGTGGTAATTGTGTCCATTCTCCAGTGTATACCAAAATGTCTATGTGAGGGATATGTAAACACTAATGTTAATGAATGTGTGTGTGAGTTCCCTGACTAAACCAACACAGGCCTCTCCACTTGTACTGTCTCTCTTTAACGACAAGCACTGATTGGCTTTTGTGTCTGACAGCAGGAGTGGAGCAGATGACTGAAAGACAGAAAAAGAGAGAGCGAGAGAAAGAAAGAGACAGATGTAGCACTAGGTGGCAGCAGAGTATTATGAAAATTAGGATACTAAGTGAAATAAATAACTCAACACACACATATCCTAATATCATTCTGATCATGACATCAAACCAGCACTCATTTTCTAAAGCTTCATCTTACTGCATTGTCATGCATAGTATAAAATGAATTTATAAAAACATATATATTCAACTGAACATATACACCACTACTAAACAATTTCCTACTGCTGACATTTCGTAATACCAAAAAGTTTTGTATTTTTCTTAGAAAATGACTGATCGTTTTGCTAGATAAGATCTTATTCCTTGTCTGGGATCGTGTAGAGCCCTTTGAAGCTGCATTGAAACTGCAATTTGGACCTTCAACCTTTGGGCCACCATTAAAGTCCATTATATAGAGAAAATTCCTGGAATGTTTTCCTCAAAAACCTTAATTTCTTTGCGACTGAAGAAAGAAAGACATGAACATCTTGGATGACATTGGGGTAAGTAAATTATCAGGAAATCTTCACTCTGGAAGTGAACTTCTCCTTTAATAGTACATCAAATCTAATAGTAATAAATGTTAAATGACCTTGTACTGTGTCAGCCACCCAGTTGATGAACTCTGTGGGGCTGAAGTGAATGTTTCAGACTCTTTGATCTCAGACGGCAAGCAAGATAAAGCGAGAGAGAGCGGGGAAGAAGTATTGCCATCTGTCTCTACCTGTCTGTGATTACCAGAAGCAGGCAGACAGGAGAGATCTCTAGAGGGATGAGACGATGGATAGAGGAAGAATTGGGAGGTAAAGGGTGAGAGTCTGGGGAAGAATAAAGGACTGGAATGAAGTGAGGGATGATTTAGAGGGGCGTGAGAGAGAGAGAGACTCTCTTGAGGATGAGTGTGAATGGTCTATCAGTCAGACTGGAGGCAGCCGGAGGAAGAGAGAGAAGGATGGAGCGTGAGAGAGAAGATATCAGTTAAACTTAAACTTTAAGTGTCTGGCTGAACCCCAAGTGTATTAACCAGCCAATATACTGTAGTATGCAAGAATAAGATCGTCCTAAGCCATAAAACAATCAAAATAGTATGTCAAAGATGTTCAGATGACATACTCTGTAAGCAGTAGTTAGTGACAGTTGTACTTTGTTCAAAACTTTGGAGTCACAAAGGTTTTATAAAGAAATTTTTATTCAGCAAGGATGCAGAAAATTGAATGGCAGTAAAGACATTGTTATGAAAGATTTCTATTTCAAATTAATAAACGGCTCTATGATTTACGTGATGGAGAAAATTCAACCGAAATCCAGTCATAAAAATGGAATTTACTGTATAACACGGAATGCCACGGAATTTGCCCAAGTGAATAAATCAAAAGTCAGTCAGTACACTTCAATCAGAACTCAATATAGACTAGTGTCTGTGAATATTAAGCCACAAAAATACTATTTAAATACTAAGCTGCATGTTCTGGGTGTCTCTGTGTGAGTGACGCTGGCAATGTTTTCAGTCTTTGTGTCCTCAATATTTGAGTACATGAACACATAAACACATAAACACAATATCTAGAACTGCTCTGAGAGCATTTTACTGTTCATTTGAGATAAACAATTCATACATTTCATAAACAAACAGAAACTTGAAGGTCTTCACAGCAACCTATCAAAATAAAAGTTTGGTTTAACTTGAAGAAACTGTGACAGAAATACATTACTTAATGTAATGATAGTACTACTACTACTAATAAAATTATGATTAAAACATTATTTTTTTAAGGTATATTTATCAGAAAAAAATATTTACCAGAATTTATTTATCAGAAAAATGTACATAAAACACAGTATTTCAGAAAATAAATAAATAAAATAATAATACAGTAATTCTTTATAAAATAAATCAGACATGCTTTTGATTTTTAAAATTTAATCAAGGAAATTAATGGAAAAACAGAATTAGCTAAAAATAAAAAATAATTTGAGAAAAATTAAAACATATTTCACAGGGCCTTAAAAATTACATTTTTGTTTTTAATAAATTGCAGTTAAATCATGATTTAAATTATTTACACATGCTTTTTGATTAATATTTTTAAAATTTAACCATTCGAAAAACTAAAATGGAAAAAATACGGAACCCGGAAAAATGATCATAGAAAAAATGGAATTTAGAATAAAACAAAACGGAATTTGGGGGGGAAAAAAAAGAAATGCATAGGGCGCTAAATAAGAAATGTTTCTTAAGTATCTAATCAGCATATTATGATTTCTGAAGGATCATGTGACATTGAAGACTGGAGTAATGTCTGCTGAAAATCAAGCTTTGCCATCACAGGGATAAACTACATTTTAAAATATATTGAAATAGAAAGCAGTTATGTTTAATTCTAAAATATTTTGAAATATTACTGTTTTACTGTATTTTTAATCAAATAAATGCAGCCTTGGTGAGAACAACTCTTTAAAAAACTTAAAAACATTAAAAACCTCAACCTTTTAGCGTAGTGTGTTTTCTACCAGATTAATATACAGAGACAACTATAAATAAACCATTTATAGGCTTATATCAAATCATGTGTGAGCAACACCACCAAACCAACACAGAAATAATGGTTTAACCAATGTTGTGCTGGTTTTGGGGCGGGACTATCTGTTTGGCCAACCAATAAAAAGGTGGAGGGGCATGTGTAGGAACCCGGTTTTCTGACTATAACCTTATAGACCTCATAATCTGAAAAAAAAAAAAAGGTCCAAAGTAAAAGGTCCAAAATCTTAGAAAGACAGGGAAAGAATGAAAAGTGATTCCAGATTTTATGACTCCACCTCAAAGAAATCAGAGCTGCAGTATGAACAAACACTCAAACTCACACACACTCGTCAATCTTATCTAGGTCCTTGAAAGTGACAGTTTTGTCAAAACCCAATTTCGAGTTGGATGATAAAAATAAATTCCATCAAATGAGCGTAGGAGTGTGTGTGTGTAAGTGTGTGTGAAGAGCGGTTCAGACTGTAATTGTAGGTGTTCTGTGTGTGTGTGCGTGTGTGTGTGTGTAATAAAATATGGATGCCATTGTTCAGTGGTGCTGGTGTTCTCCATGAGTGATTTTAATTACAGATGGAGGGATAAACTGGCCTGAAAGACTGGACTCTGGTGCACACACTCACACACACACACACACACACACACACACACACACACACACACACCTCACTAGCCAGCATGATGATGGATGACATGACATTAAAACGAGACAGGGCTAAAGCCTCTTTCAGGGTGAAAAAATGAATGGAAAGGTAGGCCTTAGGTTAAGAAAATAAAAAAAGAAAACAATACCAATATAGAATTATTACATTCCCCTCACCATATAAAGGCATGGGGGTGTGTGCACATGCTGGGTTTCTCTGCTAATTAATGAAACTCTTGTTCGTTTTGAAAATGTTTTAGAATAAAGCCTCAAGCAACTCAGTGGCCCAGAAATTCCAATTAATAGAGTCTCTCTCTCCTTTTATTTTCTCCGCACTAACAGACCTGCTGTATTTTATCCAACGAGCTATATGGAAAGAAAACAGATGTATAATTCATGTATAAGTCTAAATAACAAACACAAACACACAGTCCAATCTTCATTGATTTAGACTTATGGCATAATTTTGAATAAATGCAGCACCTCACTGAGACCCAATCTTTTTGTTGGCTCCCATCAGGAAGCAAACTCAGCTCCAGATATGAAAGCAGGGCCTTTATTAGATGTGTGACACTGGAGCTGAGCATGACAGCCCTGTCAGTGGTAAAACCATTAGGCTGACTGACAGTGAAATGAGACTATATTTCAGAAGCACTTCATTTAAATCGTGTAGTCTATGGCCTACGGCTTCCACAATGCTTTGTGTCAGCAATTCCTAATGTACAAGGATATTACCAATCATAACTGTGGCCATATTATAATAGCCCAGTGGATTCAGAAATGCAAAAAGAAAGTATTATCAATAGCATGTTACAATAAGGTTCATTAGTTAACTACATTAGTTAACATGAACTAAGAATATTATAACATGAATATAATGTTAACAAAGATTAATAAATCATGTGATAAATGTATTGTTCATAGTTCATTCATGTTATTAAGTAATGTTACAAAAAATGAGTTCTTATTTTAAAGTGTTACTGTATTTTCTTCAATTTTCCCAACAAATTATGGTTTTAAGTGACACAACTTGCTTGAGTTTATTTACTACTCTTCATAAACAGACACAAACAAAAACATTTCCAAATAGAAAGAGTCAGTTTGTTTATGTGTCTGTTAGAGCTTCTGTTTTTCGCACTTAATGAGCCCCTGCGGAAAAACAAACGCGCACGCACACACACACACACACACACACACACACACACACACACACACACACACACACACACACACACACACACACACACTGTGTATTTTGGCCATAATAAAAACCAGTGAACCGCTTTCTTTCAGTCATCATTGCAACTTACAAAAGGTCAAATGCATTTCAGAACACAATGATGCATTAAAAATGTGCAATCCAAGCCAAAGTATGAATGTGTCTTCAAAAGAGGTACAGAATATAATAGATATCACACAAAACTAGTACACTACCTTTCAACAGTTAGGGTTCAGCAAGTTTATATATGTGACCTTGGACCACAGTAGCCAACAATACATTGTATGGGTCAAAATTATCATTAGGATATTAAGTAAAAATCATGTTCTAAACTTCCTACCGTAAACATATCAAAACTTAATTTTTAACTAGTAATATGCATTGCTAAGGATTTCATTTGGACAACTTTAAAGGCAATTTTCTCAATATTTAGATTTTTTGGCACCTTCAGATTCCAGATTTTCAAACAGTTGTATCTTGGCCAAATATTGGAGATGGTCCTCGCTGCAGAACACAAGATCTAGGGGGTGAGGTTGGATCCAGATCCAACTCCTCTCACCGTACATATCCTTAAACCTCAGCGTCTCCACCCCCTGATCCCTAAACCTACACATCTCCATTTCTAAACCTACACATCTCAATCTCTAAACCTACCATCTCCACTCCACTCCGTGGATGGATCTTGTGTACTGCAGTGAGGAGATACTGAAATATTGTCCTATTCTAACAAACCATACATCAATGGAAAGCTTATTCATTCAGCTTTCAGATAAATCTCAATTTCAAAAAAACAACCCTTATGAATGGTTTTGTAGTCCAGGGTCACATATAATATAAGAAATTAGTACTGTTATTTAGCATGGATGCACTTTATTAATCAAAAGTGTCAGTAAAGACCAACCCAGGCTCATATATATATTTCGCAAAAACCGTAATTACATACCTTACTGCATGTTTCGAGTCAGTTTAAAAGTGAAATGCCCAGAGAGTGGCGCTAAAACACACGTTCAATACGTGACCGTGGCACATTTTTATTATTTTGGTACAGGCATGTTTTGCTACGTTTTTATTACGCTGCTTAAGGTACGTATTGCAGCTGTTCAGAATTCAAATATCTGGGGAGTGTTGCTAAAGTTTAATGCTCTATCATATTGGAAATATCCCCTACACCAAACCAAAGTCCCTTTAAGGCAAGTCATGTCACTCGCCGGCCATCTTTGAAACGCTACTCGGGTAGGCAAGTGCAGCTCCTATCTCTTTGAATGGGAAAACATCAAATTCTCCAAAACTGTTCACCAAGTTTAGGATTAAATTTCATATTTTAATTCTCCATAGAAATCCAACAAGAACTACCTCATAAATATGGTTCCTTGTGCTCCAATAGCGTTTAAAAACGCTTATTTTTCCAGCTAAATGAGCCAGTGCGCATGCGCAGTACTGAGCGTACGTCTTAGAGCGCCGATCGTTTCTATAGCAACCGGGATTTCTAACGGCAGCTGCAGTGACGCGCTGACTTTACTAATCAACGATTGGCTCTTTCACTAAGAAGGCGGGGCTTTGTGGCCATAATGAACGTTGCATTTTTTCCCATTCAAAACTACACGAGTGACATGTCTTGGGTATTCTATAGTCTTTGACCAAACCCAACCCTAAAACTACCTGATAGTGTTAACAAATGCAAAAGTGATATTAAAAATGCATTCATTGATGCAGTCGTGCTATTTTAACCTCTTTATGCAGATTTGAGTTGTTTTGTCAAACTGTAGTTTCACAGGCTTTGTACCAGAGCTCTTCATCACTTAAGTTTAACGCTGTATCGCGTGAGCTATCGAGCAAACCTACTGAATTAGAAAACTCATGCATATGAAGCTTTATATGTGACGACAACGTTCAAAAGAACCAGTTTTCAAATCGTGCAGGATTTTAAAATTGTTTTGAAGTCATAACATAATATTCTTCTGCAAGTGACTAGTTGGCTTTATTGTTAAACTCTGTACCTGTAAATCATACTTTGTGTAAAAACGAATAAAAGTTGTCAGAGTTTTACTGCCTTTAGTGTTCATTTCAACTGGAAACTGCAGTGATTCGTATATATAAGTACGTTCCCTTCCAAGGGAACATTGAACTGCGTCCTTTAGGGGTCGCTTGTGGGGGAAACACCTTCTGTGTGACTCCTAGAGGACGCAGAGTCTTGTTCCCTTCTCAGGAAACCATGGTTACATATGTAACCTAAGACCTTCCCTTCCGAGGGAACATTGAACTGTGTCCTGAGACTTTTTCAGTTTTGCAGAACTGTACATAGAGGCATATGTTTCCAATGAGCCTATGTTGGTAAAGACACATTTATAATGTTATAAAATCTATTCCATAAAAGCAGTTTCTTATAAGCAACAAGACTATTTTCAACCTTGATAATAAGAAATGTTTCTTGTGGACCATATCAGCATAAAATAATGATTTCTGAAGGATCATGTGGCACTGATGACTAGACTGAAAATTCAGCATACCATCACTGGAATAAATTGTAAAATATATTGAAATAGAACCGTTATTTTAAATGTAAATTAAATTTCTTGGTTTTTTTTTCTAAAAAAAAACAAACAAAAAAAAAACTGTTTTTAAAACATGAAAACAATTTTTTGACCTTAAACTTCTGTATGGTATTGTACATGCCAGAGGTTCTGGATCTGGCTTTTTAAAACTGCACCCTGCTCTAATCCAACAAAAACACCTGTAATGAGGAAATTAAGTAAAACCCGGGATAATCATCATGCTCTTGTAAATTTATCCTCAAGTGACAGCCTATTAATGTAGCATTCACAAGCCCATTAATCTTGATTTAGAGAGGCAGACAGAAGTCACTGGCTCCCCGCTGACTACATTATGTTTGTTTCATGTCTGCCTGAGTGATTATTTTAAACACTGCACCCTGTAATAACGTGACTGTAGGGAAGCACGGCGTAATGTGGACACTGTCACAATGCTGAGAGTTTCAGGTGAAGGTCAAGGCTCTGCACGAAATGTACTGCTAGAACAAATCAGTTCACATTTTTCTGCCTGCATCCTTTCTGGTTTCCAGACATGTGCACAAAGACACACAAATACACACAAACACACACATACATTCACACAAGGTTTAAAATCCAATCATCAGAATTCTGTAGAGATATGTGAAATATGTTAAACAGAGCATGAAACATTTGATGGATCTGTACAATCAAATCTGTGACCACCGTGCAAAATCATGATCTTTAGAAAAAACTACTTAAAGGGCAACAAATCACTGTCATCACATAATTGGTAGGCATTATTCAATGCAGGAGGAGTATGAAATTCAGGGTGAAATATCACATTAAACATCACAAATGGTAAACACACAATTTGCAGCAACAATAGTCTTTTGTTGGGCTCCAGTTATAGTGTTGGTGTACATGCATATGTGTGTGTGTCCAGCACTGAGGCACTGATTGATATTTAAATGACCCACAATGCTTTTCTCACAGCTCCCGTTATCACAAACACAGCACATACTTTACTTTTACTATACGCCAAACAGAACTTCTTCAATCTTTCACTTTAAGCAATATACTTATACAGTTGAGGTCAAAACCTTAACATACAATTGGTAGAATCTGCAAAATGTTATTTTATCAAAATAAAGGGATCATACAAACTGCATGTACAAAATGCAGCATTTTTGTGTATTTGAACCCTTTCCAGCAGTGACTGTATGAGTTTGAAATCCATATGAGTTCCTGTATGAGTTTTCACACTGAGGACAACTGAGGGACTCATATGCAACTATTAGAGAAGTTTCAAATGCTCACTGATGCTTCAGAAGGAAACAGGATGCATTAAGAGCCAGGAGTATAAACTTTTGAACCGAATGAAGATGTGTACATTTTTCTTATTTTGCCCAAATATCATATTTATTTTCATTTAGTACTGTCTTTCAGAAGCTACAGAAGATACTTACATGTTCCCCAAAAGACAAAATAAGTTAAATTTACTCAGATGGTCAAATTCAAAAAGTTTTCACCCCCCGGCTCTTAATACATTTTGTTTCCTTCTGAAGCATCAGTGGGTGTTCAAACCTTTTGTAATAGTTGCGTATGAGTCCCTCAGTTGTCCTCAGTGTAAAAAAGATGGATCTCAAAATCGCAGTCATTGTTAGAAAGGGTTCAAATACACAAAAATGCTAATAAACCAAAGAATTTGTGGGACCTGAAGGATTTTTCCAAAGAGCAGTGGGTAGTTTCACAGTTCAGGACAAACAAGGGACTCGTGAACAACTATCACTAAAAAAAAAAAAAAAAAGAAAAAAAAGAAAACACAGCTGTGGATCATTCAGGTAACAACACAGTATTAACAATCAAGTGTATGTAAATGTTTTGAATGGGGTCATTTTTATAAATTCAACTATTATTTTCTCTTGTGGACTATATGTTAACGTCTTTTATGAGAAATATCTTATTCAGGTCTAAATAAAAAATAACTCTTAAATTTTGGTAAAATAATGAACATTTAGCAGATTCTGTAAGGTGTATGTAAACTTTTGACCTCAACTGTATATACAGAATACTTCAACAAGCACTCCATTTTAGTCATATTTTAGACTTCATTACCAATCACATGGACCTAAATAGTGGTTTGCTAGATTTGCTATGGAACACTTTCATAGTGTTATTTACCCTGTAAATCTGATCATCTATGTTTATTATACTGTATCTCAAGCTAATGGCATTTGAAAGTGCTTATAGATTTTAGTTCATTTAAGTAATTAGCCAGTGCTAGCATACGTCAGGTCTTATAGATGTGTGGCCTTCAGGCCTTTAAAGCACATAATCACTAATTGAAACATCTGAAACAAATGTTAAAGGTACATTCATTTAGATTTACATGTTCTTAATCAGCATTTTGTCACGTTTCCAAATGTTATCACATTTACATAATTAAAACTAGAGAAAATGTACTTGAGAAACAAAACTGCATAACATATTATATTGATAATGTCTATTAACATGCATAAAATTTTGCATAAAATATTTTTTCAGAGAATAAATCTTAAACTTAATTTATTTTTTAATGAATGGAAAGCAAGGCTATTTGTATTTGCATTGTACTCATAAAGAAAAAATGTGGTGATTAATTATTAATCTAGTCTCTTTTTAAAGACACGGCTCATTTCAGAACCCCAAGGACAAAGTACAGAAGTCATCTCAACTTATTTGTGTGTGTGTGTGTGTGTGTGTGTGTGAAAGGGAGTTCATTATAACAAAATATCAGGCAGGCTATAGGGCCTGTGTCTGGTTTTATCAGCAGATGAAGAGATAAAACCCAGAAAGTGCATGGCTAGAGTGAATCATCCTCATAAAGCAATGGTGTTGAATCACTGACCACTTCTAATATTTCTTTCAGTACCTTATAGTGTATGCATATGCTACCAAGAGGACACAGATATTGCTATTCTTGTTATATTACAGACAGACACTCTCAGATATTGCTCTTGGGCATCTTAAAATTTCATTTATGTTGTTTTATGATTCTGAAAAGGTCACTTTGTGCTGTTTTCAATAAGATTTCTTGTTATTGCTCCAGATGGTGTCTTTTTCCAGAGCGCACTTTTGTTTTTCAGCATCCGCGGGTGGCTAGATGTGGACTTATTATTTAGCACTACAGTTCTTCATCATATGAGAAGGGTGTGATTACCTCTCTGGACCTGAAACAATCATATGAGCTGTCATCTAGCTTGATTTATAATAAATGGCTGTTTTTAAGCAAACAGTGTGATGGAATCTTCAGTTTGGAAGAGAAGTTTCACCTAAACTGGTCTGCCACCTTTAACGCTCTCTTACCATCCCAGGCCCAGATTCACTTGCTGCTCAGAATGAAACATACACTGCTCATCCGCCATTTTAATAATATTCCTATTTAAATGCATGAACAATGTTTGGCTTCAGGCAGGTCAATGCAGTCTCTCCATCTCTCTAACTCTATACTGTTTATATTTCTCTTGCTGTCTTTTACACTTTCTCTCTCAAATTCATTTTAAAATAAAATAAAACATATATAAATATAAGTTTAAATATTATGTTTATGCAAACATTATCATATAACAATATCCTAAAGTATTGGTTCCTTGTAAACTGTGAAAATCAAACGCACTCTGACCAGTGTTTTGCCCAAGGCTCTGTCTCTTTCAGCAATTTCCTCGAAAGTGTTGGGAAATGTTATAGAATTACAATTTCATACTATCTCACCTCTGAGAGTGTTTTTTTTTTTTTTTCTCTCTCTCTCAGTGCTGCTGCTTTGGATGACAAACAGCTACTGGTCCCTTTCCAGTTGTGAAAAAGTGCCTTCCAGCACAAGATGCTCAAGACATCCTCAGCTTTAAGCCTGGTCTATCTAACAGGATTAAATGGATGGGTTCTGCAGCTGGAAGCTTAGAGAAAGAGGAAATGCTCTCAAGAACAAGAGAAGACAGAACAAAGCCTCACATTTGAGAAAATAAGAAAACAACATCACTTACTATACATACAAACATACTGTATATAATATAAAATTGATATAGAAAATTACATTTTCCTTAGTATATCCATACCCAAAAAAGCAGTAGATTAGCATAAAATAAAAAATAAGACCAACTCAAAGAGAAAGAGAGAGAGAAAGAGAGAAAGATGGTTTTGCTCTACTGGACACACATGCATTATTCATTCATTTTTCAGTCAGGCTGGATAAAGTCGTGGTCCTATAGCTCACACTTGGCTTGTCCTATAGCTTAGACTTCCACAGTCTGTGAAGCTTGCAAAACGACACTGCCAAACAAAAAGTGTGTGTGCGCAGCATGCTAAACCATTCGCTCTGCTTCATTTCTGCACAGTGTACATCTCTGTGGTTTCCTACAAGCATCCTTGAATGTTGACAATGCATACATAGCTACAAAAGTGATGCATAACAGAGCAGAACGCGAAGTATGGAACCTATTAACTTGTAGAAAGCATGTAGAAAAAATCTCTTTAACCTGTAAACCTGATAAGAGATGTTCTAACATAACATATACAGTTGAGGTCAAAAGTTTACACACCTTGCAGAATCCACAAAATGCTAATTATTTGACCAAAGAGGGATCATACACAATGCGTGTTATTTTTTATTTAGTACTGACCTGAATAAGATATTTCACATAAAAGATGTTTACATATAGTCCACAGGAGAAAATAATAGTTGAATTTATAAAAATGACCCAGTTCAAAAGTTTACATATACTTGATTCTTAATAATATGTAGTTACCTAAATATTTGAGCTTTTGTCTTGAACAGTTAAACTGCCCTCTGTTCTTTAGAAAAATCCTTCAGGTCCCACAAATTATGTGTTTTTTTCAGCAATTTTGTGTATTTGAACCCTTTCTAACAATTACTGCATTATTTTAAGATCAATCTTTTCACACTGAGGACAACTGAGGGACTCATATGCAACTATTACAGAAGATTCAAACGCTCACTGATGCTCCAGAAGGAAAAACTATGCATTAAGAGCCAGGGGTGTATACAAAGATGTATACATTTTTCTTATTTTGCCTAAACATCATATAATTTTTCATTTAGTACTGCCCTTTAGAAGCTACAGAAGATACGTACATGTTTTCCAGAAGACAAAATAAGTTAGGTTTCTTATTTCTCTCTTGATGCATTGTGTTTTTTTTTTCTGGAGCATCAGTGAACACTTGAACCTTCTGTAATAGTTGCATATGAGTCCCTCAGTTGTCCTCAGTGTGAAAGGATGGATCTCAAAATCATACAGTCATTGTTGGAAAAGGTTCAAATACACAAAAATGCTGAAAGACCAAGGAATTTGTGGGACCTGAAGGATTTTTCTGAAGAACAGCAGGCAGTTTAACTGTTCAGGACAAACAGGGGACTCATGAACAACTATCACTAAACACAAAAACACACAGCTATGGATCATTCAGGTAACAACACAGTATTAAAAAGTCAAGTGTATATAAACTTTTGAACAGGGTAATTTTTATAAATTCAACTATTATTTTCTCGTGGACTATTTGTAAATGTCTTTTATGAGAAATGTCTTATTTAGGATAGTACTAAATAAAAAACAACAACATGCATTTTGTATGATCCCTCTTATTTTGGTAAAATAATTAACATTTTGCAGATTCTGCAAGGTGTATGTAAACTTTTGAGTTCAACAGTATTAAATATAAAATAAAAAAAGATATACTGAATATATTTTGCTTCTTTATAGCACACACTGGTATGTGAGCACGTTCAGACAGTAGATGTATGTTAGAGACGTGACACACATATGGTGCATCGCTTCATCTTTAACCTCAAGTGTAACTGTCAAATCAAGCATATGGCCTCTTAAGAATAAACCAACAGTGTGTGTCTGTATGTGAGAAGTGTTGATACCTGTGGAGTGAAGAATCAAGCTCTCTGTGTATGTGTGTGTGTGTTTAAATGTTTCCCAGCAGAGAAAGACATCCAAGGTCAGTGTGACCCACAGCTTGAGCTCTGACACCCTGTCTCAAATAGGACACAAGATAATGAAAGTCTACATGGTAAAAATCATAAATGTATCTTCACTGTTTGCTTGTCTTATAGCAAAAGTCTGATGCCATATTAAAAATCTGAGGAAATATTTCAGATTCGCACACTTTTTACTTCTCCAAATCTGTTCCGATGAAGAAACAAACTCATCTACATCTTGAATGGCATGAGGATGAGTACATTTTCAGCAAATATATTCTTCTAATCATGCCATGTTTGTCCTTTATGCTTTAACGTGATACACATACACACATCACACACCTCCTTCTGACATTTATGTCTCATTGAGTCCCCCCAAGGTGATATTTGGACAAATGTATGATCCTGGCCCTTGTGAAGTGTCATCCAAAGAGTATGTCTTCTTATATCCCACAGCCTTATGACAGACTAGTCACAGAAGATTTGTGTAGTGCTGCTGACATATGAAACTCATATATAGACATCCACATGTGTAGGATGACACGAAAATGTCAATCTAAAATATCACTGTCATCTCACGATCTCTGTTTCTGATTCTGTCAAAGCTTCACAGGTTCATTAGCATATGCATGATTGAGCTTACGTCGAGACATCAGAGCCAGCTCCATCTCATATTAAATCAGGGAACGTTGCTCAAGCTCCCATGAAATGTACCATGACTTGCAAATTAGACACTTGGGGTCTATAAACTGTAGAGAAGCTACCTATCATGCCTTCATTTTTAGAACAAAGACATATGTGACCCTGAGCCACAAATTAGTCTTAAGTAGCTCTGGTATATTTGTAGCAATAGCCAAAAATACATTGTATGGTTAAAAAACAATAAAAAAAATACACAACTGCAAATTATAAAGTCAGAATTGCGGGATACAAAATCACAATTGTGAGAAATAAAGTTAGAATTACGAGATATAAACTTGCATTTCTGACTTTTTTTCTCGCAATTGCGACTTTGTATCTCGCAATTCTGACTTTTTTTTTTGCAATTGCGAGTCAGAATTGTAAGATATAAACTCGTGATTCAAAAATCATATGAGTCTTTTTTTCTCCTTAGAACTGGACTTTATAACTTGCAATTGCAAGTTTATATCTCAATTCTGAGAAAAAAGTCAGAATTGCAAGATACAAACTCGCAATTGCAAAAAAAAGGCAGAATTGCAAGATACAAAGTCGCAATTGCGAGAAAAAAAGTCAGAAATGTAGGTTTACATCTCATAATTCTGACTTTATTTCTCATAATTTTGAGTTTGAATCCCGCAATTCTGACTTTATAATTTGCAGTTGTGCGTTTATATCTCACAGTTCTGAGAAAAAAAAGTTTATATGACGCATTTCTTAGAAAAATGTCAGAATTGCGAGATGTAAACTCAAAGTTGCGAGAAAAAAAGTCTGAATTGTGAGATAAAGAGTCGCAATTACTTTTTTTTTTTTTTTTAATTCAGTGGTGGAAACTGGCTTTCATAGGATATTAAGTAAAGATCATGTTCCATGAATATATTTTGTAAATTTCCTACAGCAAATACACCAAAACTTAATTTTTGATTAGTAATATGCATTGCTAGGAACTTCATTTGGACAACTTTTTCAATATTTAGATTTTTTTGCAGCCTCATATTCAAGGTTTTAGCTTATTTATTCAGCTTTCAGATGATGTACAAAACACAATTTTGAAAAATTGACCCTTAAGACTGGTTTTGTGGTCCAGGGTCACATTTTTATAAAAGATTTTTGTTTCTAATAAATGCTGTTATTTTGATCTTTCTACTTATTAAAGAATCCTACCGATATTCAAAATTCTAAAGTAACCAGACACACAAATGCAGGGATGCAGGTTTATTCAATCCTGTCATTTAATGCTTTTGAGAATTTGACTTATATCAATATATCACAGCACAGATGCCCGAATTTCTCTCTCTCTCGCTCTCACACACACCGCCTGCTGTATGTCGTTTCATCATTACCAGAAATGAATGTTAGCAGGTGATAGTGCTGCTTATGACAGGTGCATATGAAGACCAGCGTGTCAGCTTCTTTACATCAACATTTTGCAATTTACATTTTAGTAATTTTCATTTTCCAACTGTACAGGAGAATTTTAAGTTTGAACTAAGTTGCCTTGGAAGCCTTTTTTCTGTGTTCAGTGAACACAGTACTGAAATAAATAAATAAATAACATCTGTTATACTTTGTGCTACAATAATGAACATCCCACTAAAGCAAAGAGATTGAGAGACCTTTCTACTATATTGGCCAGTGTTTTCAGCATTGACACAAAACCAAAAGTGCTTGCTGAGGAGAATTCTTGAGTTTATCTCGGACAAGAGATGAAAGGAGCTTTGGGGTATCTCTGTACATCAAAAAGACAGACAGACACACACATATACACACAGACACATACCCTGTCTAAAATGAGAACAGAAGAGTATGAGTATGAGCAAAGGTACTTTGATTTTTGACTTCCTTCTTGATACGTCTGCGCACTGTTTGTATATGAACTTTTTTGTTTTCAAATAAGCTCTTTTCTGACACATGCTGGAGCATAGGGATGTGAGGAATGCAAAATGAAAACAGCTTTTTAATCAATTCAATCAGTTTTAATCAATATTTAATTTCTGCCCAAAATCACCAAACCAGACCAGAGTGAGTTTTTGCTCTGAAATGTGAATTTTCAGCACATTGAGGCCTATCTTTGATCTGGCTATACTACTGGTGTGGACTTACACAGAAGGGCTGACACTGAAGGAATGGCACAGTGCTCACTAAAATGCCACACGACAAGCAAGCCCAGAAATAAGCTGTGTGCAACACACAAACAAGCCCAAACAGAATGGTTAATCAAACAGAATCAGAAATAAGAGAGCCAGCCAGTCTTTAGCTGTGAATCGCTAAAAGAATCTTCCACAGATTAAATACTTTTACTACTCGAAAAGAGCTCCATTTTTTTTATTGTATGTGTGAAGAAGAGGAATACAAAGCGGGTCCTCAGCCACCCAATCATTTCTTGTCCACAAACATTTAGTTCAAAAGAGTTCAAAACGGCTGACAAAACTAGTTATAACTGATCTTCTATTCGTCATCCTTGATAGGAATGATCATTGGCAAGGAAGTAATCACTCCTTATTTGATATAAACATGCAATTTAGTCATTAGACTTTAACAATCCAAAAATGAACAATAGAAAATGAGCTCATTACCAAAATGTCAAAAAGCCCCTATCTTAAATCAAACAATTAGAGCAATTAAACCCCAGGAGCTGTCATAGGATAAATGCAGCAATTACCACACTATTTCTCTAGTCACAAAATCCTGATCTTGGAGCAATAAATTAAATAATACATCTATCTATCTATCTATCTATCTATCTATCTATCTATCTATCTATCTATCTATCTATCTATCTATCTATCTATCTATCTATCTATCTATCTATCTATCTATCTATCTATCTGTCTATCTGTCTATCTGTCTGTCTGCACATATTAGTTCCTTGAAGACAAGGCAAGTGGTTTCAAAAAGTCTATGTACAACACTTCTAAAACATTCCTCTGCTGCCAACTGGCTATAAGATGCCTGGCATTTCAAAGAAATGCAGCAACCAGAAACAAGTCAAAGAAAATCTCAACATATGAATTTTGAGGCAGGAAAAAAGCAAACCTGTAATTTGCAATTTATCCTCCCCTAAATTTACCAACCAGTGTCTGTACGTGGTCTGCGCAGTGTTTAAATTCCACTTCAGCACTGACGTCTATAGCACTGTTCTAAGGCAAACGAGTGCATCTTGACAAGGTCGTGGGTTTAGTAACCGGTTAACCAAAGTTAGAGTGATGCTTGCCGCTGCCCGTCTAAGAGTGGCTGCTCCCCAGACCAAGAACTGACCACAGATCAGAGATAATCACAGGCTGCAGTGGCCAAAGCCTCATAAGCAGTGGAAAATTCTGCAATGGATCACACTGCAATGCAAGGGCTGATTTGATGAAGGGCAGTTTTATTAATTATAAGAAATAAACCAAAATGTCGCCATTAGAGAATGACTAGTCCACTTTGTGTCATTCCTAAAACACAGCAGTCAGGAATGCACATGAAGTTTAAATAATAACTAAACTTAGCCATGTGCATACAGTAGTTATAGATAACATACTCACCAAACAGGTAAAACAGGAAGGATGTAAGCTTCAAACTTACCTAAAACAGAAGAAAAGAGAAAACTAGAATCAATACATTAAAATGTAAACAGAATATTGATATAACCATTAGAACGCAACAATGCTCACATATACTAATTAATGAATTAATGACAAAAAAGAGAGACTTCTGAAGCTTGCGTGACATTTTAAATTGTTTAAGCCAGAAGAGATCAGTGTGATCTACGCTATGGCTTTCACTGAATATAATGGAACCCGAATGATGGATTGAGCTTCAAGAGGTTTATATAAAATAATATAAAACCCACATCCCAGATTATTTTGATGAACAACAGCTGAATAGAATAGCCCAAACGGGCACTTGACCCAAAACAGTAGGAGCTCTTGATCTACCAGCTGACAGAAATGAATAAGCAGAGTCTATAATAACACATTTATATTCATAAACCCACATATATTCAGTTTAGACAGAAGTACTGATGCCTGCATACAGAACACCACAACTCGTTCCTGAATTTTCAGCCATGATCCTACAAACACACAATGTATTATTCATAAACTTATAGTATATAGTTTCTTTATGAATAATACACAATTTCAAGCCTGAAAAGCTTAGTTCACTGCAGAATTAAAATTGCCTGAAAATATACTCACCCCGAAATTTTAAACCACAATTTTTATTTTTAGAAAATTACGAATCGTTTCACTAGATAAGACTTATTCCTTGGCTGGGATCATGTAGAGCCCTTTGAAGCTGCATTTAAACTTCAATTTAGTCCTTCAACCTATTGATCCCCATTGACGTCCACTATATGGAGAATAATCCTGGAATGATTTCCTCAAAATCCTTATTTTCTTTTCAACCAAAGACAGACATGAACATCTTGGATAACACAGGGTGAGTAAATTATCAGGAAATTTTAATTCAGGAGTGAACTAATCCTTTAACCATTATTAGGGACCCAGCGTAAGCTTAGCAACAAGTGATGAAATTTCCAATTACTGAAGAATCAACACTGCTTTAATCTTGAGACTTAAATATCGACTTGGATTTAAAGCTTCTGGTATTCAAAAAATATTAGTGTGGCACTCCTTGATCTGTTTACAACCATGTCCATACTTTCTATCGAACTCTTCATTGGCCTTTTGAAGGATCAATACATTCGGAACAAATGCTGCTGGAAATCAGCACACAGCAACATAAGTGTTACATAAATGCATATTCACTTTATACCTTTGCAAGTCAAAAAGGTTGACAGACTGAAGGCTGTGGAGGTTTGTGGAGATACACGCAGGCCTGTATGGGGGTTCTTTCAAAATTAAATACAAAAAACATTTAAATGCTACTTTACATTTTTTTTAAATCTGCCTCCTAGTGGTTGGAGCACATTTTTTTGGAACAAAAACAAATTAATTTCTTGCAGCATGGGTGCCTGGGTTTATAAGGTTACACTTATAATGCATAATGATGCAGCTGACATTCACAACCCATTAAACAGCCATCGTGTTGGAATTATTCTATTAATGGGAAAATCGAGTAAAGAAAAAAATAAATGAGCTCTAAAAGGCCAGACTCTAACAGATTTAGGCCACAAGATAAGCTGGAATTACCATGCAGGGTTTTCCTATTCTATTGCTTTAACGAGGCTTTTCAAGTGAGAGCTATTGAGATCTTCACAGCCTTGTGAGAAAGCACCAAGCTCTCTGCGAAGATGTCCTTCATTGTCCTCTATTCCTCAACCCAAATACAGAAGCAAATCACAATCCTCTCTGCTCCTTTTAATCAAGGTGGTAAAAATACGACTACGAGCTGAATTCTCCATTAAACCTCTTTTGTTTGCTTCTGAATAGCTTTTTCGGTGTGCTGATTCTATTGTGCCTGCGAAGGCCGGTTCACATTGCCAGCAGCCGAGAGAATATTCACAACCCTACAGTATATTGTGATCGACTCAGCCGTTCATTCAGCAGGTGTTCAAAGGAACTGATCAATAGTCACCTTCAAAAATGGCCTACAGAGAAGATCAGAACCCAGAAGATCACAGGGTTGAAAATAAACCCAGCTCTGATTCTTATTCACGGGTAATCGCTCATTTTCAGATGTCTTTTACGAGGTGTGATGTTGTGTTTACAATGCAAGAGATACAGATGTGTGATGGGCTGCATAATTGGACAGTATTCGTGGTGCCAAAATTAAGCAGAGCGCAACAGTAGGAAAAAGAGGTGAAAGCCAAGGTTTTAGCCTTGTTAGAATTCCGACAGCAAGGTGCACTTCATTGGTCGCGACGATAATTCCACAGAGCTACTTCATGCATATTCTAATGCGAGACCTCTCTCACCCTCCACTGCATCACTGCAATAAGAATAAAATCTGGTGAAATCCCAAGAGAAGGATGACGAAAGAGAGAGATACAAGAGGCAACAACACAGAAAAAAAGGATGCATAAATTAAAGGAAACGTTCATACAAATGAGAATTCTATCATTATACTGTTTTGTCAATTCAATAGTGTTGTCTCTTATTTCTTTCCAAAGTGAGAAAATAAATAGTTCGTTATCGTTATTCATTTAGCCGACGCTTTTATCCAAAGCGACTTACAATTGGGAATACAACAAGTGATTCATCCTAAGGAGGCAGATCAACATAGGAAGTGCTCAAAAATACCATATATCAGGGGTTGTTAGAAGAGTGCAGGCTAGAAGGGGAAGATCAAGAAAGAGGGGAAAACAGGCTAGAAAGGGACGATCATGAGAGAGGAGAGCAATTTTTTTTTATAGAGTCACATAGTGTCGAGAAGTTGGACAAAATGTCTGAGCTGTTCTTTTCCATCAATGACAGTGTTTGTAGTCTATTAAAGAGGTTTATAGAGAGGAAGATTTTAAGTAAATGACAATAACTTAAAGATGACAT
>NC_133373.1:28250072-28357071 GCF_049309525.1 Garra rufa
AGAAAACCTGTTTGTTTGCCAAAAATTAAAAAGGTTTATTTTTCATTTGATTAAAAATAAATAAATGTTTATGCTTTCATTTGATTATGAGAAAAATTAAAACACAAGAATTTATTTAAAAAAAAAATAGCAAAAGATTGTAAAGCCCTATTGTTCAAAATGTTAAAATAGAGAGTTTTGGATTTATTTTTTAACTGAAATAAATGTTTTCGTTATGGGAAACGCTGTATCCTATTGCTACAGTTAATGGCAATATTGCACTGGTCTGTTGGACTTGGTTGAACAAAAATAAACAATATTTTGTTGCTTCAGTTTATGTTTTCAGTCATTATTCAATGGTAACTAAAAATCCATATGAAAAAACTTCTCACTGTTCTCAGGTCAAATATTTATATGCGATTAAAATGCGATTAATTTCGATTAATTAATTACAAAGCCTCTGATTAATTAGATTAATTTTTTTAATCGAGTCCCAGCCCTAATATATATATATATATATATATATCCATGTATCCATATAACTCCATGTAGGACGTTTCTGTACATAAATGTAAGCACTGTGGCAGTAGTAATGCAATATTTAGAAAATGTACTCTTGATACTCAAGTACTTTTAAAAACAAGTACTTCAGTACTTTTACTTAAGTAGACATCTGACTGTAGTATTTTTACTTGTACTTGAGTAAAATTTAGCGAGGGGTATCTGTACTTTTACTCAAGTAATGAAGCTGTGTACTCTGTCCGCCTCTGTTGGTAACACACTACGCTGTTAAGGACTAAAATCCTGCAGCACCCGCAAGGTCTCGCTGCTCAAGAAACTACATGTACAGGCCTGTCTGAAGTTTGCCAAGGAACATCTGGTTGATTCAGAGGAGAACTGGGTGAAAGCATTGTGGTCAGATGAGACCTCAACTCAACTCGTTGAGTTTGGAGGAGGAGGAATGCTGCCTATGACTCCAAGAACACCATCCCACCGTCAAACATGGAGGTGGAAACATTATGCTTTGGGGGTGTTTTTCTGCTAAGGGGACAGGACAACTGCACTGCATCAGAGGGACGAATCTAGGGTGAGAACCTCCTTCCCTTAGCCACAGCATTGAAAATGGGTCGTGGATGGGTGTTCCAGCATGACAATGACCCAAAATATGGCCAAGGCAACAAAGGAGTGGCTTAAAAAGAAGCACATTAAGGTCCTGCAGTTTCCAGACTTAAATCCCATAGAATATCTGTGGAGGGAGCTGAAGGTTCGAGTTGCCAAATGTCAGTCTCGAAACCTTAATGACTTGGAGAGGATTTGCAAAGAGGAGTGAGACAAAATCCCTCCTGAGGAATGCAAACCTGGTGGCCAACTACAAGAAATTTCTGACATCTGTGATTGCCAACAAGGGTTTTGGCACCAAGTACTAAGTCAAGTTTTGCGAAGGGGTCAAATACTTATTTGACTCATTAAAATGCAAATCAATTTATAACTTTTTTAAAATGCATTTTTCAGGATTTATTTTGGATTTATTCTGTCTCTCTCTTACTGTTCAAATAAGCCTACCAATAAAATTATAGACTGATAATTTCTTTGTCAGTGGGCAAACGTGCAAAATCAGCAGGGGATCAAATAATTTTTCCCTCACTGTACTAGCAAACACACTAATAAATACTAGATACACTAATAAAGAAATTTCACTGTGTGTGTGTGTGTGTGTGTGTGTGTGTGTGTGTGTGTGTGTGTGTGTGTGTGTGTGTGTGTGTGTGTGTGTGTGTGTGTGTGTGTGTGAGTGAATAAAATCGAAACACACTTATAAATTGCAAAATCCTTTATAAACATGGAGCTAACTGAATTAAGATTTCATTTTATTGTCTTTTTCATAGCTCCACCAGAATAAACAGATCATAGTAAAGACGTCTCAATCGGAGCATGTCTCATGTCATAAGTGTGAGCTGTATTTGATCTGTAGGAGGTTCCAGTGAGCTCTCTGTCAGAGCTTAGCAAAACTCTTTAGGGCTTCTTACAGCCGTCAAACTCTCAGAACAAAAGTGATGCCTTTGAAAGGCGGTGAATCCATACCTGCTTCTCACAACCTAGACACACGCACACACCCCTAAATTTTAATAACAAAGCGCCATTCAAGCAGCCTTGGCAGCAGCGGCAAAAGCAGAATTTTCCATTCAAAGACAAGACTGCAGATGTGATAGTTTCTGCACGGCTTTCAGCTTCTAATGCTGAAGTGCTGTATGATTGTTAGACGAAATGCCGTAGTTTCTCAAATTCCCATAGCGCATTAAATATGCATGATTATATTAGACAGTCAAAGCAGGTAGGCAGTGTAATCGATTATATAATTAATAATTCATCACACGTAACAATAAAAAGGTAAACATCTTAATCACAATTTCATATTTTGACTTATTACGCTATTTAAATGTGCGCAAGGTTAAAACGCCGTGATACGGAAAAGCAAACTCAAATTCAATACAAAGCAGTTTGTAAATGCAAAAAAAGAACAAAATTGCTTAGTATTCTAAAGCAATAACTAAAAGAGCATGCATGCCAATATTTTCCGATATGCAGTCTCCAAGCACAATAATAAATGCCTCAATTCATTTTAATCTAGTGATTTTGACCTTATTTCTTCCCAGTACAATATATCTGACTAAATCAGCACGCTCAGTAATGCTTTTACATTAAAGTGCATTTAATTAGAAAGAAACTCCCCGAGGATCATTCTCTTTCCATAACCCAGCTAATACATATTTAATGGAAAAACTGCATGTCACTCTCTTAATGGGTTTTCAACAAACCTTGGATTCATGATATTACACAGAAACAGTCATTCAAATGGCTCTGTGTGTGTGTTTGTCATGTGTTAATGAAAATAAAAAGGCAAAAATCTCTTTCTCAGTCAGCTCAGACTTGTTTGGTGTATGCTGCAGTACGGAGGTGTTGAAATAAGCTGAGAAATTCAGCTGATGACTGACCTTGGGGACATAGGCCTACTCGGGCTAAACAATTATGCGCTTATTGTGCGTTATGTTTCAATTTCAATTAAAAGGCATCAATGTGGTTCTGTGATTTACTAATACAAACTGCCAGAAGAGAATTCAGCTTTGATTTCCTTGGTGAGACATTCTCAATTCTACAAAACCGGTATTGCATAGAAGCATTAAATGTTGATACAGTAACATGGGAGACTCAATTACAATTTCTGAACCTCCCATATAAACATCAATTAGACTGTCTAGTCTAATTTTTTTCCTGAACCAAATGATGAGTGAGACAGTTTGAATCAGCAGCTCTGATAAAACCGATGAGCTTCCCCTCAGCCGAACCCAAACCCAAGAGGCATCAATGTACACAGAGATAGGACGCTCATGAATAATTAATTATCCTAAATGAATAATCAGTATCACATAATGAGCGCAGATAAATATTCATTATTTTCATGAGGGAAGGAAGTGATTGGAGGCCACATTGGTTTCTCAGGGGATGTCTTTCCAAAACAACATCAAAGGGAAAGTGTAACAGAAAGAAACAGAAAGGCTATACCACTGCACAACTGGATTGCTTTCTTTAGTAATCTTTCTTTGCACCCCTCCCTTTTTCCCAGTCTCATTAGCTTGTAAAGCCTGTGGAAATATTGCACTGAGACTGACCTATAAATCTGATATTGCAGAAATAGGATGATGCCTGTTTAAAATTAATACTCTACTTCTGCAAAAGAAAGAAATATAATTGTGACAGTGGTGTTGGGCATGCTCATAATTACTTCCTGGTGAGAGGTTAGCTAAAAGGATTTAATGGCCAACAGGTCGAAGAGATTCCAACTGCTGGTTTGATGTTCATTTCTTTAGTACTGCTTAACATTTGCATTTTCGACAATTGCGATAATTCATTTTTAGTACCGCTAGTATGTAGAATACCAAGCAATTTGTGCCCTCTTTAACACAGTAATTTGTAGGTGGTACACATTAAGATGATGGTGGGATTGGAATTCTACTGAGGCTTCAACAGATGGCATTGGAGTATTAACTGAGCAACAACAAATAGCCTTAAATTAGCATCTGGGATGAGGGATTGGCTGCAGTTTTACATGGGTTTAAGAATTTTACGCCAGTGTTTCCAAATCTTTTTTGTGTCATGAACTTTCACAGCCCAGTAAGGCTCACCAAACCAGGAAAGTCTTCTTTTAACGTTTATACTGGGGGCATTAAAATTAATATTATATATTTGTGATTTTTAGCATGCATGAAGAAATCAATTTCATATAAAATAATCATGCTTCTTTTAAGGCTAAGTTTAAGGCTACTTTACAAGTTTCTGTTTGAACAATTATGAACATATTTAACATAAGCAAATGATATATAGAAACTGCTTTAAGCACTAAGTAAAAATGGTAATTAAAATGAGGTTCATTCCTGGAATGAAACCAAGCCTGAAGGAGGAATCTCTCGTCACTTCAAAACAAAAGAGATTATTGAAAAAACTGGTGGAAAAGCTCTGCTTATCCCTCCTCTCTTCCTGAAGGCTTCTTTAATTATTTTCATCCATTCCTCTAAATCCTCCGGTGATTTGTGCCTGGTGACATCATGCAAAATGGATGAGAGCAGTTGAGGTGGCATGCTAAGCACTTATTCAGTTTCCACTGGAAAATCACATTCACGTCAAATGATGATGTATTACAGATGAGGGATGCTGGAGAACAAGCAAAGAGGAGGATTGTGTTATATGGTTAAACAATGTGTTTATTGCTCAAGCAAAGGGTTAGACTTGCAAGTCAGCAACTGATAAAACCTAAACAATCAAAACATTCAGCAAATCAGCATGGCTAGATGTAAGACTGAATATTTTATGACTACACGATTTTAGCCTGATTTTGGCATGATCTGCTTGATGTAGGGTGTCGTGGGGATTCGTAAATGACAATGGGCGTCAGGATGCAAGATTCAATCATTTCATCTTGTGTAGTGTGTCTTAATGCATGACAACCGATTTCGTGAAGTTTTGAGTTTTCCTTTAGGCATTGTAGAATTTGAGGTAAATTTGGACAGGCCCCTTTTCTAAACAACCCCGTTATAGCTTCCCAAAGAATACATTTTAACATTTTTTTTATAATTATTGACCTAGAGAGTGCAGAGAATTGTACTGCAGTGTTTTTTTTTTTCCAGATTGAGCAAAAAAACCTAGGACTAGTTTCTGAAAGTAGTTTTTTACATCTTCTTAACCATTTGATTGACAGCAGCGGTTCTAGAGGCAAAGTTGTCCGGAATGATGAGTTCTATCCTATGAGACGAATATCGTGTGTACATGCGTAAAACCGTGCAACGTACAATCGTTTACATTCTTAAAAAAATGCAATATCACCCCTCCCAGTGGATGATTTCTTTGAAATTTCTCACAGACCTTTGCGGCCGTGAGTCAAACAGTCCAACCGAGTTTCGTTCTGATCGGCCTCCATTAACCTTGTCTAATGGATGTTCAAAATGGGTGCTCGGCCAATGGCAGCTATGTTTTTATGAGATATGCAAATGTCCTTATAGACACTTGTGGAACTTTGGACCAAGACCGTGCACAACGATTTTCATGTTGATAGCAAAAATGGTTGCTTAGGTATAGCCATTTTTATATTTTTCCCTCTTATAATGCCACCAAGTGGCCTCAGATTGAGCTCTTACAAAAGTGTCTTGAGTTTGGCAAAGACATCTTATTCCGTTCAGGAGTTATAGACATTTTACTAAAAGTGGCCCTACCCCTTTTGAACGTTTTGGCATCCCTTTGCGAAAGTGAGTCAAAAGTTTGACCTTTTTTTATATATTATTGATATTCACTCTCCATAGAATCTTTCTGCTCTGGTTTGGTCCAATCAGGCGAATTTTTTATTTTTCAAAAAAATCCAAAATACCAGAAAATTTCACTAGGCTCATGATTGTATCTGAAGCATGCATTTTGTCTGGTGTGAACCAAAGATTCCAACGACATGATACTTTAACCTGCAAGGTTTAGGAGTTATGAGTGATTTCGTACTTTTGATCACTGCAGCATCCCCGTCAGGCCAATTGAAGCAAGCCTTGTTGACCTTGTCGGCGGTGTGTGAGTACTACCATCCCTCCAAGTTTCAGGTCTCTACAAGTTTCTATGTCTCTATGGTTTGGTCTGCATTATCAGTTTTATGCGAAGATTGCTAATTGTTGGCCATTCTAACAATTACAATTTGGTTTCAGCGCTATGCGCTTGAACCCCTAATAAACACAATTTTACATTCTCAGTTCTCTTTGACAGTCCATACTGTCCTCTTCATGCAATCCAGATTTGTGTCCACTATCAGGTTCTCTTTCTTTTTAGGCTTTTCTGACGACAAGACAGGGCAAAACACACTGTTTGCAAGCCATTGTTTGTTTACACTCATAGCACATTCTGACTAGTCCCGCCGTACCGATGACAGCATGTGCGTTGTTAAAGACGGCAAGCAAAGAAATTATCGGGTAGAAATGTGTAGTCTGACATGTTTCTTGTTCACGACACGATTTTAGGATTCAAAATCGAATAATCTGACACAGTGATTGACATAACCAACAAAAAAACTGTGTAGTCTGAACCGGGTTTAAGTAAAGGTGAACATGACCCTATAAATCAGCATTATAAAGAGGCCTCCTTGAAACCAACTTGAAAGGTCTTTGTTTTGAGTATTCCCAATCAAATAAACGCTGCCTCATTACCAAACTTTTAAACATGACTGTATATGATTTGTGTACATGCAAATGGTATATATACACTAAATAAATGAATGAATATGGAGGTATAGTGTATCTGTGTGGTCTTATTAGCATAGAAGCTGGCATCCCAGCTTGATTTTTGTGTGTGGTGAGGACTGTTAGTGTTAGATGTAGGTACACACTTGTCTGTGGTGGTCTGCACTCCCTGCGGTGTGGATGAAGGGGCACCGAGAAGAGGACACACTGATCAGTCAGTTTGGAGCTAGTGTGTTAATGTGAATCAGCATGGGGTTACAGCTAGCAGAAACAGTTGAACAGTCTGTGGCTCTGGATCTCTCATTCAGATCAATAATTAAACAGCAGACATGCACTAATGAGAATCTGATGCCATTTAGGACATAACACTTTAGCTTGGGAAAGATGCTCAAACATACAGACCAACATAGCTTCTATTCAAATGTCTCAGTGTTTACCACATTCTCAAACGTGTTCTGTTTTTAATGCCCACCTCTTTCTCTCTGTCCGCCCCTCCTGTTTTCAACCCCACTCCTCTTTGAAGCTTGACAGTCTTTGTCTTTGTAATTCTCTCTCCACACTTCCTTTCTGAGAACTGAATTGCTTTTGAAGGCTCTTAAAATCCTGTTATACTCTCCAAGGGCGGATTATTATTCTAGAACGTTACTACTGGCAAATGCGCAGGAAAAAATAGGTCAAATTCATTGTAACTAAAAGAATATTAATAAATGCAGATAGTTAACAGACATAAGTAACACTTATATATTTTTCTGACAGCTTCTGCATGCCTAATGAATCTGGAAAGCGGCAGATAACATATTGATATGTCTTCTAGAGGAGGAAATTGACCACAGCAATAAGGAAGGTTACTGACCACATCCATCACGCCACCAGGCCTCTTTCTCTCGTCCTCCGTTTAATGGGACTCGTTAATCAGGCTGGAATCCCGTCTGTGACAAAGATCTGTCTGACACTGACAAATGTACCCTTACAACTGAAAATAATGACACAGCAAGTGCTTATAGACACGCATGGCAGCCCATGATATGTCATGTATATTATGACAAGCCATTTTAATAGACTGTAATAGCTGATTGACAGCGCACAGGAGTGTTTTTATCTGAAGTTGTTGCTGAAGAAATATCCTCACACAGCAAAGTAAAAGGTTTTTGTGACAACTGAAAACCAACCGCCAGGACAAATGTGAACGTGTGTTTCTTCAGCTGGAGCACTTTGGAGCAGTAGACTTGTCCAGTCACCAATTACAAGTTTACATCCCCCTTTCAGAATCTGCAAAATGTTAATTATTTTACCAGAATAAGAGGGATCATACAAAATGCATATAGTCCACAAGAGAAATAATAATTTATAAAAAATACCCTGTTAATACTGTGTTGTTACCTGAACGTGTTTTTGTTTAGTAATAGTTCTTCATGAGTCTCTTGTTTGTCCTGAACAGTTAAACTGCCTGCTGTTCTTCTAAAAAATCCTTCAGGTCCCACAAATTCTTTGGTTTTCCAGCATTTTGTGTGTATAGAACCCTTTCCAGTAATGACTGTATGATTCTGAGATCCATGTTTTCACACTGAGGACAACTGAGCAACTCATATGCAACTATTACAGAAGGTCCAAACACTCACTGATGCTCCAGAAAGAAAAACGATGCATTAAGAGCTGGGGTGTGAAAACTTTTGAAGGGATAATATCGGCCTGCCGATAAATCGGTCGGGCTCTAGTGGAAATTACTATACTTGTGGAGCTGGGGAAGGTTGAGGGTTTTAGGGGAACTAGGGAGCTCACAGTGAAAAGCTCTAGTAAATGTAAAGCAGCAAGCTCATTTGAATGTAAAGCAGCAAGCTCATTGGCTGTGTATGCAACATGAACCGATCAGCTTGTGCCAAGTAGTTTAACTCTGTAAATACCATCAGTTTGCAGTAAGGGCCCATCGACCTGCGCCATAAAGTTTCATGACAGTTATTGGCATTTGAAAAGTAATAAATTGAAAACATAATAAAGCCTTTCCAACACTTATACGCAAAATAACAAAAACAAAACGTTGAAATATGGATGCGTTTTAATATAAATCAACCCCTGGGATATAACAGTGATAATAACAGCTGCGGAAAACAGCATCCCAAAACAGCACAGTATATCATCAATCACTTCATGTATATGTGTGAGAAAAATGGAAGGGGGAAAAGACTAATCTTGTTTCAGATTGGTCCAGCATCTGTAGTGAAGCATTAATGGTGTGGGATTAGTACGGCTTTACTGTCACACTCCCAGATCCAGCGCGTGTCTGAAAGAAATACACACACATACAGCAGAACAGCCAGATAAGCTTATCAGAAATCACCACAACCATGAAGTTAATCTCATTCAGACCGCAAACTGACTGCAACTTGTACTATAACCGAAAAAGAGATTGCTAGTGCCGTTTGGGCTGAGCGAAAATCTCCTGGAGACGTTCACTCGTCGACCTGAGGAACAATACAGACTGAGACTGTATTCAAGCATGTAACTGTATGGGTAACAATCCATATTTTTAACTTAACATAACACACATTTCTATTTATTCCTCCATTTCTGGTCCATTTCCTCCCACCAACTGTCTCAGGCAATTTTATACAAAAACATGCTTTTTCACACCACTGAGCAAATTCTTGAATACAAAATTATCCTTATTCCTACTTGGATAAGTGAGAGCGACAGTAACCGTAAATGTAACATCCACAGAGCAGCCTGTCCTTTGAGTCGTACGTGTTTTATCTGTTCTGAGTCCAAATAATTGCATCAGATTCCGTCTGTTAGATAAACTGGAAGAGGATTGTACAAGAGGATACTGAATATCAGCTCTTCAGGAAAAGGTAATTACAGGTCTTGCTGTGTTCTCCTGTGATTTCATTAGCCTTCTGAGCACACTGATGTACACACACACACACACACACACACACACACACACACACACACACACACATCTATGATGTAGGTGAACTTAACTTGTTTAATCACATCAAGCCATGTGTGTTTTAGCTCAATGCTTCACTGACTTTTCAACATAATAATAATAATAATAATAATAATAACAATAATAATAAATGTTTTTGAGCAGCAAATCGTAATATTAGAATGATTTCTGAAGGATCATGTGACTGGAGTAGTGATGCTGAAAATTTAGCTTTGACCACAGGAATAAATTACATTTTAAAATATATTCACATAGAAACGTTATTTTAAATTCTAAAAATAATTCAAAATTGTACTGTTTTGCTGTACTTTGGATCAAATAAATACAGGCTTGGTGAGCAGAAGAGACTTCTTTAAAAAAAACATTAAAGATCTTACTGTTCAAAAACTTTTGACTGGTAGTGTACATACAAAATCTACATAATGTATACATATAAATGAATTACTGCCAGTAGATTTTAATTTAATTACATTGCCTTTAATGTCAACTAGGGATGTATGATATATCGGCCACCTTATCGGTATCAGCAGATAATAGTTTATTTTTACTGTTATTGGTATTAACCTGATAAGAAAATTTGGCCGTATATTAAAATCAATAAATAATGTATTATTTTCGCACACTGGTCACCTTGACAGTTTTGAATTGCTTGAAATATGATTGAAATCACTTTGAAAAGGAAAATACAGTTAGGAGTGTAAAATAAATATTAAAACACACTGGTTCAAACTAGGCTGCTGTATTGTATATGTTTGATTTATGTTAAAGTGTTTGGGACAAGACTTTAATGGTGAAACTTTTGTAATCAGGCTCTTGAAAAATTCATAAAAATTTGGATTTAGATTTATCGGCCAACATATCGGTTTTCAGTTTTCAAATCTGTTAACGTTATCAGTCAAAACTGTCATATCACTGGATGTTTCCTCTTCCTTTATATAAAAAAACACATAATTTTTATTTCACTATCCTAATTATGCATGATAGCATGCTGAGTTACTTTTTTTCATTTAGTGCTTTTTAGGTGGTGACCAAAAAAGAACCACTATATTACAATTCTGTATTATACTACACCTTACGTACAGAGAGAGAAAATGAAAGAGAAAATGATGTGTATAGGATGTAATATATTTTATTTGACAAATACTAGAGGTCACTCCAATGTACCTTTCAAAAGAAAAGAAAATGGGAAAAGACTTTCTATTCTGTTAATACTGAAGCCTAGCAAGGATATTATCCACTTCTAAGTACTGTAGAGATGAGAACTGCTGCAGGGATGGCAAACAATATTTCACACTTAAGATCCAAAGACTCCAGTGGACATATCACCTCTCTCTCTCTCTAACCTTTAGTGTTATTGCTGAGTGGGCTTTATGTTATGCCGACTTGAGCTGTCAAGGATTCTTGTTCACTGTGGTCCTGGTCACTGTCATGACATCTGCCTAGTGTACGCAAGCATGTGTACAAGAATATCTGCGCGTGTGGCACAGGCTTACCGACTGCTCTTAGTCTAATTTTTCTAGTAGTACTTTGATGTACAGTGCCTTGCGAAATTATTCATACCCCTTCATTTTTTTCACATTTTGTTATGTTGCTGCCTTATGTTAAACTACTTTAAATTACTTTTTTCCCACATCAATCTACACTCCATACTCCATAATGGTAAAGCAAAAAATAGGTTTTTAACATTTGTGCAAATTTATTAAAAATAAAAAACTGAAAAAGAACCCGTTGCATAAGTATTCATACCCTTTTCTGGGACACTCGAAATTTAGCTCAGGAGCATTCATATTGCTTCTAGATGTTACTACACTTCAAGTGGAGTTAAACTGTGGCAAATTCATTTGAATGAGTATGACCTCTCAGAAAAGGTCTAACAGCTGAAAACGCATATCAGAGCAAAAACCTGAGGTCCTGAGGTCAAGATAACTGCCTGTAGAGCTCAGTGACAGACTTGCGTTAAGGCAATGAATGTACATGTATACTCACCCAGGCTGCTTATATTGGTTCAAAAATGCAGTAAAACAGTAATATTATGAAATAGTATTGCAATTTCAAAATCCTTTTTTTCTATTTGAATACATTTTAGTCATGTATTCCTGTGATGGCAAAGCGTAATTTTCAGCAGTCATTACTTCAGTCTTCAGGAAACATTTCTTCTTATTATAAGCAGTTAGTAAGAGCAATTTTTTCAGCTAGGACGCTAAAGGGACAATTTTTAGAGAGAGAAAATTACACCACCTTTACATATTAAAGCAAATTCATTCAAGATGCAAGACTCACACACACACACGCAGAGTGAGGGCAAGTGGTAAACAGTCAGTGTGAACATACAAGCATGTGCACTCATGTGCACAATACTTCTCACACTCTTCCCTCACTCCCCCTCTCATTTAAAACACAGGCTGTACTCATGCGGGTGACAGGCCAAGCCTTGGCTGTCAAAACACTCGCGGCAGGGGACGAGCCCAGCTGAGACAAACAAAGCCACACGGGCCGCGCTCGGTCGCCATTCACGGTCTGAGGGCGAAATATTTAGACAGCTTGTTGCATATTAGTTCACAAAAACAACATATTTGTTTACCGGACAACATAGCAAATGATGAAGAAAGGATGTTACTGTCTTGTAATTTGTCCACTTTAGACATTCAACATTGATCAGTCATCAGTAATGCAAATGCAGCTTTACTGTTTGGTTGGTGCACATACCATCCGTTAAATATGAGTTTTAGGTGTTATTCTTTTTGTACACCCTCACACATACTAGACACTAGACTTCATGCTTGTTCATATTAACGTCTTGACACTTTGTAACCTGAGGACAGCAGTTCTAAAACCTTGTGGAGTCGTGAGTTCACACATATCCTGTTTGAACTCGACTGCGCGTACTGTATTCACTGAAGCACAAACCTTGGGGACAAGCTTGACAATAATAAACAAGTCTGATGGACACCCACAAACCTGCACATTCAAACACCCCCCACACACAAAAACCTCGTGTAGCGCAACGTTAACATCCCAGTTGTGACATTTTAGCTGGGACAAACTTCCTTGGAGACACCAATCTCGCAGTGAAGCCTAAATGTTACGCTTGGCTTGCCTTCTCCTCTGACCTGTAAATAACAATGCTTGTCAAAGACAGAGCCTCTGCTTCCTGGTGTCCTGCCCGGGTCTCAACCCTGATCATAAAGTCATAACACACACACAAAGACTCAAAGTGCACATATGGACTTAGTGTTCAAAATATAATTACTACTGAATGACAACATTCTGTTTCATTCAACTGAACTGACTACATTTATCAAATGTACTCAATACTAAAAAAATCCATACTGTCAAAGTTAAAAGCAGGCATTACCTGAATGAGAAACCTCCAGAAAACAAATCAAATCTAGCAGTGCAGCTAACATACCGTATGCTCAATAAATTCATTCTTAAACATTCAGTAAGAATTATTTCTCCAGTGAGGGGAGTTTAATAGAGTGGGAGTGAAAATGATGGTGTGCTGTTCACACTTGAACGCTTCTGAACTTTATAATTGACTCCATTAATTTAGTCTTACCTGAGCCAAACAGTTTCACACCACTTTCTGCATGACTGCATGACAAGTGCCAACTCTGAATTCTAAATTCTCAGTGCTTCACATCAAAAGTTGTTGTTTCTAGAATCTATAAAAAAATGCGGGGTTCAGCCTGTTGGATCATTTCATTAGATTATTTTTAATATTTTTTACCCAGGTGCTGGGTATTTTTTCTGCACTCTAAAAAATGCTGTTTTTTTTTTTACCCAAATGCTGGGTTTAGCTTTTTGGGTCATTTTATTGGGTTATTTTAAATATTTTTCACCCAGGTGTTGGGTAGTTTTTCTGTAGCTAAGCCGCTGGGTCATTTTTAATGCTTGGTTATTTTTTTCCTACCCAACCACTGGGTTGAGCCTGTTTCTGGATTTTGCGTCCTCTACAGTAGAAAGCGGTTCTCAGTGCTACCGATTTGCACTTCTTCAGTGAAATAAAGGTTTGTATACATTTTATTCAAATTATAATGTTTTTACTCTGCTGTAAATTATATTATTTTACGCAATGCAACATACAAGGACGAGATCTCAGTCAGCTACATCAGCCGCGGTCTTTCGCACGATGGAGACTTTTGCCTTGCATAACAAACTGATTTTATTCATTATATAACTAAATTTAATTTATTTTGATGTTAAAATATGTTCTCTAATCTCAGTACTGTCTGCTTATGGGTGGGTTATGGCGTCAGTCACAGCATCTTACAGTTACGAGTAAAATGAGTGAAGGCGACAGTCTGAGGTTTGTAGTTCCCCTGGCGAACAGCAGCTTATCACAGACTCAGATTTTGGCAACACACTGGCACAAGAATTAGCACTATTTCAGTGAAAAGTGATTATAGAGAACGGTTAAATATGTTTACATTTAAATGCTACTTTTAAATGTTACATTTTTATTTCTAAAATGCTTGTTAAATGAGTTTAAATGTATGTAATATTGTAAACTATGCTGTATTCACCCAAATCAATTCAATTTGTCTTATATTTTAATTCATGGGTGTTCTTGCTTAATAATAAATGTTCTTTTGAGTATTGCTGTTGCCTCTATAAATTTGTGCATGCTTTTTCATTCCCAGCGCATTTTAAGCCAGCAGTATATTAATAATTCCTAAACAATATGTGACTTAAATAAAACAACCCACATATTGGGTAAAAACATTTAACCTAACCAGTGTTCTGTCCAATATTTACCCAGCACTGGGTTGCCAAATAACCCAAGTTGGATTGTTTTTAACCCCTCTCCTGTAGAGAGGGCAAAAAGCCCATGCTCTGACTGTAACTCAGCAGCTGGGTTGTTTCGTTGGAGACAGGCTCAACTCAGCGTTTGAGTAGAAAAAATAACCCAGCGTTAAAAATGACCCAGTAGCTTAAATACAGAAAAACTACCCAGCACCTGGGTAAAAAATATTTAAAACAACCCAATAAAATGTCCCAACAAGTGGAACCCAGCATTTGGGTTAAAAAAAAGCATCACTTACTGGACATTTCACTTTCAAAGTGTCACACAACATGCAACATTTTTCAGAAATGTTGCCACAGGCACGTTTTCCTAACAAGCCTGAGTGAGTAAAAATAATAACATGGCAAAATCTAGTGTAATCATTCTACAGAAGCTGTAAAAAGGTCTTGGCTATATCAGCACTATACAGTATAAATCATTATTTGTGTTTATCAGACTGGCCCAATAAATACTACTAAGGACTCTCATTTTCCCATTAGCACTCTCTTGAACCAAGACAAGACCCCACTCTGGAGACAGGGCTGAAGGTCACCAGCGGTTGATGAAGTTCACCCTGAGCATGACAATGACGGATTGAGAAGAGAGGGAAAGCGCTCAAGGGCAGAACTCAAGGGCAGTGGAAAAACATGCTTGTTGAAGCATCTAGAAATGACTTGTGTCAGCAGTCATGACACCTGATGAACCTCCCATCATTCCAAGAAATCACATGAGGAGATCCAATGCACAAATATTGTTCTTTGAATTCTTCAAAAGCTGAATTTCTATCACAGCTTTCCACACTATTTGTAACTCTAGGCAATTTATGCTACTACATTAACATATCAGCCTGCTGGGATCAATAGTTTTTCAGCACAAGGCCAGCCAGTCTATATGTGGAGATGTACAGTATTTACTGTGATAGAGCTTTTAAAGAATCTCATGGTCAAGTAATAACCATTTTGAAGTGCTCAATGTCTGACAGTAGGAAAAAAAAAATACCAACCCTAAAGTTTTAAATAAAATTCATATTTTACAGTAAATCTCTTTTTAACAAATAGAGATTACAATTTCAGTTATTTTTCTAAAAGTGGTCTGTCTTTCACTTCTTAAACTGTGTCAGTTCACAACTAATATTACATGTTGTTTACAGTCACACAAAACAAATAATAACTTTTTTGCTTTACCAGCATGTGAGAGACAGGAAGCAGTTAAAGGGGATGTTTTATGTATCTGTCTGTCTCTCTCTTGCAAACACACAAAAATTGGCCTCATTGGCAGCCAAATCATTTGCTGTTCTACTTACAGCCTCTCTTATCACAGTTTGGCTTCCTTGAGTCGTACGCACTCACTCACACACATTCACACAGGCTGTCTTTTTTCCCCTAAGCATCTGATCAGTGGGGTGAATCGGTTAATGTGATGCAGACAAACTCGTTGTATTTCTCTCAAACTCTTTCAATGCATGTTGTGGGGTGAATCGCTCATGCTAGAAGCAAATCTGCCACTTTCATGCAGTTTCTTTTGTTAACAGAAGCCCCTTTAGTCCCAAAAACCTTCATTTAATCAAACACCCACAGCCTGTGATATAATCCCAATATGAACTCTCGATCACCCTTTTTAAACATAGTACATACTCTTTCATATTCAAGCTAACTATAACCTGCTTATGCAAGAAGAGCACGGATGTGACAAGGCCTTTTTATCCGCCCCTGCAGCATTCCAAATCATTTAAAGGATTAGTTCACCCCAAAATAAAAATTCTCTCAATATTTGGTTAACCTCAAATCATTCCAAATGTATGATTTTCTTTTGTGAAAAACAAAACAACCGACAAACAGATGAAAATGTAAGCTGTTTTCTAGTAAAAACCATCATACATTTTGGAGCCTGGTAAAAAAAGAAGTAAACAAATAAATAAATAAAACAATTCAGTTGTATTTCATGGACAAAAACAGCTCAGACATTCTATTCAACATAACATTTGTGACCATGGATCACAAAACCAGTCTGAAGTAGCACGGGTATATTTGTAGCAATAGCCATAACAACATTGCATGGGTCAAAATTATTGATTTTTCATTTATGCCAAAAATCATGTTCCATGAAAACATTTTGTACATTTCCTACTGTAAATATATCAAAACTTGTTGATTAGTAATATGCATTGCTAAGAACTTAATTTGGACAACTTTAAAGGTGATTTTCTCAATATTTAGATTTTTTTGCATCTCTGATTTCAGATTTTCAAATAGTTGTATCTGTGCCAAATATTGTCCTGTCCTAACAATACATCACACACCAATGGAAAGCTTATATATTCAGATTTCAGATTATATATAAATCTCAATTTCAAAAAATGACTGGTTTTGTGGTCCAGGGTCACATTTGTCTTTCACTGAAGAAAGAAAATAATACAGGTTTGGAACGACACAAGGGTGAGTATGACAGAATGATGACAGAATTTAATTTTTGTACTATGTTCTTTAATGTATCACAGGTTTAGTGAGAACTTGTCCAAGTTTGTAAAAAGAAAAGTTGAAAAATCCACCCTATTTAACTTTGAAGGTGAAGGTGCAGTCTAAGGAGCTTTACATCTGACTTATGCAAATAGCAGAGAACATGTCATGTTCACGTTCGTACTCTCACATGCAAAATTATAAGCATTACTGTTCATTCCAGCAGCACCCAATCTACATAAACACCTTTCCACATGCATTTCACTTTCAAAACAGAGAATAAGAAGAAAACATAATAATATAAAGAGGAAATAGAAATGGGTCTGACATAAAGAACAATCTTTCGAGAACCTGTGTTTAACTAAATCTGTATGAAAAAGACACACTGTTAAATTATAGTTTGTTTTAAGATTACTAAGCCCGAACACAAGAGAATAAAATGAAAATGAAAAACAACAATCAATCAATGTGCACTGGCATTTAAATCAATTTAATTTACAGGAACAGTGAACAGTGAACAGTCAAATGAAATATGAATGTTTTTAACATATTAGAGAGCAACAAATCAAGCAGAGTCATATTCTGCAATGGCTTCTTCGTGTTTTGGTCTATAAGAAGTCATTACAGAAGCAAACTGGCATTTTGTTCATCATCAAGGATGCTTTCTGTAGATTGCTAATATCTTAAACCAGATGATCCATCGGTAGCTGCACGGATCTCAGGCTGCCTGGCGGATATCTCTGCATGGATGAAGGAACACCATCTCCAGCTCAATCTAGCAAAGACCGAGCTCCTTGTCTTTCCTGCCACTCCAACTTTACAACATGACTTTTCCATCCAGTTAGGTTCATCGACAATTACCCCATCGACTTCAGCCAGAAATCTTGGAGTAATCTTTGACGACCAATTGACTTTTAAAGACCACATAGCTAAAACTGCTTGATCTTGCAGGTTTGCACTGCACAACATCAGAAAGATCAGGCCCTTCCTAACAGAGCAAGCTGCACAACTCCTCGTCCAGGCCCTGGTCATTTCCAGGCTGGACTACTGCAATGCTCTTTTAGCTGGTCTTCAAGCATGTACAATCAGGCCTCTACAAATGATTCAGAATGGGGCAGTACGGCTGGTCTTCAATGAGCCCAAAAAGGCCCATGTCACACCTCTCTTCATATCCCTGCACTGGCTACCGGTTACAGCTTGCATCAAATTCAAGACACTGATGCTGGCATATAGGACAGTCACCGGCTCATCACCTGCTTACCTCCATTCACTACTACGAATCTACACTCCCTCCAGAAGTCTGAGATCCTCTAGTGAAAGATGTCTCATTGTACCACCACAGAGAGGTATTAAATCACTGTCCAGAACATTCTCATTCAATGTTCCTGTCTGGTGGAATGATCTTCCCACCCCTATCCGGAACGCAGACTCCTTAACAGCTTTCAAGCGTCTGCTGAAAACCCATCTTTTTCGACACTATTTGACTCAATAAAAAAATAAAAAAAATCTTTTTTGATCTTCCCTTTCTATCCAGCACTCAACTAACAATGCCTGAGATATATGGTATTTTTGAGCACTTCCTACGTTGATCTGCCTCCTTAGGATGAATCACTTGCATTCCAAATTGTAAGTCGCTTTGGATAAAAGCGTCTGCTAAATGAATAAATGTAAATGTAAATGTAAATCAATTCAATGATCAATGACTGAACAATAATAAAAGTCCTAATAATGCTATGGTTGACATCAGAGTTCATTTGGTTTGTGTGAAATTTATCTTCTAGCTTGTGCAAATGAACTACTACTGCAATTTGTCAGTCTAGTACAATGCATTTCTCATTGGTATTTCTCCACAAGCATTTCCTTATGTGAGAAGATTACATTCTTTGGATCTCTTGCAAGTTTTAGTCAGTAAAAGCATAAATATGTTAATAAAATTGTGAAGCTGACATTGTGAGTTGTTATCTACGCTCTTAAAAGGTGCTTCACGATGCCACAGAAGAACCCTTTTAGTCTAAATGGTTCCATAAAGAACCTTAAACGTCTGTTTCAAAAAAGGTTATTTGTGGCGAAAGAAGGTTCTTCAGATTATAAAAAGTAAGAAAGTGATGGTTCTTTAAAAAACCTTTGACTGAATGTTTCTTTGTGGAACCAAAGATGGTTCTTCTATGGCATCGCTGTGAAGCATCTTTATTTTTAAGAGTGTAGCTATGCCATTAATAAGCTGTCACTAGCACTAAGCTACTTATGTTGATGATGCAAACATATCAGGGTATGAAGCTAAACATGTGACAAGAAACCTGTGGGGAACCAAACAGTCAGACTAAGATTCATCTCCTGTTGCTCAGCAGATGTCATTTTGTGTGATGTAAGAGAGACACACATACTTGCACATAAACAAACACTCCATACAGGCCTGTTTCCAGGGGTAGTACAAGACGACGACATAGAAACACGATCATGATGTAAAACTACTTTACACTGACAGCTAAAGCCCAGTGCAAGTGACACATTATACACAGATGCGCACTGACACAAAAGTGAGAGAGGCCAAACTGACTCAAGGCAACATACTTTAGAAAATGTGCTCGTCCATGTCAGTACAGACTCAAGGAAGCCAGTGGACAAAGGCAAAAACACAGGTACATGCACAACAAAATTATCAGCTAGGTAAATAAAGCATGAATAAATTTATGGGTGGTGCATCTCACAACTTAAACGACTCGTTAAAAATACACATATAATAAATGCAGAGGGATGTATATGTTAAATTACAGATTTATGAGTGGGTGTGCACTGATATCTGGTCTGGTGTCATTTTTCGATGCTCTGTGCTCAGGGCAGTTTTATATGCAAGTATGCCATCATTTGACCTTGATGACATTAAGTGGACTATGTCAAGCACAAGTTTGTTTTGAAACACATTAGGCATATGTGTCATACACTTTTACCTGCCAAAGCAGTCAGCGTCATATGCATTAAAAAGCCAAAGGTTGATAACAGCTGGTCCATTATCTTCTAATGATACACATTTGTGGATGTACAAATCAGATTATTTTGCATTAGACCTTCTTATACTTAGCAATAAATCCTAGAACAATGGCTATTTTTTAAAGCATAGGCCTATTTCATGATTATGGTATGACGTGGCATAAAAATGTTTATTAGAGTGTTTTGACATCGGAAGCTGGGTGATAGGAAGAACTTTAAACAGGGTCTTGCTTAGAAAACCCCACCAGTTCAGAGTTGGTAGAGGCTAAGGTACTGATCCATTAGCCCATGTCATTGTGATGAATAGTTTTATAAAGTTAGTCTCAAGCGTACCAGGCTCAGGGTCACAGATGTGGTTCAGTATGATTTAAGAAAAGAAAAAAGATTGGATGAGATTGGAAAAGGGCCTATTAGAGTGTGTATTATGAAAGAACCACCAAGAACGAGTAAGATTCACTGCAAATTTAAATTAATGAACAGTAAATAGTAATGATGTAACAATATCAAAATCTTACGATACGATAATATCTTGATATGAGGCCCCCGATATGATATTTATTGTGATTAAAAAAAAAAGACAAATTAAAACTTGGAAAAAATGACTAATGCACTTTGAGAGTTTAACATTAAGAGCTCCAACCCATGTTCTTGACTAAGAAAACATAAGTCAGAAAAAAGTCAGTTATTTGAATAAAAATGTTGATTGGAGTGTTTTAACATGGATTCAGGAAGCTGGGTGATAGGAAAACCTTTAAGCAGTTCTTAACTAAAAACTTAAATAAGAAAAAAGTCAGTGATTTGAATTGAACCTGAACTTTAAAGGGGACTCAACCCTCTTTTTATTTGTAGTATACTGTCTCTGTCTAAATTCCATTCTCACTGGTGTTTTAGAAAGCTAAACAAATTATAATATAATAATAACAACAACAATTTCATATATTTTTTATTCCTATGTCAGTAATAGCCATACATTGTAAAACAATTGCACTGTAAAAAAAATAAAAACGAACATTCCATAGGTATATTATTTTTGCTTTACTCTACAGTAGGGAACTTACAATACTTCTATCCTAATTTCTACACTTAAAAGAGGTATTTTGATTTTGGACTGCAGTAACGTTACCCATTTAAATTGCTAGTTGTCAGCAATTCATTCTGCACTTTTAAGCTTTTATTTTGACAGAAACGACAGTAGAGCTTTTATTTCGACGGAAAAACTCCAGCTTTAGCGAAAACACCTTTTACAAAACGCCTCTCACTACAAATCTAGTGAAATGCTGTAATCATCTGCCACGAAAATAAAGCATAACAGGATGCTGTTGCGTTCCCAAACTCACAGCACATGTAATAAACAAATTCACTGTGAACTGAGCCATTCAGAGGCACGGAAAACACCGGATTATGAGCTGATCGCCTGAACACACACACACACACACACACACACACACACACACACACACACACAGACACACACAGACACACACACACACACACACACACACACACACACACACACACACACACACACACACACACACACACACACACACACACACACACACACACACATGTTGGGTTTACATGTTTTATGGGGACATTCCATAGGCGTAATGGTTTTTATACTGTACAAACCGTACTTTCTATCGCCCTACACCTAAACCTAGCCCTCACAGGAGATTGTGCACACTTTTACTTCCTCAAAAAAACTAATTGTGCATGATTTATAAGCCTGTTTCCTCATGGGGACCTGAGAAATGTCCCCACAAGGTCAAAATCTACTGGTATTCCTATCCTTGTGGGGACATTTGGTCCCCACAACGTGATGAATACCAGGTACACACACACACACACACACACACACACACACACACACACACACACACATATATATACATATACATACACAGTCAAGCCCAAAATTATTCATACACCTGGTAAATTCTGACTTAAAGTTACTTTTATTCAACTAGCAAGTTTTTTTGACCGGAAATGACACAGGCTTCTCCCAAAAGATAGTAAGACGATGTATAAGAGGCATCTTTGTGGAAAAAAATATTTCTCAGCTTTTATTTACATTTGAACAAAAAGTGGCATGTCCAAAATTATTCATACCCTTTGCAAATTGTCACAGTCTATGAGAAAATCCAAAGTTCTATACCATTCCAAATAGTCCAAGCTGTTCTAAAGCATCCTAATTACCCTGACTCATTGGGAACAGCTGTTTTAATCAGCTCAACAGGTGAAAAACAGAAGCTCTCTGCTGTTGGTTTGTGGACAGTCCTGGCTAAGACAAAGGAGCTCACTGAGGACCTGCGGCTGCGCATTGTGGCTGCTCACAAGTCAGGAAAGGGCTTTAAGACTATAAAGAGTTGGAGCTCATCGCTAAAGATGAATGGGCAAAAATGCCAGTGGAGACATGCAAAAAGCTGGTCAGCAATTATAGGAAGCGTTTGATTGCTGTAATAGCCAATAAAGGCTTTTCTATTGATTATTGAGAAGGGTATGAATAATTTTGGACATGCCACTTTTTGTTCAGACACTGGAAAACCATCTCACCAGTCCAAATCAGTCCTAGAATTGAAAGCTCATATGAAAAGTCACACACACTCTTAAAAACACCACAATTGCTTTAAAAGAGCCCTCCCTGTTTTCCATTTGGGACTGATCACA
This sequence comes from Garra rufa, assembly GCF_049309525.1. Lineage (NCBI taxonomy): Eukaryota > Metazoa > Chordata > Actinopteri > Cypriniformes > Cyprinidae > Garra > Garra rufa. The sequence goes on from NC_133373.1 coordinate 28,272,657, forward strand.
ACCCCAGCCCTACTGCTGCCTCGCTCTGTCAGGCATCACAGAAACCAGACACAAATTGGCTGTAAATAACAAAGTACTATTGTCTTTTAATGGAGCAACAGCGCTGTCTGAAGCCAGACGCATAATGGGGTGAAATTTAGAGAGACGAAGATAAAGAACTGTGAGGTTGTGAAGAAGATGGGAATGTTTTGCTTGCTGCACGATTTTTTTGAGTTACAAACATGCAATTATTTCAACCCAGCTTGGTAATAAAGCATATAGAACATCTGGAGTTACAAACCTACAATAGCCAAAACTGCCAGATTTTCCTTCATCCAAATGGCTCTATTTTTGTAGAAGTGTTAAAATGTGTGAGCGCTTTAACTGTCGTCATTCAGTTTTAAACTATTATGCAATTACAATGAAACACACCATTTCATCTGCTCAGTCTTTATTTGTGTGGTCAGTAAACTGGTATAATGAATTGCTGTATAAATACATCTAGACCAGTGACGTACAGACTAAGAGCTTTAAATTATTTGCTAATGCAGTGTAACTGTCTGACCACTTGGACCACTTTTGCCCCCTAAATATTAAAGAGTTTAAACATTAGCCATAAAACGGATTATATTTTCTGTCCTTTCCATTTAGACATCTTGTGGGATCTATGACTAGCAACTTTCTGGATTAAAGTCTGAAATATAATCCTGTCTGAAATTTCAACATGAACAAAGTGCCTTCATCCACTAATAAAGACGTCTGTGACCCAGACAATACTTGCAAAAAACTCTTGTTAAAAAGGTCTCTACTTGATCCGTATAACCGCTCAAATTGAATCATTATAACGTGTCCTATAGCACACTAGAGGCTAAACAACTGGTGGTAAGAGTTTTGATGCAATTTAAGTTAATGTTCTGAGCGCAGATATTTGTGTAATTGCTATCTGGGGTAAAATATTTTCAGATGGGTTTTATCAGGTGGAGTCTTTTGCCACGTGGCTTTAAACCTCTACTCGTGCCTGGGTGGGACTGTGACCCTTGATTATGTTCATTAGGTTTAATGGTCTTTAACAGCACCAAGTGTGAGAAAATTACAGTGGAGCAGTTTGTGAAAAATTACTGCAGCTGTATCCACTGGGAAAAGAGGTATGCGTTGAAACAACAGATAATTAAAGAAATGCATTTAGTTTATAGCTATGTACCACACTAAAATGTGTAAACAAATATCTGGTTGAAACTTATGAGGGAAGTACATAAGTTCTTCAGAAAAAACCTTCAGGTCCTACAAATTCTTTGGTTTTCCAGCATTTTTTTGTATTTGAACATTTTCCAACAATGGCTGTATGATTTTGAGATCCATCTTTTCACACTGAGGACAACTGAGGGATATACAACATATGCAACTATTACAGACAGTTCAAATGCTCACTCATGCTCCAGAAGGAAAAAACATGCATTAGAGTCGGGGGGTGAAAACTTTTGAACAGAATGGAGATGTGTACATTTTTCTTATTTTGCCTAAATATCATACTTTTTCATTTAGCACTGCCCTTCATCTATCTATCTGTCTATCTGTCTATCTATCTATCTATCTATCTATCTAACAATTATTGTACCAATTTACCAATGGCTGGTTTGCAATCTTCTGAATTTTTTGTCAGTCAGTGTCATTTACCTAGGTAAAACTCTACAAAACCATATACCAATCTTACATATCCTTTAAAATTGTCAGCCATATTCATACCAGTGTGCCAACTGTGTGATATTGTACTAAGGACAGTCCATTTTTACCACAGTTCCACTGCAATTTGCTCTTAGGGGGGAAAAAAGCTTCACACTAGGTGTGTTTCAAGCTCTTTGCGACACAGCTTTTATTTACAGAGCAGAGACTAATGGCCACATCACAGCCTATCATTTTATTAGTTCAAAGAGGTCTGTCAGAAGCACATTACTCACCACAGTGCTCTCTTAATGTTGCTTCCATAAGAAGTAACAAGAGAAAGTCACAGCCAGAGATAGAGAACAACATCTAACATGAGAAATCACATATTAGTCAGAAAGGTTGACCATGGCACAAAGCACTTTAATGGAAGTGGTAGGATGTGATTAACTCAATGATACTCTAAAATGCATAACCATTTAGTCCATGCTAATATGGAATGGCTTTATGACAGCATTTAGAAAGATTATAGGATCTGCCCATGTCCGTCAGGTTAGTTCGGAATGTTCAGAAGCAGACAGGAAATTAGGAACATTTTCATCAGAGAGGCCAAGGAAAAATGACCTTTCCAATTTCCTGAGACACCCTTCCACTTCCTGCTCACTCTGTGTGTCTGACAAGCGAGCAAAACTGAAAAAAGGGGAAAAAAGGACTGTCTTCAGGTGCTAAACGCATCTAATCGGCTGGAAACAGATTTTAACCCCTCACAGTGTGCTATTGTCTGTTGAGCGAGCCGCATGGAGCTCAGTGGAAACTGATACGTGGAGGTCCAGCTCCATGGAGCCCACAAAGATGAGATAAACAGTGTAATTGGTTCACCACACTCCCTTAGATCAGCACAGCAATATGGGGCCATACAGTGCATTGGTTTCTTGCCAGGACATACATCATGTCCAATAAATGCCACTGGTGAACACAGAGAAATTAGGATTAGTTTACAATCTTGACAACACTATAAATCAGCTGGCTGATTGATTCAATCAAAGGATTTTTTTTTTGTTACTGGTACCATCATTTTGCAGAAACAACTCAAAAATATAGATTCTGGGGAATTTTGTTTCAGATTCTTAGTTGGAGCCGATCCATCTGAACTGACCTAGCCTCTTCAGAGTCGCAGCTGAGTGCCGTTGCAGTGGAGGTACTTCCAATAACGGATTTCATGGTTCGGAACATTAGCGCAGAGATGATATTAACAATTACGATCATGTATCTCTGGAGAGGTTTCATAACAGCTTGTTAAGGGAGTGGAGTCTCTCCTCAATACTCTATGTTTTATGGTCTCATATTCTAAAATAGTGCACATCTACAACCATTAAAGTGAAGGGCCCAGAGCTGCCCCTCAGCATAGCAGATTAAATGCAGCTAAACCCTGACCATGACTCTCATGGTGGCTAAGTGCATTAAAGAGCAGTCATTTGCAATATTATACTATTTTATGCATACCTTTATGTAAATAGCATTTTATCAGTATTTGACATCTCCTCTCTCTGAGCCTGAATCTGTCAGCATTAGAAGGAATCTTTATTTTCACCCATTCATTTAATTACCGGAATATAAAAACTAATAGAATAAGAAACATAACACAACAAAAAGAATAGAATAGAATAGAATAGAATAGAATAGAATAGAATAGAATAGAATAGAATAGAATAGAATAGAATTAGTAACAGGAGATTAAGAATTAGGGACAGAAAAACATAAAAAATGTTTGGTTCCATTAACCATTCCCATAAAGAACACAGCACAATCAGTGCATCTAAAAGCTCTAAAGAAATATGAATTGAAAAGTCATTAAAAGTGTGTAAACACACCTTTTGCAATTTCTTTTATTAAACACATTAAACAAATGTTTAAGGGACTGGAAATGTTAAATCCCTTAAGTTAACCATTCCTAAACAACATGTCAAATCAGGGAACAGGAAAACACACACACACACACACACACACACACACACACACACACACAAACAACAAAACAAAGCAAAGCAAAAGAAAAAAAACGCAAAGCAGAACAAAAAGTGCAAAGTTAAACAAAGAAAAAAAAACAAAGTAAAAAGTAAAACAGCATCAAAAAATAACCCCAAAACAATCAAAAAGAAAAACTAAAAAAAGCAAAATACCACAAAGCAAAACAAAGCGTAAAACATGTAAAACTACAGAAAGAAACAAAAAAAGCTAAATAAAACATGAAACAATAAAAAAACACAATGCAAAATGAAACCAAATCAAAAACTAAAAACAAACAAAAGCAACAAAACACAAAGCAAAAAGTGCTAAACTAAACAAAGAAACAAAAACAAAACAAAAATGCAAATACCCCAAAACAATAAAGAAAAGAAATGAAAACAAACAAAAAACAGCAAAAAAAAAAAAGCAACACAAAACAAAGCGCACAACTACACAAAGAAACAAAAACCAAACAAAAAAAGCAAAAGTAAAAAAATTAAATCTCTAAATTAAAAATCAAAAAGAAAAACACAACGCAAAACAAAAACCAAAACAAAACAAACTAAAAACTAAACAAAAGCAAAAAAACACAAACAAAAACAAAAACCAAACAAAAAAGCAAAGTAAAAAAACAAAACAATCAAAACAAAAAACAATACAAAACAAAACGAAACAAAAGCAACAAAATACAAATAAGCTAAATAACAACAAAAAACTAAGAAACAAAAAAACAAAGTAACAAAAACAAAACAAAAATGCAAAGTTAAAAGCAAAACAATAACAAAAAACCCAAAACAATCATAAAACAAACAAAATAAAACACCATAACACAAAACAAAACCCAAAACAAATTTAAAAAAAACAAAAGCAAAATAAATAAATAAACCGAAAAGCTAAAAGTGCAAAACTAAGCAAAGAAAGAAAAACAAAACAAAAAATGCAAAGTAAAATGCAAAACAACAACAAAAAACAACCAAAAAGAAAAAAACAAAACACAATGACACAAAACTAAACCCAAAACAAACTAAAAACAAGCAAAAGCAAAAAAGCAAAGCAAAAAATGCAAAACTAAGCAAAAAAATGCCAAGTAAAAAGCAAAAAAAACAAAACCAAAACAATCAGAAAGGAGAAAAAACAACACACAATAACACAAAACAACCAAACCAAAACAAACTAAAAAATCCAAAATAAAAAGCAAAACAACAACAAACCCCCCAAACACTCAAAAAGAAAAACAAACAAACCACAACAATTCAAACCAAAAACCAAAACAAACTAAAAGCTATAAACAAACAAAAACTATCAGAAAACAATACAAAGACTAACAAGGTGTGAGGAATTGTGGGAATAGTAATTCATTGGTGGTGATGTTAAATACTGTAGCTCTGCTGACACATACCGCAGACAGGCTGAATGTGTGCCAGTGAATGTTAAAGCAGACATTATCTGAATGTATAATTGACGAGGAGGTGAGGGACACCGGTAGGTGAGTGTAGATTGGGGGGTACGAGTGTGGGAGAGTATGTGTCTGAGGTTGGCACATGGGGAGCAGGAGGGCAGGTTGTCTTGAACGGGAACACACGAGAGAGGAATGGCTAAGCAGTCAGTAATTATTTCTAAATCAATATTATGACAGCAGGGGAGAGAAGGAGAGAGAGAGAAGTGCACGGTCAAATCCCAGCCTGTCAGATTTCAGTCTGGGCTCAGTCCTTTGTGCATCTGTAAACAGCACTCTCTCTCGCTCACTCTTTTCTTTCTCTCTAGTGTGATTGATTACAGGGATATTCCTTGTTCGCAGGGCTGTTTGGAGATGCTGGAGAGGAAACGGGTATCGATCGGACATCTTAATGCGTGCACCTTTGTGTCGTGATCATTGCAAAGCCCACTCTAAATACAAGCTAGGCTTAGCTTTATTACACACAATCCGGGTTTATTTTATCAATAATACATCCCTAAATCTCACTCATACTTACAAAGGAGTTACACTGAAAATCCTCACTAGAAGATGTTCTGACAAACCTGCACCCAAGTGTCGGGTCAATAGAAAACAGACAGAAGATCTATTGGGGAAAGTCCAATCTCATATAGGCTAATTATGTCTGATAACTCATTTCTTCGGGTCTAGCTCTATCTGTCCTTTCTCCTCACCTCAGGGGCCATAATAAATCCTAAGGCCTGCTGATCGGACCAGATGTGATGATAACAGACGCTCCAGATCTCTCCATTTAGCTCAAATATTCCTGTAGGCAAACAATTAATGTGCTTATATAGTACAACTAGCTACATATGTATATAGGATTTTTTAGTTCATACATTTGAGCAAGGATACATTCATACATTTTCAAAAGAGTTTATTTCGAACTAATTATGTTCAGCTGATGGCTGCTGAAATTCAGCTTTGCCATTAGAAGAATAAATTACATTTTAGTATACACTACTTGTCAAAAGTTTTTGAACAGTAAGATTTTGAATGTCTCTTCTTCTCACCAAGCCTGCATTCATTTGATCCAAAGTACAGCAAAAACAGTTAAATTCTGAAATATTTTTACTATTTAATATAACCGTTTTCTATTTGAATATATTTTTAAAATGTAATTTATTCCTGTGATTTCAAAGCTGAATTTTTAGCATCATTACACCAGTCACACGATCCTTCAGAAATCCGTCAGATATTCTGATTTGCTGCTTAAAAAAGATGTATTATTATTATGTTGAAAACAGCCAAGTAGATTTTTTTCAGGTTTCTTTGATAAATAGAAAGTTCAGAAGAACAGCATTTATCTGAAATAGAAATCTTTTGTAACATTATAAATGTCTTTATTATCACTTTTGATCAATTTAAAGCAACCTTGCTAAACAAAAGTATTAAATTCTATAATTTCTCTAAAAAAAATTATACTGACTCTAGGCTGTTAAATTATATATAAAATTATAATATTTTGTATAAGAGAGTTGAATTTTAGAATCCTGAAAAAAATGCACTCGACTGTTTTAAATATTGATAATAATAATAAAGAAAAATTGTTTCTTGAATAGCAAATCAGCATTTCTGAAGGATCATGTGACACTGAAGACTGGAGTAATGATGCTGAAAATTTAGCTTTGATCACAGGAATAAATTACATTTTAAAATATATTCAAATAGAGAGCAGTTTTTTAAAATAGTAAAAATATTTCACAATATTACTGATTTTGCAGTATTTGGGGTCAAATAAATGCAGGCTTGGTGAGCCTGCTTTAAAAAAACATTTAAAATCTTACTGTTTGAAACCTTTGAGTAGTAGTGTATGAGAAAAGAAAAAGGTTATTTTATTTTAATGTTACTTTTTTTTAACAATATTACTGTTTTATTGTATTTTTTATCAAATAAATACATCATTGGTGAGCATAAGAGTTTATTTCCAGGTTTAAACTGAATTTTAAACAGAATCAGAATTTCATTACATTGTCTTTTTTTTTAGAAGGTCAAAGTCCTGTGCAAATTGGCTTTGCTTTAAATGGAATGATTCTGTAGAAAGAAGGAAATATTGTTTGGTTTGAAGGAGCATTTGTTGGAGTTGGTCTGGAAAAAGTATAAATGGACCTCAAGGCTCAAAACAGGCTCTTAATGGCACCCTCCTTGAGAATCTTCCTTCCTTGCTCTCTTTAAAGGGGCTGAACGACAGCTAAAACAGCCTATATGCAGACTTGTGAATTGGTAGAAAAAGGATATCCAAGGTTGTTTCTGTGGAAAAAGCAAAGAGGATGTGAAAGCTCTTTGCTGCACTGTGTGACAGGGACCACTTAACCTCAAGACCTTGACTAACAACAAACACTAAACTCAGACAGAGAGATGGCATACTGTATGCAAATTAACAGTCACAGAACAGGCCCTCTTAAACACTTGGGGTCCTTTCGATGATTGCTGATTTACAAATTTGACTAGAAAGGGGAAACTGCTTTTAAACACAGCAGAGAAATGGAAAAAGCACATATAAAAGCACATGGGAGAGCTGGATTAAAAATTTATTTCTATAGAGTTTTACAGTAGCACGCTGCTAAACTAACACAGGGTTTCTGCAGATATGAACAAGTGAAATTTAAGACTTTTTAAGACCTTTTTAATACCACCTTATATGAAATTTAAGACCGAAACCTGTAATGGAAATAGATATTATATTACATGCATACGTGTAATATTTAATGTATTTAATGTAAAAAGCAAACACAATTTCATGGCTGTCATAAATTAAATTACTACGATATTATTACTACGATATACTGTGAACTTTTCATATCAGCAGATACTATTCCACACAAAATATCCCCATAAAAGTACCACTAGAAATATCTGACGTAAAAAAAAAAATTCTGAAGCAATATTTTCATCAGTGCTCTATTAGCTTTTACATCTTAAATCTGCATATTTGATTTACCTTTATAAAGGCCTTTTTTTAACTTTTGAAATGTATGCATTACCTTTGAAATTTATTTTATGAATTTATCAATAAATTCTAAATGGCTGTTAGCAGTGAGATTACATAATTTACACTGCAAAATTAAAAGTGAGATTAATGGTTTAAATACATTTATTGATTTATAAATATGTACATTAGAAATGTTGGGTGTGGAGGCATACTTTTAAATACACTAAATTACCAGCAGGTGGCGGTAAGTCACTTCATGAGCGAGTTATTTCAACTGATTCGATCAAAACGCTGAATTATAGCAAAACGTTGCTAGGAGAATGCTTCTGCTAATGTTGCATATTGTCTAATATGTAAGTAACTACTTGACTAACTAATTTTTTATTGAGCTAAAATTAAAGTAACATTTGTAATTGTGAAAATTTTCAACAATAAGCTCACTTGGTATATTACTGAACTATATCATGTTAAATAAACTATACATTTGAAATTTTTACCTCAGTGTGTTTCTTTAGAGTGCTGTTACATTCATTTGTTTTAAAGTATGTCACAAATAGACCAGAAATACACTATCCATTATCAATTTCTGTTTACGTTGAATGTATTAAAATATGAATCTTTCTTGCCTTTCGATGCTTCGCTAGTTGTTTTTGTCACTTCAGTTTTAATCAGGCGGTTTGTTCGGTCGGGCAAGTAAAAAAAAAAAACATTTTAAAAGTATTTCGAAGGCTGGCGGTCAGCTAGCTCGACCTATATTTCTTATTATTATTGATAACATTATATACAGAAAAAGGTAGTTTGACCTGTATTCTGCTGCTGCGATTCTGAAGACGCAGTAACTTCCACAGAGGGAGAAAAAAATCTAGTTGTTAGCAACTGGCCTTAGCCAAGCCCTATATTCAGTTTTTTCAAGCTAAGTATCGCTAAACTTGCACTTCCCCATAGCTAAAAAGTTAAATCCATTTGACTTCTGCGGTACAATCCGAGAGAGACTCGCGCCAGTAACAGAAAGCTGATTGGCTATTGCATGCTGGTCTCATTTGTAGTTTAAATACAGCAAATTATATTTGGAATTGTGAAATAAAGAACTACAACACCACGGAAACAACAAAAAGAGAATTTAAATGAGCTTTAGAGGTAGCGTTACATGGACATCGGAAAAATAAGACCTGTGTAAAATTATTTAAGACCTAGAACAGAGAATTTAAGACTTTTTAAGGCCTAAAATTTTGATTTTTAAATTTTAGACTTTTTAAGACTTTTTAAGACCCCGCGGAAACCCTGCTAACAGTGTGATACTCTAACAATCAACATTAAAGGATTAGTTATCTCACTAGTTCACAGAATTTAAATGTTCTTATAATACACCTACCTCTATGTCATTCAAGATGTTCATGTCTTTCTTTTTTCAGTGGAAATGAAGAGTTTTGAGGAAAACATTTCACAATATTTCAATGGGGATCAGTGGGTTGAAGGTCCAAAAGGCTCTTTAAAGGGCTCTACATGATCCCACCCGAAGAGTAAGGGTCTTATCTAGCAAAACTTCTTTCATTTTCTAAAAAAAGTAGTACTTTTTAACCACAAATGCTCTTCTTGCACTAGCTCTGTGTCCACAACTCCACGCATTACATAATCACGGTGGAAAGGTCATACGTGAAGTAGACTCACACTTGCAAGGAAAAAGCCAAAATTGAAGGAAAAAAAGTCAGAATTGCATAATATTTAGTCACAATTGTGAGTTAAAAGTCAGAATTGCGAGATATAAACTCATAATTCTGACTTTTTTCCCCAGAAATATGTGATATAAATTCACAATCGTAAGAAATCAAGTCAGAATTGCGAGATATAAAATCACATTTGCATAAAAAAGCCAGAATTGCGAGTTTATATCTCGCAATTCTGGCTTTTTTATGCAAATGTGATTTTTTAGTGTTAGAGAGAAATAAAGTCAGAATTACAAGACAGAAACTCACAGTTGCGAGAAAAAAGAATTGCGAGATACAAACTCGCATTTTGAAGGAAAAAAGTCAGAATTGCATGATATTTAGTCACAATTGTGAGTCAAAAGTCAGAATTGCGAGATATAAACTCACAATTCTGACTTTTTCCCCCCAGAATTGCGTGATATAAACTCACAATTGTGAGAAATCAAGTCAGAATTGCGAGATATAAACTCACATTTGTAAAAAAAAAAAAAAAAAAAAAAAAAAAAAAAAAAGGCCAGAATTGTGAGATATAAACTCACAATTTGGACTTTTTCCCAATTGCATGATATAAACTCACAATTGTGAGAAATCAAGTCAGAATTAAGAGATATAAACTCACAATTAGCGGTGTGCGATATTGACAAAAAATAATATCTAGATATTTGCTGGGAATTTATCAATAACAATACTTTGACAATATTTTGCTGAGTGTGTTCTTGTGCAGATATTGTAAGGAAGTGGACAGCTGACTCCTAAAGTTTTTAATAATCTTCATACACTGTGTTCTCAGTTCACAGCAGTGATAGAAATTATCATTTTCCAATAAGTTTAAATAGATTTTTACCTTTTATGGTCATTTTTACCTTTATGAAGCCATTTTTTTAAAGTTTGCATCATCTTTTGAGTCAAATTCTACATGTAATCAGTCAATTATAATAATAATACAAATTAAATCAGTATCAACAAAATTGATCTTTGCAGAAGTTACATCTGAAGTGGCATTTAGATTTAATGCACAGATTAATGCATCTTAGAGGGACATGGAAAGCTGTAAACTGCAGTTACAAATGCATAAATAGTTTTGATATTTTAAACATAAAACGTTTAATAATGATATTTGAAATTATTTAAAAATTAAAAGATATTGTAAATGTGAAATTAAAACCGCCAGTAGGTGAGCTTGTCATATACACTGTCATATTGCTCAGAGCCGCAAAACAGTGCAGTGGCTGCATTTTGAGGAAATTTTCATTCAGGAGTGAAGTAATCCTTTAAGTCAACAATCCAATCCATTGTTAATTACATACCCAAGACATTTCAAAACTTAATGTAATGCATGTTTTTATAATCTGCAGCTATATCGATCATTCTTCATGTGCTCTTTATATTGCAGATCAACATCATCAAAACCAGGGTCAGGCTATGGAAGTGGTTTGACCGAGGGGTCAAAGGCTCATCTGCCACTTTAACAAGTCTAATATGAAGGAAAATTGATATGAAGACACATCAATCAGGCTAACAAATCAATAAAACTAGCCTCCATTCTTCTCCTCATGTGCCCTTTTACCAGCTTCCACAGATCATCTCTGCCCATTTTATCATCACTCACACCCTTCAGTCTTCTGCCACCTTTTCTTTCATCACCCGTCTTTCTTGTTCTTTCTCTCTCTCACCTTCCACCACTTAGCGACCAAGAGCCAAACTCAACATCCCCACCTGAGCCCAAGGTCACAGTCTTGCCGGGGAAATAAACACTCATCCTCTGCCTCTCCTGCTCATGCTGTTGCCACAGCATTATCCCACCTAAAAGAACATTAATAACCTGAAAGAGGGAATTTTCTAGCAAGGTCACAACAGTCCACCGAGATAAATCTCATAATGGTATGTTTGCGGTTAAATCACTGAAAAAGACAGCAATAAAAACATGAAAACATGCGTATTTTTTCCTAGTACAAACACTCAAATTCTTGACTGGTGCTGTCTTTACTTAATCACAGACAAACATGCTTTGAAACTTGCCTGTTTAGTGACTAAACTAATGAAAGAAGGACAGTAAAATGGATTTGAACATCAGCAGAGGCTTCTGTCAGATGAAAGACTCATTTAATCCAAGCAGCACTGTTTACATCCTCCTCGATTAAAAGATGCTTCCCCTACTGTTCTAGGCAATATCATAGCCTGTCATAATGATTCCATAATGCTAGTGAAGATTTATGGGTACCGAAATATACAATTAGTTTGAGAATTTGACAGGTCAAGAGTAAAGTACTTTATCTAAAACTACTTTAAATTGTTTTGAACTTAATAATTATTTCACAATGCAGGATCATTTGAAATGAATTTAAGAAGACAGTAACAAAACAAACAAATAAATAAATGAATGCCTTCCTAAACACTGCTGATTGTATCCATTCATAGACCTTGAATTAATAACTTCACTTCCATAGACAACAAAAGGTTGTCGTTCAGAGAAATCTGTATGTCTCAGACTGGATTGAGAAACAAGTCAACATTGCAACACGGGAATTTTCACCTCTATGATTTCAATCTGGCTCTGATCAGTATAGAAGCGTTCATCCGATAAATGCTGGAGGCAACAAAACCAAAAACGCCAAGTGAGCATACATCAGCGTAGTTGCTGCTTCTATTGCAATATGTCGTGGAATTGAATACTGTAAAGGCTTTCAAAAGACCAGCAGTAAACGCCACTAAAGGCCTTTCGGTGTTCTAATCAAGCGATGGAAGCTGACTGACAGACACTGATTGCAGACAGGCTGAAATTGTGGAGAACAACTACAAGGTTGAAAGGGAAAAAAAATTCCAGAGAGAAGTGTTAGCATACCAACTGATTTCATACAGCTTGGAAATGACTGTTATTTCTTTCGAAACACACTTTATAACAGGGTTATTATAATTAACTTAAACTAAAACTAAAACCAAAACCCTCAAAAAACACATTTTCATTACTTGAAATCAAATTAACATTAACTAAAAAAATTAAAAAATAAATAAACATTTGATTTATTTGATGTAGTAAAATTATGAAAGCCTGTTTCTGACACTGAATAAAAAATAAAAGGTAATTGTGACTTTTTATCTCACAATTCTGACTTTTTTCTTGCAATTGCAAGTTTACATCTCGCAATTCTGACTTTTTTTCTCAAAACTGTAAGATATAACCTCGCAATTCTGAAAAATGAAGTCAGAATTGCGTGATATACTGTAAACTGTCTATACTGTAAGTTATAAAGCTCGCAATTCTGAGAAATCATTTAGTTCTTGTAGTTTTGACTTTTTTCTCAGAATCGAAAGATATAAACTCACAATTGCGAGTTATAAAGACAAATTTTGAGGGGGAAAAAAGACTTTAAAAGACTTTATATCTCGCATGTCACGTGAGAAAGGGGAGGTCTGGGTCCAGATGCAGGTAAGTAAAGATTTTAATGAAAATAACAAAACAAACAAAGCAAAGGCCAACACGGCACAACTGAACAAAACAAGAAACACGATCAAGAGCACGGGTCAGGATAATCAAGAACACAGAGACAGACATCCAGAGACATAAGACAATGCAGACACGATGAAGAGTGGGAAATGAGAGTACTTATAGTCCTTATCCTTAATAGTGAGCAGGTGTAAGTGATAATGACATCTAGACAGGTGATAACAATTAGCAGTGCAGGGAACAGCGACCTCATGTGGCTGAGGGAAGCCCCACAGCCCAGATCATGACATTACCCCCCCTCAAGGGAACGGCTTCCAGACGAGAGCGGTCACCGCCGCGTCCGGAACAGAGAGAGCGGTCACCGCCGCGTCCGGAACAGAGAGAGCGGTCACCGCCGCGTCCGGAACAGAGAGAGCGGTCACCGCCGCGTCCGGAACAGAGAGCGCGGTCACCGCCGCGTCAGGAACAGCGAGAGCGGTCACCGCCGCGTCCGGAACAGAGAGAGCGGTCACCGCCGCGTCCGGAACAGAGAGAGCGGTCACCGCCGCGTCCGGAACAGAGAGAGCGGTCACCGCCGCGTCCGGAACAGAGAGCGCGGTCACCGCCGCGTCAGGAACAGCGAGAGCGGTCACCGCCGCGTCCGGAACAGAGAGAGCGGTCACCGCCGCGTCCGGAACAGAGAGAGCGGTCACCGCCGCGTCCGGAACAGAGAGAGCGGTCACCGCCGCGTCCGGAACAGAGAGCGCGGTCACCGCCGCGTCAGGAACAGCGAGAGCGGTCACCGCCGCGTCCGGAACAGAGAGAGCGGTCACCGCCGCGTCCGGAACAGAGAGAGCGGTCACCGCCGCGTCCGGAACAGAGAGAGCGGTCACCGCCGCGTCCGGAACAGAGAGCGCGGTCACCGCCACGTCCGGAACAGAGAGCGCGGTCACCGCCGCGTCCGGAACAGAGAGAGCGGTCACCGCCGCGTCCGGAACAGAGAGAGCGGTCACCGCCGCGTCCGGAACAGAGAGCGCGGTCACCGCCGCGTCCGGAATAGAGAGAGTGGTCACTTCCGCCTTCCCACGGAAGACCCACTCCACCCCCACTGCAAAGCGGGAACGCCGTCGCGCCGACTCGGCCCTACAGGCCTCCATCTCGGCCAGTTGGAGGTAAATGACCTCCTCGAACCGAGCGGCCGACGCCGCCTCAAACAACGCCGCCTCCTCAGACAAAAAAAAATTACTCCCCGCTGGACCCATCGATGGTGTCTGCATTCTGTCACGTGAGAGACAATGCAGCCAGGATGAGTAGTGGGAAATGAGAGTTCTTATAGAAAAGTCCAAATGGTGAACAGCTGTGAGTGAATCAGTGTTAATGACAAAACAGACGTGAATACTTAGGAAGTGCTGTGCAGGGAAGGGAAAACAGCGACCTCAGGTGGCTGAGGGAAACCCCACAGCCCAGATCATGACATCGCAATTGTGATTTTTTTTCTAAGAATTGCGAGTTATTAAGTCAGAACTGTGAGATATAAACTTAGAACGTATCAGTCTTTTTCCCCCTTAAAATTTGAGAAAAAAAAGTCAGAATTGCATGATACAAACTCACATTTGTGAGAAATAAAGTCAGAATTATGAGATAAACTTGCAATTCCGAGAAAATAAATCAGAATTGCGAGATTCAAACTCATAATTCAGACTTTTTTTCTCAGAATTGCATGATATAAACTCCCAATTGTAAGAAATAAAGTCAGAATTACGAGATATAAACTCACAATTGCAAATTATAAAGTCAGAACTGTGAGATTTAAATTGGCAATTCTGAGAAATAAACTCGCAATTCTGAGAAATCTTTTAGTTCTTGTAGTTTTGACTTTTTTTAAGAATTGAAAGATATAAACTCACAATTGCGAGTTATAAAGTCAAATTTTGTGGGGGAAAAAGACTCTAAAAGACTTTATATCTCGCAATTGTGATAATAAAGTCAGAATTACGAGATTAACATGTAATGAGGAAAAAAGTAAGATTTGCGAGATATAAACTCACAATTATGACTTTTTTTCTTAGAATTGTGTGGTATAAACTCACAATTTTGAAAAATAAAGTCAGATCTGTAAGATATAAACTCGCAATTTCGAGAACATGAGTCTTTTTTCCCCTCAAAATTTAAGAAAAAAAGTCAGAATTGCACGATACAAACTCACATTTGTGAGAAACAAAGTCAGAATTCTGAGATAAACTCGCAATTGCAAGAAAAAAAGTCAGAATTGTGTGATACCAACTTAGATTTGTGAGAAAAAAGTCAGAATTGCGTCATATAAACTCACAATTGTGAGTTGTAAAGTCAGAATTGCAATATAAACTCACATATCTGAGTTTTTTTCTCAGAATTGCGTGGTATAAACACAACTGTGAGAAATAAAGTCAGAATTACAAGATATAAACTCGCAATTGTGAGTCAGAATTGCAAGTTTATATCTCGTAATTCTGACAAAAAAAAGTCAATAACCCTTTTTTCAGTGGTGGAAAGGGCTTCCATATTAAATGCTCAAAATGAAAACTCACACATTATGTTTTACTTAAGTATTATTATATAAATTCAAAGTCAATAGATCAAGTAAAGATGAACACTGCAGGCTAACAGATATAAAACCAGAGATGATCAGTAACTCAATTACCCTATAGAATAAAATCTGATTAGCCTAAGAGCACCAGGAACATACACACTGCAAACACATGCACGCACACATAGAACAACATCATCCCTTGGGGATTGTAAGTTCCAAACCTTCAATTTGAAATGTTCTGATCATTCTTTTTGCTTACATAGACAACTATAAACAAAGGCAACATGAGCCAGATGAGCAGCATGAACAGCTGCTGAACCCACCAGGAGAATAATGAAACGCTTGGCAAATCCTCGCAGCCGTGTCTTTGGTAAATACGACTCTTCTTACCCTAATGAAGATAAATCCCGTGGGTCTCTGGCCTTAAATCCCAGACATTAATTAGAACTAGCATTTAACCAGTAATGAATGATGCCTAAAACACAAGGTTTGGATCAGCATGGACCCTCATTTCAGTACAATAATGGCCATCATTGTAATTGGCTAAATGCTTCGAAAATATTCAAATACCTGTGTGCTGGAGCATCTACAGTATGTGTGTGTTTTCATGCGAGCTCTCTTAATTTATTCAACCTCCTCATTGCCATGAGCAACTGCCTCTGAGCACTGAAAATCCAATCAGGAAGGAGGAAAAAACACAGCAAGTGCCGTTCAATAACGGGCCTAATGAGTCTGGTATTTAGCCACAGATCTACACACACTCATATATACACAGCACTGATTGGAGGAAATAGGTTTGATATTCAGCTCCACATATAACCAAATTACTTTTACACTGTCAGCATGTGTGTGTGTGTGTGTGTGTGTGTGTGTGTGTGTGTGTGTGTGTGTGTGTGTGTGTGCGTGTGCGTGTGTGTGTGCATGTGTGCATGTGTGTGTGTGTGTGTGTGTGTGTGTGTGTGTGCATGGGCGACATTAGGGGGGGGCAAGGGGGGGCAGTTGCCCCCCCTGTGGTTAGTCATGGAATCCTCGACAGCCCCGCTGCAACTGCTTTAGCCAAGCTTAGGCTCGGTTGTACTTGGGAACTAGACTGTGCTATATAACCCTCAAACGAAAGCAAAGCAATTGAAGATCTGGCAAACTATCCAACGTGTTTTTGCAGCGTTGAGCAATGTAGCCAATCACATACATATCTGTTGTTTCCGAACAATTAGAAACACTTGTCAGAATTCACTCACTGCTGAAAGCGCCTGATCGGTTTTTATTAAGTGCCGTTTTGTGCGCTCGTGAATCATATTATGAGTGTAGACGCGATGTAAATAAAATATTGTGTAGTTTAGAGAGCTTTATTAATTATAACGGAATTTTGTGAGATCTCTATGAACTTTTAGTGATAATAAGGGGAGCGTGCTTTGCACTTTCCAGGCTATAATCCATTTAGAATTTGTATGAAACTTTCGTTTTTCGGCACATGCAAGCTGATATGTTTTGGGAGTGACATTTGCATATTTACGCTGGGTTTATTCTCGAAATAACGGTGAAGCAATAGACGGGATAAAAATATATTTTCCCCTTCTCCCAAAACAACTTACTGTTTCAGCTATAAAATAGTTCAGTTTTGTATGTAATGGCAAAATGTTTATATTTAGTTTCGTTTTTTATTTAGCTAATTTAGAAAAACACTTGGAGCATTTTTTATTCGTTAAATATATATATTTACTGAACAGCGCCCAGCGGAAGACTGATCATAGTCTGTTTGATCAGTTTGCCTTCTCAAATCATCACGACTTGCCTAAAATGAAATCTATAGATATAAAACAGTTCAAGTATAAAACAATGGTAGTTTAAACGTTACAGATAAATGTGTGCTGTATGCGCATAGTTTGTGCAGAAAGTGGAAGCTAAAGCTTGCAGGACATCGAGGCACCAGCGCGATCACTTGCATTTTTTTCATTGGAAGCAATTTAAAATTATCCGTCATTTTTGCTCACAAAGTAGGAGTAATACATCGAAAAAAACGTTACAGCATTTTTATAAAATAAAGAAAACAAAAATTATGTGCTTTCTGCCTCTGGTTCTTGAACAGGAGTGCTTAACAAAATGAAGCGAAATGCATGCCTCACAGACATAATAAATACATTTATAGAAAGCTTTAAATTATTACTTAACGAAATAAAACAAATCAAAAGCACAAACTCTTTCATGTAATCCGTAAAGATGAATTTCTCTCTAAAGGCGCGTCCAAAAAGGAGATTGCGAGTCAGGATCTTTGCGACACTGACTCAGAATACACAAATTAATTAATAAATAATTCATTTATGTCCTTACTCTTTCCTCGACACATTCATTGTTATTTATTTTTGCCGGTGCTTGGGGCGAGTTTTAGCCTATTGTGTGCGCTTGAACGCGGATTCAGCTGCGCTAAAGCACACTAAACGTGTCTGAGTCGGTCTCAAAAGTGAAAGCGAAAGTGAAGTTTCGTGTTGTTTCCGCCAGCGCGGCATTTTTTTTTCTTCACCATAATTGATGGATGTCTAAATTATGAAAATAAGGAGAAGCCTAAAACAGGCCCGATGCCGGCCCGGGTCTGAACTATGACGTGAAAATTGGCCCGAGCAGTAGCCCTGGGGTGTAAAAAAAAGTCAGGGCCCATCGGCCCGGGCTGAAGTGCAGCGCTTTAATTGACTGCTTTGATGTGCTGCAATACCGTAGGGCACTGTTTTAATGCTTACATCTGATTTTTTTTTCTTGCCCCCCCTGACTCAAGAGTCAAATGTCGCCCATGTGTGTGTGTGTGTGTGTGTGTGTGTGTGCATGTGTGTGTGTGTGGTATTTTCTTGATCAATCACTGCAGTGCTCGATCACAGCAGGAACGCTAGTTCAAATGCTGCTTTAATTACGCTGGTTTTGTTTGTTTGTGTGAGTGTGTGTGTATGTGTGTGTGTGTGCTTGAGAGAAGCCGGTGTGCATATCAATGATTCCATGGGCATATGGCTGAATGTCTCAGGTGCAGTCAGGATACCAGGGGTTTAAAAGAGACAGGTTGATTCATTAGAAGAAAGACAACAGCTTAAACAGAGACAGAGACAGACAGGATGAAAGAGGAAGGTAAACTGCAGAACTAGACATTTTGAGTAGCTATTAATAGTCAATTAAATAGTACAACATATCACAAAAGACAATGGGATGACAGTAATGAAAAATGTTAATTATACAAACAGTCATGTAAATCACAATTAAAAAGTTAGCTCACCAAAAAATGAAAATTAGCCCATGATTTGCTTACCCTTCAGGCATCCTAGGTGTATATGACTTCTTTCAGACAAATCCAATCAGAGTTATATTAAAAATCCTGGCACTTGCAAGCTCTACAATGGCATAGGCGGGTGTTTCACTTCATGAGTCCAAAACAAGTCCAATAAAGTGCATCCTTCCATAATAAGTGTCTCACATGGCTCCAGAGGGGTGAATAAAGGCTTCCTGTAGTGAATCGATGCATTTTTGTAGGAAAAATATCTATATTTCAAACGTAAGAATCACTTTAATCTAGCTTCCGCCAACTGATCGTATCCGGAAGCAGCTCCAGGCGGATGAGGTTGGATGTCGGCATTGCGAATGCGTCTGTGAGTCTCGTGAAAACCAACATTTGTTTACAGGACTAAAAGAAGCCAAGTTTCCTTATTTTAGCAAAGGAAAACCAGTCTCCTCTTGGTTAATCTCAAAATCATCTGACATTTTCCTTTACAAATGCTTGTTTTGATCTCTCCATAACGTCATCCGCCTGGAGCTGTTTCCGGGTATGACCAATTGGCAGAAGCTAGATTAAAGTAATTATTACATTTTAAATATGGATGTTTTTCCTACCAAAAAGCATCGATTTAATGCAAGAGGCCTGTATTCACCCCCTGGAGCCGTGTGATGCACTTTATTGGACTTTTGATCTCATGAAGTGAAACACCAGCATATGCCATTGTAAAGCTTGGAAGTGCCAGGATAATTTTTAATATAACTCTGGTTGGATTCGTCTGAAATAAGGAAGTCATATACACCTAGGATGCCTGGAGGGTGAGTGAATCATGGGCTCATTTTCATTTTTGGGTGAACTAACTCCCTATAAGTGATTTATTTGTTGGATGTGGTGCGAGGGTGTTCCTCAATTAAAGACGAGTCAAGAACACATACTAGTGTAAAGTCAATGACAATTATTTTATTTTATTTTTTAATTTTTATTATTATTAGAATATATATCAGCAAAGGATGCATTATGTTAATCAAAAGTGACTTGAAAAATAGAAAAATTCATCAAAGAATCCTGAAAAAATTAGGAAGCACAACTGTTTTTAGTATTGATAATACTAAGAAATGTTTCTTGAGCACCAAATCAGCATAACAGAATGCTTTCTGAAGCATCATGTGACACTGAAGACTGATGTAATGGCTGCTGAAAATTCAGTTGTGCCATCAAAATAATAAATTATATTTAAAATTATATTAAAACAAAAAACAGCTAATTTAATTTGTAATAATATTTGAAAATTTGACAGGATTTTTTAATCAAAATGCAGTGTTGATGAATATAAAATACTTATTTCAAAAACATTAAAGGGATAGTTCACCACCACACGTATGCGGCATGGTACTCTCGTGAACGGTGGCAGAGAGTGACACGGAAGAGAAAACATTGTTGAATAAAGTCATTATTTTTGTTATTTTGTGCACAAAAGGTAGTCTCACAGCTTCATAACATTACGGTTGAACCATTGTGGTAGGCCTATTTTATCAATGTCCTCACTACCTTTCTGCGCCTTGAATGTACCAGTTAGGTTGCTGTCTATGCAGGTTAAGAAACTCTCTGGTTTGGGGCAACATGAAGATTAGTAATTAATGACAGAATGTTCATTTTTGGGTGAACGATCCCTTTAAGAATGTCTGATCTCATGCAGTACTGCTAGTTAACAACTAGGGTTGTCACAAACATAGACACTGTCATCGACTTTCACAGTAATATAAACTGTGTTGTGAAGGAACAATGACTTATACCAGCACAGACAAGAGAAAGCACACCACAAACTGTCACACAAAAAAAATCAGCTTCCCTTACCTGCCAATCATCACGTCAGGTCCACATGTCCATGTGCAAGACAGGAGAGTGACAGAATGAAAAAAAGAGAGAGACAGAGAGACATTAGAACAGATGTTCATACAATGAAACACTGTCAGAAATCACATCATGTCAAAAAAGTTTTTTTAAGAAAACTTGAAAGTAACAAGTATGCAAGTCTCTCTCTAAACAATACCATGTGCTGACAATTGCATTAGCTGCCAGCGAGCAAGAGTACCAGCAAATCCGTTCTGTACAATTCACAACTAATGTTCCCAAAAAAGCTTTCTGTTTCTGCCTATGTCTTGAGATGCTCTTCACATATTTGATTCTGCACAGATTCAACAAGGCCATCTTTAAAAAAAAAATAGAGAGAGAGCTCATAAGAGCTCATGATGAGAGAAGTGGCAATGTGTGACTTGTAGACAAATGATTCTTTTGAATTAGATCTTTTCAAGTTCATCCAGTTCACAAAACCTGTCTGAATGATTTAGTATAAAAGCGCTATATGATGCATTTATAAAAGCGCTATATAAATGCATCATTCATCATTCATTCATGAAATATACTAATCCAGTTGTCAACTAAATAAAAAAATTTGGGCTTGTAAATTGGTGTCTTTATTATTTTTCACAACATTATGACTATCAGATATCCAATAGTACTTAAAGGGATAGTTCACCCAAAAATGAAAATTCTGTCATCCAGGTCCAAACCTGTTGGACCTCTTTTGGCTTCAGAACACAAATTATATTTTTGATGAAATCTGAGAGCTCTCTGACCCTTCATAGACATAGAGCAAGGGTCCTACTACGTTCAAGGTCCAGAAAGGAACCAAGAACATCGACAAAATAGTCTATGTGACTTCAGTGGTTAAACTGTAATTGAGGGTCAGAGAGCTCTCAGATTTCATCAAAAATATTAATTTGATGAACAAAGGTCTTACAGGTTTGAAACGACATGACGGTGAGTTATTAATGACAGAATTTTCATTTTTGGGTGAACTACCCTTTAAAAAAGTGACAAGAATGGGAAAAACAAAAGCAGGTGTACATAGTGATCCAGAATACTACATCACTGAGTTATTGCATAATTCAAAACACGGTCTAATGCACACGCACGCACCAATATATAAAATTCTGAAGCTGTCAGTTTTTATAATTAGAGCCTAAATACAGCAACAGAAGTGCTAAAACATCACATTAGGAAAGTGTTTGCTTTCACACTCTAACATTTGGTGCACCAGGATGCCAGATCAGCAAGCATCAGCATCTAACAAGCATCAGTCCCAGAGCAGCACTGCGTACAAAAAAAAAAAAAAAAAAACAGAACCTAACAGCTTTTATAAGCTTTACTGACAAACAGAGCAACCGACCAGCTGACAGACTGTAAGAGAACAAGATAGTCAGTGGCCCAGTTTAAATTTCTATTCTGTTCTGTTGTCTCTGTATGAAAATATTTCCCTACCTCATCTTAAAAATGATAAAAATGTAAAGAATAAAATACAACTAAATACACAACATTTCTATTCAAATGCATAAGTAAATGTGCAAAAGTGAGAATGAGAAAGAGAGACAGTCTGTCGGAGTGGCTTTCAAGAGTAAATGAAAGCTTAACGAATTCATAGCATGCCACACTTGTAAGGAACCCTTCAGTTTAATGGTTGATGCATTACAGCATCACAGACAGCACTCGACTCCAAAACACTGACCTCTAACTGGGTCTGGAGAGGCAGACTGTGCCTAATGGCCCTCTATCTTTCTGACAAACAAAGGGAAAAAGTTACAGACTTTCATTCGAATCTCACCATATTTACGCTTACCTTCACACATCTCTAATGTCATGTGTGCTTATTATTATGCAAATGAGCGGAATTAATTAGCACCCTGGTCGTCTGAGTGAAGTTTAATCTCTAATTCATTAATACACTAATACACATTACTAATTAGGCACCGGTGCCGTTTTATTCCACACAAAAATGATTGAGACACCCACTTCTTATCTAATCAAATCAATTAAGGCAGGAACCGGTAACTGAGCACAGAGAGGAAAATCAGGTTAATATTCGGATCAAAAGCATATCTCTGAACTGCACAATTTGCATGATTCGTATTTGTCTGTTTGTTTGTTGTTCCAAAATGAGATTTGACAAATATTGCAAAATGTATGTAAAATGATAGAAAACTGTATTTTTAGTTAAAACGCAGGTACAAGAAATGTCTAAAATGTTTAAGGTCGAAAATTTAATGGCATAGTTCACCATAAAAAAAACGGTTGTTCCAAACCTGACTGAACCACAAAATGTTTTGAAAAAAGAACTTCATTTATTTTCATTATATAGACAATGAGTTGAAACATTTTTCTAAGTATATTCTTTTTCAATAGAAAAACACTAAAAATAGCTTACAGTTGAAGTCAAAAGTTCACATACACCCTGCAGAATCTGCAAAATGTACATTATTTTACCAAAATAAGAGGGATCATACAAAATGCATGTTATTTTTTATTTAGTACTGACCTGAATAAGATATTTCACATAAAATATGTTTACATATAGTCCACAAGAGAAAATATTAGTTGAGTTTGTAAAAATGGCCGTGTTCAAAGGTTTACATACACTTGATTCTTAATACTGTGTTGTTTTTTGTTTAGTGATAGTTGTTCATGAGTCCCATGTTTGTCCTAAACAGTTAAACTGCCTGCTGTTCCCTTTTGAAGGGTGCTTTGGGGAACGCCGCAGCGTGACTCGTGTCTGAAGAATACATAGTAAAACTACATGAAATGGCCGGCGACAGAGTATGACGTCACCCGGTCACCGCGGCGCGCACGTCACTGCCGCTGCGTCACTACCGGGCGACCATAACATAAAAGGGCGCCGGTGCAACACAATACATCTTCGTCATCTTCAGCTTCTCTTTGTCTAAGAGTGCATGTATTCTCTCACCGGAGGCCTGCGTGTGACGTGTGTGGTATTTTGATACCCGCACTTTCACACGGTATGAGCTGTGCGGTGAGAACGCAAGCAACATTAGCTCTTGAGAGAGTAGAATGCAATCGGTGCATTCATTGCTTGTTTGTAACGAGAGGGACGCTCTCATACCCACTTGCACTTGCATGTGGGTGTGGTAATAACAGCACGTCCGGCTCCCGAGGAAACTAAATGTGCTCATCGTGAAAACGCATTCGCAAAGGAGGGAGGTGAGTTTCTCTGTTCCTCATTTTGCATGAGTGTGTATGCCTCTCGCGGCATTAACTAACACATTCGCGGCGTCGCCAGCGGCTCCTTGCTTGTTTTATTCCTGAGGGAATTTTGAACGCTAAATGGGCGGAGTATGCGATTGTGGAGTATGTGTGCGATTGTGGAGTGGAATATGTGCTGCGCTTTGCGATTGTGGAGTAAATTAACTGCCAAAAAAAAAAAAGAAGAGGGGGATTTCCTAAGACTAGTTCAGCCATAATTATGGCAGAACAGAATGATTAACTACAAGATTTAATTCTGGAGCTCCCAGAATTCTATAAGGCACCCAGTGCTCCCCTTTCTGAGGAAAGGGTCCTTTAGAGCATAAGAACTTGCGTTCCTCCCTGTGCGCAGGGTTTTGGAACCGACCTTATAGCTCCCCTACTGTCTAGGGTTCCCTTCAGAGCACCATCCCCGGGCGGAAAGTCTTCCTCCCTTCTTAGGGTTGGGAGTCTACCCTGGGTAGACTTTGAGAGTAACTAACTTTCTACAAGGACGTTGGCGTGCCCCCTTTCTCAAGGGTTCACTAAAACAGAGCACCACTCCTTGGTGGCCAAGTTTTCCTCCCTGTGCTTCAGGGTTAGGAGCTTGACCTTCATACTTCAGGTTTTTACTCTCCAGCCTTGTAATCTGGATGTATGCTCCCCTCTACGAAGGGTAACAGTGAGAGCTTTCGCTCCTGTCGGGTTACGCCAGCTCCCCTTCTTTGGAAGGGTCCTCTACGAGCGCCAACCCACCTTCATGGGACTGCCTGACCTTTACAGGCTGTGTGGACCGGGCCGTGCACGCTCCCCCTTCTCATTAAGGAAAACACCTGGGAAAACACTCTCCTTAAATCCGATCATTTCGGTAAGTGCCCCACGCTACGCCAGGGCATCTTTCATAAAATCCACAAGAGTGGTAAGTGCACAGACATCTGGGGCACTTCTATAAAATCCACATGTGTGGTAAGTTCCCACCGAGTTATGGGTTCTTCCTTAAACCCTTTATGGTATGGGTCACGCGTCTTCACCTCGTTCCCATTTATTGGAGTTGGCTTACAACCCCGGTCCCCTGGGTTCAACTCTTTAGATATCACTGTTGATGTCTACTGACCATCCACTATCAGGGCACGCCACCACTAGTGGCCCTTTTCTGAACGGACCCAGGACAGGTTTGCTGCACTCATATGGGAGCCAGTTCCTGAGGGAACTAGGCCCTATGTTGCGGTAGTCTCCTTTGAAACTTCTCTAATTCCAAGCCTAAAGCTGTGCCCTGGGTTCTAACCCAATCCAGGTAAGTGGGTAACAGTTCAGGCCTTTGGCCATGGGGGACAACGTTTTGACAGCAGTCACCACGTCTTAGTAGGGGCAATTCCTTTCAGAATTGATGCTTAGTGCTCGCTGTCATAGCATGCACTCCCCTCAGCATGGCAGCGTGGGTATATCCATTCCCCAAAGTGTCCTCTAGACCAGGGGTTTTCAAACCTGTCCTGGAGCCTCCCCTGCCCTGCACATTTTGTATGTCTCCCTTATTAGGCACACCCAATTCAGGTCTTGCAGTCTCTACTAATGAGCTGATGATTTGAATCAGGTGTATTAGATGAGAGAGACAAGCAAAATGTGCAGGGCAGGGGAGGCTCCAGGACAGGTTTGAAAACCCCTGCTCTAGACTCTTCACAATGCTTCGGACGATAAGCTTCAGACTTTGAAGATGTATTGTGTTACACCGGCGCCCTTTTTATGTTATGGTCGCCCGGTAGTGACGCAGCGGCAGCGACGTGCGCGCCGCGCTGACGTCATACGCTGTTGCCGGGCATTTCATGTAGTTTTTCTATGTATTCTTCAGACACGAGCCACGCTGCGGCGTTCCCCAAAGTGCCCTCTAGAGGACGCAGTGTCTCGTTCCCTGTTCTCAGGGAACCAAGATTACATACGTAACCTAGAGACGTTCTTCAGAAAAGTCCTTCAGATCTATCCCACAGATTCTTCGGTTTTTAAGCATTTTTGTGCATTTTAACCCTTTCCAACAGTGACTGTATGATTTGGAGATCCATCTTTTCACAGTGAGGACAACTGAGGGATTCATATGCAGCTATTACAGAAGGTTCAAATGCTCACTGATGCTTCAGAATGAAACACGATGCATTAAGAGCCAGGGGTGTAAACTTTTGAACATAAAGAAGATGTTTACATTTTTATTTTTTAACCCAAATATTTTTTTTTCATTTAGTGCTCCCCTTCAGAAGTTAGAGATACTTACACATTCCCTAGAAGTCAAAATAAGTTAAATGTACCCTGATATCCAAATTTATGCAGTGCGTTTTCTTCTGAAGCATCAGTGAACATTTGAACCTTCTGTAATAGTTGCATATGAGCCCTTCAGTTGTCCTCAGTGTGAAAAGATGGATCTCAAAATCTCATTGTTGGAAATGCTTCAAAATACACAAAAATGCTGTAAAACCAAAGAATTTGTGGGACCTGAAGGATTTTTCTGAAGTACAGCAGGCAGTTTAACTGTTCAGGACAAACAAGGAACTCATGAACAAC
Organism: Garra rufa; assembly: GCF_049309525.1. Lineage (NCBI taxonomy): Eukaryota > Metazoa > Chordata > Actinopteri > Cypriniformes > Cyprinidae > Garra > Garra rufa. The sequence goes on from NC_133373.1 coordinate 28,299,274, forward strand.
TATCACTAAACAAAAAAACACACAGCTGTGGATCATTCAGGTAACAACACAGTATCAAGAATCAAGTGCATGCAAACCTTTAAATGGGGTCATTTTATGGCCTATATGTAAACGTCTTTCATGTGAAATATCTATTTAGGTCAGTACTTAATAAAAAATAACATGCATTTTGTATGATCCCTCTTATTTTGGTAAAATAATTAACATTTTGCAGATTCTGCAAGGTGTATGTAAACTTTTGATCTCAACTATACCTTAAGTATTAAGAACACAAAGTGTGGATTTTCTCTTGCTGAAGATTTTCTCTTTCTAACCGCTCTACTCTAATACCTATAGAGTTGTTATTCAGAGTGTGTCAGAGAGACCCCAATGTCTCAGGGGGCAAAGACCCACTTCTGTAAAACACTCTCAATAACAAACAGTACCAGAGTACCAGTAATTACACTTTGACTCTTTCTCTCTTACTCACTCGCTTTCCTTTTTTTTTTTTTTTTTTTAAAGTGAGAGAGGGAGAACTATAGTGCGTGAGCAAACATTTTCCCCTACTCCCTGTGATTTCTAAATGTTAACTTGTGTTAACTCAAGCATGCTCAGTAGTCACCAGCCCAAAGGGGACAGAAAGAACACTGGAATCACATAAAAAAAAAAAATAATCACACTCTCATCCTGCTCACAGACAACCAGGATCCAAAAACAACATCATATCCATTGCTTTGTCTAATTCAGCATCTGTAGGATTCCAGAGAGATTCACACATGGCTGGCATTTTTATGAGACCCATTTTCCACACTCACGCATCCGGAGAACGACATACCCTTTATAATGATCAAAGCTAAATGAACATGAGGGTGATTACTGCAGCCTATTAGATGCCTGAACGGAAGATTGTAAAGAGAATTGCTAGTGGCTGATGTGGCAACCCTGTCAGACAACTGAGATGAGCTCCTTGTGGTGGCCGGAAAATAAACTGATGCTGATTAGATTGTCAAATGACACTCTAAGGTGCAATGAACCTGGACAGAGGATATCAGTTCCACCGAATGGGAAGTTAAATGTTTAAATTTTATGTATGCCCACATCTGAATTATATGCATATGCTGTCTATGTTATTTTAGTGCCTCGTTCACAAAAGGAATTATGCAAATTAGGCAATGCCACAAACTAATAACCATTGCCATGATGAATAGAAAACGCAAACATCTATTTTACACAAATTCTCTTTAAGTCTGCTTTTTGCAAGCAGCAAAAGCACAACATTAAAGGAGATGCTCACTTGCTGAATAAAAAATTCCTGATAATTTACTCCAAGATGTTGATGCCTTTCTGTCTTCAGTTGAAAAGAAATTAAGGTTTTTGAGGAAAACATTCCAGAATTTCTCTCTATATACTGGACTTCAATGGAGGCCAACGGGTTGAAGGTCCAAATAGCAGTTTCAATGCAGCTTCAAAGGGCTCTACATGATCCCAGGTGAGGAATCTCACCTTATCTTATCTTATCTTATCTAGTGAAATGATTTAAAAAAAAAAAAAAAATCTATATACTTTTTAACCACAAATGCTCATCTTGCATGAGCTCTGCGATGCATGTCTTCATGCATTTTGCAATCAAGTTGAAATAGCCATGTATGGTTAATTCTTCGACAGTGCATTTGGGTTAAAAATAGTAGAGTACGGTGAAAACTCCATTTCATTTTCTCCTCCAACTGCAAAATCATCCGACATCGTTGTTTTATCTATTTTTTGTAAAAGCCGTTTGACTGTCTTCGCATGTTCGCTTTGTAAACACTGGGTTGGTACTTTCGCCTACATTATGCAGGTGTGATTATGACAAGCATTTGTAGTTAAAAAGGATATACATTTGTATTTTTCTTAGAAAATGGCTGATCTTTTGGCTAGATAAGACCCTTATTCCTCGGCTGGAATCATGAAAAGGCCTTTGAAACGGCACTGAAACAGCAAATTGGACCTTCAACACATTGGCCACCATTGAAGTCCACTATATAGAGAAAAATCCTGGAATGTTTTCCTCAAAAACCTTAATTTCTTTTCAACTGAAGAAAGAAATACATGAACATTGTGGATGACATGGGAGTATATTATCAAGAAATTTTAATTCTGGAAATGAACTTCTCCAGGCGAACAGCATTGAACATTTCAAATAAGACTCAGTCTATGTGTGTTTGCACTGAAAAGAATAACAACGACTCAATTCTCATTGTATAAAACTATTCCTGTGCATTTATCATTTATCAACTTGTTTTTAGAGAAGACGACACATGTTTTTGCAGTAAAAACTGCACAGAGAAGTGCAGCAACCGTGAATTTGCCACAAAGGTCTCTCACTGCGCATCCCTGCTGAGAAAAGTGCACAAAATAGAGTGATTGATGGATTGTGAGAAAGTAAGAAAACTTGTTTCTCCATTAGAGAGAAGTCACGTCAGAGCATTGTGGGTAACGTAGCAGTAGGGAAGTCGTGGGGAGGGACAGAGGAATGAAAATGACATTTTAATCTACAGCTGTCAACATTTCAAGACTGTGGCCACGTCTACAGCGCTCTTCTTGCATGTATATGCAAAATGCTTCCATTAGATGAGTCAGCTTTTGCGGTGCATTGCACATTCTCATTTGAACAATTAAAGAGAAGCTGTGTAAACATAGCTCAACAATAAACCGCTAATTAAAACGATAAGAGATAGACTCAAGAAGAAAAAAAAAAAACACATAAAAAGGGTTTGTATAAACCCTCTACATCCATTAAACAGGACAGTGTTGTTTTATCAGTGCCTCTGTGGAGAGAAATCTTCTGGAACAAAAACACTAGCATCATTCTTTCCTTTCAGTGAATCGGTTAACCTGGATGACCTGACAGTGTGTGCCTTTATGACATCACGACATCACTTCCCATCTAGAGAAAGAGCACTTTCTTATCAGGCACACATCTCTTTTCTCTTTGACCCCAGGCTACTCCAGGGATGTTCCTGCTGTTAGTGTACACTAAAAGTCATTTTATATGACAAGAGTGTGCCAAAGACATCTTACTAAAAAAGACTTTTATTTGGCCCAGGGGTTGAAATGTGTGCACAGCTTCCCTATATATACTTTTTTTGTTAAAATCTCTATAATCTGAAGTGAAATGCTTAAGAAAAACACCACTACTTTTACAGTGACTTTGTACAATTACGCTGCATGTGGAAAGAGAGTAATGGCTGTCTCACAGTGCTGACCAAGAAATAGAGTAAACACAAACATGAACTAACATGCCCTGAGCACACACGGATGCATGGCTGATCACACATGTGGCATGACAACCCAGTAACCCAGTCATCAGAACAGATACTGTATGTTAAAGAGGATGTAAGTGACCAAATAAAGTGACGGCTCAAATGCTGTGTTATCCAATCAACACCCAGGAATGTGAAGGTGGTAGTTCCGTTGCAGTCTATGCAAGGTCAGAAAGCTCTTGGATTTCATCAAAAATATCTTAATTTGTCTTCTGAAGATGAATGAAGGTCTTACTGGTTTGCAACGACATGAGGGTGAGTAATTAATGACAGAATTAAATTTTTGAGTTAACTATCCCTTTATGGTTTTTGTATTTTTCAGCATTCTAGTACTGTATTAGTAAGCAGCAATGCAACTGGATCAACATTTCATTTGAGAATGAGATTGTTCTGCATCTGGGGATCAAAAACTTCCTGTACAAAACACAAAAGAGCCTTTGAAAGTAGCTTACATTCGACTGCTGCTGACTAGCCTTTCCCAGTCAACAAAAACATGGCTCACACACTCTCACAGGCACAACACACAAGGGTTATACACAACCCGGACGCTACAAAAAGACCAACATACCGCTGCTAGCATCAGCAGCACGGCACACTAGACTTTCTGCTGAGAGAGGCTGTTCACTAACAAAGAGCTCAATATAGTCTCATACAATCAGCAATGTCCTCCAGCATAAGACTCAGTATTGATGAAAATGTGGTGTTTTAATGAAAGAAGAGATTTATTTATTTAAATGGAATTTGTCAGTCTGAGATGTAGTCATGTCCCATGTAAGCCTTTTTGTTAACTGCCCTCTTCACCCTTCCGAAACGTCCTCTCTGTTAATGAATTAGTATGGATTTACAGTAAACAGTGTCTGTCTGTATTCCAGCCAAAGGTTAATTTAATGCAACAGATTGGAAATCAAATCAGGGTTTCAACAAATTAGAGAAAAAAAGAGAAAGAGTGACTATGCATCTTAGAAATTAATAAATTACACTACCAGTCAAAAGTTATTGAACAGTAAGACTTTGGAAATATTTTTACTATTTACTATTTTAACTGTTTTCTATTTGAATATATTTAAAATTTTTATTTGTTGATGTGATTTCAAAGATGAAGTTTTTGCATTATTACTCCAGCTTTTGCTGTATTTTGGATCAATTAAATGCAGGCTTAGTAAGCGGAAGATAATTCTAAAAAACATTAAAAATCTTACTGTTCAAAAACGTTTGACTGGTAGTGTATATTTCATTGTGTTCTGAATTGGAGCATATCTTGAATGATGTCTTGCACAGGATAAGCTGATTTTATGCCTCTGTGAAATCCTGGTTATAAGAATACCGTAATCCTTGAGTTAAAGCACATTTGTATGCTGTCAGCTTGGGAAGAGTCGTCCCTGCAAAGTAGATAAATTTGTGCATGCCATGTTACAACAAGGATTCAGAGTCAAAATAATAAAGTAATATGCTGCCTATCTTATGCGGAATACGCTCCATCTCATTCTGAATGCTCATTACAGGAGCTTATTTGAGATATTGTAAATGGGAAAGGTTGTTCAGGCCACAGTATTGATTGTGTAAATGCATTCAACGTATGCAGCTGTAGACACCACGCAAGTAGGATTTCTGAGAGGAATTTATTTGCACTGATCTTTCCGCACTCAACTCCCTAGAGAAGAGAAAATATTATGTCTGCTCAATATGAAGCAGCGTCTCTGAGAAAAATTGCAAATGTGTGTGCATTTACCTGCCCTCCTGCAGCTAATGAGCTGCCAATTGCCTGAGCGTCAAATGGTAAAGACACATCAAAAGCTCTTCAATCCTGCCAGAGCCAGACACATGCAATCAGTACGTAACCAATCAGTGTCAAAACGTGTCAAATTAGCATACCACATCAAATCTCATTTGCATAGTTCAGCCTGACCATACATAACACCTGACATTAGGACAGCATTATACTGCTGAAGGTTATTGAACAGTTTAAATATAAGCCAAGATGACCCTAGAAAATGTTGCCTATTTAATACTGTAAATAACTATTTAATACTAAACACCTATTTAAAACTCTCTACTGTATAAAGCACTATATACAAAGGTGACTAACTTTTAGTTAATTCATATTGATAATGAACATTGTTGAATTCTTTGAATATCATTCCATTTTATTTCTACTTTCTCACAAATTATAATCCTTGCAGTTAGTATACTGCACTTTAGATAAACCATAATTTAAGTCAGTGAATAATAAACAATGCAAGTCATAATTAGGGGTTCAAGCATGTAGCGCTGAAACCCTAATGTGATTGTTAAAGTGGCCAAGGATCAGCAATCTCCAAGTAAAACTGATCGGGCAGACCCAACCGTAAGTTGTAGAGACTTAAAACTTTGAGGGATGGTAGTAATTGCACTGTTTACAATGACACCAAGTCTCATCCCAATCGGCAATCGGCAATTTTGAAAAACCTACTAATGCGATCTAGTCCTAGGTTTTACTTTTGGTCGGAACCAAACTAGTGCAGCAATATTATCTGGAGTGCCTTCGGCGAATTGGAATGAAATTGGTAGGCTTGTTTGATTCACAGCCCTCAAGGTCTGTGAGAAATTTGAAAGTAACCATCCAGCCGTAAATATGTAATGTCTTTTTTCATATGTGCTTAAAGGAGAAGTTCACTTCCAGGCAAAATTGACAGATTATTTGCTCACCTCCTTGTCAGATGTTTATGTCTTTCTTTCTTCAGTCATAAAGAAATTATGTATTTTGAAGAAAACATTTCAGGATTTCTCTTCATATTGTGGACTTTAATGGTGCCCGCAAGTTTGCAATTCCAAATTGCAGTTTAAATGCAGCTTCAAAGGGCTCTAAACAATCCCAGCCAAGGAAGAATGTTCTTATCTAGCGAAACAATAATTTTCTAAAAAAAAAAAAAAAAAAAAAATTACAATATATATAATTTTTAACCTCAAAATATCATCTTTTCTAGCTCTGTGTGAACTCTTGTGTATCCCATTACATTTTCTTCTCCAACTTTCCTTTACCTTTTTTTTTTTTTTTTTTATAAAGGCCTTAAAGCGCTTGAACCCTGGTAATTGCTGCTTGCAACTATATTTATATTTTAAAATTAGTCATAGTATTAAAAGTAACAAAAACCTCTTAACGCGGAGTCAATGAGTCCACTGCTGTCAAGTACTAAAATTCAACAAAAGGACAGGAGGATAGAGGTGACAGACTGAGGTGAGATCCCTCAGAAGGAAAGAGGAGAAAGGAAGGGGGCGGTAGTGGCAGACAAGAAGATGTCAAATGTGGAGATATGGGGATGTGTATTATATGTTTACTTGATAATACTTGATGACCCAAACACCACTGTTCCCATGAGGCAGGCCTGTAGTAGGCGTACTGCTATTCATTCTGGATGAACAAAGTTGAATAAACAATAACCAGAAATGTTTAGGTGTGGGGGCTTGAGATGTCTGCTTTTAGACATAACTCCCCTTATTAAGACTATTAATAAAGTATCTACAGACACTAGCAGATGTAGTTATGTCTAGCAATGTTCTTATTTTTTTAACAAAAATGTCTAAGAAGAAAACCATACCATGGAAATATACAAAAAACACAACCCGCCTTTAGAAATTCTGTGAAAGGAAACAAGTTTAATTTAATTCAAATAACAGCAGACCACTAAAATGAATGAGCTAATTGTTAAGCAGTTAATTCAAATGAACAAACCGCTATTCAATTATTGCCTCAGTGGGTCTTAAACAAGCAGTCACTGATGCGTTTCCTCCGGTTAAAATATCAGGAATAGAGGTTAGCAAAAGAAGTCTGCCTGGAGTCAGTGGAGGTGCTGAAAAGCGGCAGGCAGCAGGTTAGAGTCCACCTGGCACTCAGCCTGAATCTCAACAGCCAAAACACACAGCCACAACCACAGGAGAGAGAAATTTGGAAAAGACCCCATGCAATGTGTTTCACTTCCCCCACAGCTCCCTGAGAGTGAACAATAACTTCATCCATCCATTTCTTCCTTCCACATTTCTGTCTCTCTCTCCATCTGTAATGCTGCATGCCAGCAGTGTGGAAGAAGAGGACAAGACTGGAAATCAACCAACTGAGAAAGAATTCAAAAGCTTTTAACATGTTACTGTCATAATGTTTCATAATAAAAAAGCTTTCTGTAAAATTTTGAAGGAAATTAAATAAAATATGGGACATTTAGAATGTGCATACACTTAACTTGCTTGGCTCCAAGGAGGTCTATATAATACCTGGAGAAAACAGTCCATTAACATTCTCATTCATCTCAATAGCAGCTGTTTGACTGGTGCAAGTTCGGGATAAGCAAGTTTTCATGTACATTTATTTATTTTTAAAAACTGCACTGTATAATTTAATTCATCAGTGATGCATTACAGTGATAGTAAAGACTTTTACATTGTTACACACAGACACACAAAATTCATAAAAGAATCCTGGAAAAATGTTATATATTCTTTTTATTAAGAAAACTTTCTTAAGCACCAAATCAGCATATTGAAATTATTTCTGAAGGAAGACTGAAGGAATGACCTAATAATTAATTCAATCACAGGGATAAATTACATTTCAAAATATATTACGACAGAAAAAAAAAATCGTAATAATATTTACTGTTTATACTGTGTTTTTGAAATAAAAGCAGCCTTAGTGAGCATAGAAGACTTCTTTTTAAACAAAAGACCCCAAACTTTTGAAAAGTAGTGTATGCTATTTCAAAGCTGCCAGATTTTTTTAAGCTAATCACATGAGCCACAGGAAATTTACATTGGGTCTAAAGAAAAGCCAAACCTTGACCTACTGAACACTGTTTTAACTATTTTAATAATACTATGAGTGTCTCTCTACTTCATGGGTTATTTTACTACTCAATGATCTGAGAAGAGAGTGACAGATTTCCCATGCATTTTCATTAATCTGGTAAGAAGAATGTTGCTGTCAGGGCACATTGAAATGATATTGACATCTGATGTAAATGAATGAATTGACTGCCGTTTATATATATTTTTGTGTTTGTGTGTAGTGATTTATGTGTCAGCCGGGGAGTTTGAGCTCTGCTCTGTCAGCTGATTTGACTTAATTTAGGAGCACTGACTCTGTACATATATGATTATGTATGAACGTGTGCAACTGTGTGGGTGTGAACATCTCATAGAACTACAGTAAATGACCTCCATCAGACAGATGAGTTAACCATGCAAATCCATTTATACACCAAATGCAGACCCCCAAACCTCTGCAGGCAAAACATGAACCCTTTTATTTTTCTTCTTCCATCTTAAAGCTTCACTAGCATCCTCACTAGGCCATACATGTACACAGAAGACAAAATAATTTAAGTTTACCCTGATCTTCAAATTCAAAAGTTTTCATCCTTCTAAAATACCTTCAGAAATAGATGCATATGAGTCCCTCAGTTGTCCTCAGTGTGAAAAGATGGATCTCAAAATCATACAGTCATTGTTGGAAAGGGTTTAAATACACAAAAATGCTGAAAAGTGACTCATGAACAACTATGACTAAAAAAAAAAAACAGTTGTAGATCATTCAGGTAACAACACCATATTAAGAATCAAGTGTATGCAAACTTTTGAACAGGGTCATTGTTATAAATTATTTTCTATATTATTTTCTTTTGTGGACTATATGCAAATGTCTTTTATGTGAAATATCTTATTCAGGTCAGTACTAAATAAAAAAAAAACATGCATTTTGTAAGATCCCTCTTATTCTGGTAAAACAACTTTAGTATTGGAACTGCAAACTGTTTCATTTCATCACCACCATCATCAAGACTGCTACAGTTTCAACTTATGTCATCATTACGTTGCCACTGAGCATGTCGCAGCATTTTCAATAAATAAAACATTTGCCTGATTTCTTGATTAACTACAGTTAATATTATATCAAACATTAATCTAAAAACCTACTGAGATATATGCCAAAATATATGGACTATTAATTACTTAATCAATAACAGATAAAAATACTAACATGCTGGTATATTTATCCACATACCAATTAGAAAAGCTGTAAATTACTGTGTATCAGAGTTTTAAATTAATCTGAAATGCAATCATTTCCAAAACATTCAATGTCCCTTTTTCCTTAAGAATTCTTCCTATGACATTCATGAAAGTCTTTTAACAGCGGATTAATTACAGCAGGAACGGCACTAGGGTGCAAGAGATGATTCTTCCTTTACACAGCTGCAACTGCACAGATTTAAACTCTTTTATCCAGAAACTCTGCTACGGTATTGCACACAGAAAAGGCAGGCTGACATCACTGCAGTCATGCTACATTACACTGATTTTTTTTCCATTGGGGTCCCTAAACACACTTAAAAGTGTAACTCTTCTGCTGTTAGCTCAACCAAAGCAGAGCAGCAAGTATTGCAGGAAAACTGGATAAAATATACAATATTAAAAAATGAATCAGTCTAAACAATCTTTGAGTTTTCATTTGTATATACTGCACAAAGCAATAGTATTTAAATAACAGGTTAAATGGCTTGTTACCTTTATGACACTTGGTATTTTTATTCACTATATGAACTAGTTTATGATTGATAGAGCTCAGTCTGACAATTATTACTTTATAATATTCCCCAGACTCTGTTTCATAAAGAATTGAAATATGGTTTTGCCCTTGTCTACTGTAAAGCCTCCATCAATGTTTTAATGCTGTTGCATTTTCCTTTATCCTGTGCTTGAGGGTGAATGACAAAACCATGCTTTATTAAGCTTTGCTTGTTTTCAGAGCCTAGAGGGATTAAATCAAAATCCTAACTGTATTATAAATAATGGGTAAATAAAACCCAGAAAGAACATCAAAACCACATTCTCAGTTAAAGGAACACTCCACTTTTTTTGGAAATAGGCTCATTCTCCAACTCCCCCCAAGTTAATAAGTTGATTTTTACTGTTTTGAAATTCATTCAGCCGTTCTCCTGTTTTGGCGATATCACTTTTAGCATAGCTTAGCATAAATCATTGAATCCTATTAGACCAGTAGCATCACGTTCAAAAATGACCAACGAGTTTCGATATTTGTCCTATTTAAAACTTGACTCTTCTGTAGTTATATCGCGTACTAAGACCAGCGGAAATGTAAAGATACGGTTTTCTAGGCTGATAAGATTAGGAACTACACTCCCATTCCGGCGTAATAGTCAAGGAAGTTTGCTGCCGTAACATGACCGAAGCAGGCGCAGTAATACCACACAGCACATGTGCAAATGTTTACTTCCGTCAACATATCCAACGTGCATGCACAGCACAGACAGCGTTCCTCGCCATGGAGACATTTGTGAGAGACGATTTAGAAGATATTTACTTTGGTGCAGATCCTAAACCGTATCAATTTGAACCAGAATTCACTGAAGCTAAGGTTTTGGTACGCGAAAGACAAGAAAGTGTGTCTGAACTGCCTGGGACAGAAGGGATGAGGAGAGCAGATTCGCGCTGGTGGGGCTTGCCAACCCATGCCAACTAAAAGTGAGTGCCTGTGTTGTCCCGAGTGGGACTAGGTATTGCCATCGATGGCAAGGGTGGATCTACCTGATGAGGAAGTGTCAGGTCGCAACATCCGAGGACTTGGATGCAATGCTGCATCCTGCAATAGTCGATTTTTTTTCCGGTTTGACAAAATAAACTAGAAAAAAACGTCACACGCCGAGTGGACCTAATGGCCAGCTGTCGCAAGAGTAAGTTATTCCTGCTACATTATATAATATAAAGATTTTAAATGCATACTGTCAGTTTGCATTTTCAGGCTTACATTCATGATGTACACTTTTACTCAAAACTGACTTTAAAACACCACCGACTGTTCGCAATAACTTTCTTTTGCAATCACACATGGAATTTGGTCATAGCAAATACTAAGCCAACTGTTCGCCCAAACCTAGTCGTCAGGGGTTGCATTTCACAGGTAACGTTAGCAATTAATCATGTTTCACTTACAGCCGTGGGCGATGCTCCTTGTTGTTCTGTCTGTAACGTTAGTTTGAAGATTGTTGGGATCGCCGTGTCCTTTAGACGCCGTGCTGTAGTATCGGTAAAACTATCCAAATAGTCATCTGGTTCAAAATCCTCGGAGCAAACACGCCATTTCTTGATCGTTTCTAACGGTGTTTTGAGATCTATGTTCAGAGCAGCCAGCCATTGATTCATTAGTCGAAATTGCTTTTTTTTTTCGTGGGAATTCTATGAAAGATGGTAGTAGATTACGTCTTCGACTTACTATCACAGCCCCTTACAATGCACATAACCATAGCTAATCACACACAGGTAAATCCAGCCACTAACAATTTACCAGCTGCAACTCTGACAGCTGCAACATCCGGAATTACACAAATTTAGCACCGGTCACATTGGAAGTTACCTAGCTGGGATCTAATTTCAGGCGCTGTGTGATATTAATGCGCCTGCTTCGGCTATGTTACGGCAGCAAACTTCCTCGACTATTACGCCGGAATGGGAGTGTAGTTCCTAATCTTATCAGCCTAGAAAACCGCTGCTTTACATTTCTGCTGGTCTTAGTACACAATATAACTACAGAAGAGTCAAGTTTTAAATAGGACAAATATCGAAACTCGTTGGTCATTTTGGAACGCGATGCTACTGGTCTAATAGGATTCAATGATTTATGCTAAGCTATGCTAAAAGTGATATCGCCAGAACAAGAGAACGGCTGAATGGATTTCAAAACGGTAAAAATCAACTTATTATCTCGGGGGGAGCTGGAGAATGAGCCTATTTCCAAAAAAAGTGGAGTGTTCCTTTAAGTAAAGAATAAATGATCTGTTTGCACAACAAATACAGAACTATTTAGTGACTGTAAGTAGAGATGGATTCATTTACTAAACCTTGACCCAATGTCCAGCCATGCAACCACCCCACACAGCGGCTCTCATACTGCGACCTGCATGACTGTCTCTCCTTTAATGGGTTTCTGATGCTGTAGGAAAGCAGGATTCAGTTCCCCTGAAGTCACAGACTTAGCAACAACCTAAAATTGCTTGAATAGTGGCAGTCTTTGCATCAGAAAATAGGGGGGTTGTGAAATGTGTTAAACATACTTAGAAAATTAAGAAGTACTTAAAATATAATTTAAAACAATGACTTATAATCAAATTATCTACATAAATGAATGATGATTTCGATCCACTACTCTTCTTCATAAATACCACAGATTACTCAAACCACGTCCAGTTATTAAACAGCACTGATTAGTTTCCCTAATTGCAATGCAAATGAGAGTTTGTGACATACACATATTAAAAACACTTTGGCACAGAGTCATTTGTAACTCATGAATCCTTGACAAATCTCAAACAACAAAGTAACACTTTTTTCATTTATGTACAAGTGCTGGAGTCTCAGATTTCATTTTCTTTCCACCGGCTACATCTGTAGAAAAATAGCTCAGAGTGAAATCACAGCCACACACAACTGGGCTTTTGGGAAGCCATCCAACGGTTATACAAAGTAAGTAGTTTTGACAGAAGAGTTGAGAAGCTGTGAAACTGTTCAAGCTGGAAATCGCATTCTCTGCTAACAGCAGCTAAGGAGGAGCACCTTTAGATTTGTATCTTTAGCTATCAGGTGACTGTCTGGAAAACTTGGTTCTGATTGGAGAATAACAGTGTTCTAAGGTCAAATATTCATATATGGGCCATTCAGAATTGGTCCAAAGTCAGAGTTGGAAACGTCTTTTTCCTTACATCTACATTGTAAATATTTTCTTCTATTTTATAATACATTTTTCAGAGGTAAATCAATAACAATTATATTTTTAACAATATTTCAAGTGTGATTTATGATATTTGTTGTATTTTGAATCCAATTTTTCTTTGTAAAAGGAAAAAGGTTAATCATACTGATTTCGAAGTTAAAATGATAAATCATTACCCCCATGTAGTTTCAAACCCCTTGAAGCTTTGTTCGTTTTCAGAACACAATTTAAGATATTTTGGGTGAAAACCGAGAGCTTTTTTCTAAAAGCTTTGTTCGTTTTCAGAGCACAATTTAAGATTTTTGTGGGTGAAAACCGGGACCTTTTTGACTGTCCCATTGACTGCCAAGTAGATAGCCCAAAATATCTTAAATTGTGTTCCGAAAATGAACAAAGCTTTTATGGGTTTGGAACGACATGGGGGTAAGTGAATATAAATTGAACCAAACACAATGATTAGTTAATAAGTCAGTAATAATACAGTATTCAAATTATAGAATTTTAACTTGCATACTAAAACACTACTTAAACATACTAAAATACAAACCTTGTATAACTGTACTAAAATTTTGTTTATTTTCCCCTAAATATGAGGATTATGTGTTCCCTTGTGTCACTACCAAAACAATGACATGTTTTAGTCGTTGCTGGTTTCGGTAGAGACAATTATGAGATAACACCAAAAACTGACAAAAATGTCACAACCGAAATGTCACCAAATGTTTCAGTTTTGACAATTTTAGATACTTTTTAACCTAGCTCAAAAAAGCTAATTAGCACATGGTTAGCTAGCAAAGTTCTGAACAGTTTTACACATATAAAAACTAAATGTTATGGAATAACTCTCAAAAATGTGTGCTTAACTGTAGAAAAAAAGGTGTTTGGTAGTGATGTTCCTTAAAGTTTTTCAGAGTTTTGAACACATTTACCTCAAAATGATGGGGCCTATCTACTCACCATGTAGCTATGAGACAGAGTGACAAAGGAATATTTCCTGATCATAAATGTAGGGGTGTAGCTAAAATCAGTCTCAGCCAATGGATTAAAACATACACTGTTTCGGTAGTGACATGAAAATGCAGGACGCATTTTTTACATTTTTTTTTTAACTTAGAGGTTTGGGTTCGGGACAGCTACCTCCCAATTGAAAGGTCACAATAAATGTTAATTTTACATATATTAAGCTAACAAATATCTTAAATATTATAGTGGGTTTCAATAGATAATAGAAGGATCTTTGTAAACATCTAAGATTTGAATACTTAAATGCTCTTTAAATGTGTTTTTGGTTGTGGGACAGCAGCTCGCACCAATTCTGTAGAATGACCCATATATTTCTACATTTCTTTAATGTTTCAATTAGTGGTGGGCATAGATAAATTTTTTTAATCTAGATTAATATCACTGTAATCTTGAAATTAATCTAGATTAATATAGATTAAAATGGCTAATTTGAATTCTGCCGAAGGCATTCAGAATATGTGTGCTACCCAAATAATGACTAAAAGTAAGTCTTTGAGAACGGGTTTCTCAAGCCAGGTGGCGCATTAGACCAGGGGCTCATCTCCTGTTTCCAAAATGCATCACAAACTGCTTGACAATTGCATTTACAACACAATTAACGATACAAACTTGTGTAACCAACTATTCCTATACTGCATGTACTTCTGCGTAAAAGGCTGCGCGACGTGCGCATTGCAGTTAAATACACAGACGCGCACGGGCATGGATATCTGCGTGCATAGACTTCGGTTAAACTGCGTTGCTTTTAGAAGCCTCAATTCAGTTGTTGCATATAGTTTAATGTCTTTATTTCGGGATTATCAAAGTAAACTATAACTCAAATTTGAGATTTTACTGGGGCACAGCAGATTTTCAATGGGGCACGTGCCTCAGTAAAAAGGGTCTAGCAACGCCCCTGCCCTTAAGCAAACCCGGCGGCTTCATAGCTGCATCCATGTTAGCATGTCTCGTTTGATGTGGTAATTTCACAGTAGGCATACACACAGGTTCGAAGACTCGTTATCGCCCCCTACAGTGCAATTCAGCTAGGTATACATCCGCCCTAAAATATCAAGGTGAAAGTCATCATAGCTTGCGTAGTATAGACCCAGCTCCCAACCCAACTTTGAGAATAGATTAACGGCAACGTTTTTTTTAATCGCCCGATAAGAGTCTCACGTTAATGCCGATAATGGCCCACCACTAGTTAATCCAGATAAAACTCGACAGAAATACGCCATTCCCCACAGAGGTATATGTTATGTCATAAAGTAAGCCTGAACAAGACTGTACCGAAATCGTCTCCAGCTGAGGGTCTCTTGGGTTTTGAAGGTCAGCATGCAACTGTACCCTGAGGATGACCAGTAACAAGCACATCACAGTCAGGAGACTGTTAACATGGAGAGGGACCACTGAGCCAATGGCACACACTGACCTAAATCATGGGAAACACACTCACCACGGATACTATACTGGGATATCCCGGGGGAGACACCACACTTCAGCACAATAGACATTTTGCAAAAGAAGCAAAACAATATTACAATATAAAGGCATAATACACACAAGCATGACAGAATGGGTGAAACACAGTTGAATAAAGATGTAAAGCAAAAACAAACAAATAAATAAAACACCAATATAATATTTATAAATTATACTGATGTGTGACTGAAAGAAAAGAGTTTGTCAACAGACTAGCTACACCATATGTAGTTCCATGTACATTCTTCTTGCAGCTGTTGGCCATGGTATATGAAGCTATGCATTGTGAGACATCTGATCAGACCGAGTTATTTTAGTATATTAACAGGTGCTTTTCATATATATACACACACACACGAAAAGCCTCACTGCATTATGATAACAAATATATTAAAATAATTTCACCTGGGCTGTATTGGTGAATCCATGATGGCTTTCATTTTAATTACAGGTAAAACAAAAAAGAAAAGTGTGAGAATCATTCTCCTTAACTCTTGGCCTGCATGGCTCTGTCAATAACATAACATGTCCTGTTCTAATAACATGCTCATAGAAGACATAAAACCATTTTATTTAATTCACTGCTGAGGCCAGGTACTCTTCATGGTAGAGTTCAAATGAAAGGTGCCAGTGCAAAACTATTTTCGAGGAAAG
Source organism: Garra rufa (assembly GCF_049309525.1). NCBI lineage: Eukaryota > Metazoa > Chordata > Actinopteri > Cypriniformes > Cyprinidae > Garra > Garra rufa. Next base: position 28,315,450 of record NC_133373.1, read on the forward strand.
GCTCTGAGAGAAAATGGTAAGTAAGGAGAGATTAGAAAAAGAATGATGGCTGCTTGTTTAACAGGGGAAGTGCTCTTAAAATGGCTCAAAAAGGTTTTCACTCAGGATCAAAATGAAAGGGAACTGAGTCTCTCCTACACAAAAGCTCTTCCAGGAACACCACTGTCACTGTGTTCTCTTTCACACAACAAATACACAGAACAAAGTGATTTTAAATTACTAAAAAAAAAATCAAGCCATGTTTTACACAATATTATCATTTTCACCTACAAGGTTTGCATTAAAATCTCAATACATGTTGAGGATAGAAAGTCATACTCAATGAATCCAAGGTCACTTCAAAGGCATCACTGTTCCCAATGGATGAGGTATCTAAAAAAATCCAAAAAACTCAAGTAACAACATAATCATTGTGTGTTTAAGGTGAGACTGACTGAGGGCATTCTTTTACATTTCTGTATAATAACCTTTTATGATAGCACTGAGGTGACCTATCACTCACTGTGTCTACTTAGGATTTATGCAAGTATGTGTTTCACTCAGCAGAATGGGCCTCTCTCTAATACAAGGGTCAGTTTGGTAGGGAAAAGCATCATGGGCATTTATTGCTCCCTGAACGGCTCTTGCAGCATAAGGCAAAGGATTATGGCCCAGTGTGTTCAGAGACAACAATCTATGGCCTCTCAGAGGATCAGTTACAGAGTATTTCTGAATACATAGTATATAATCTAACTGCTGCAGGCTATTTGTAGATATATTGTTCACTGGCAGAAGAGCAAGTACAGATGTTAAACAGCATCATTCATATCCACATACAAAGAGCAAATTAGATTTTTTATTTTAATATAATCCCGAATTAATATCATTACAGGGCTCGAAATTAACTTTTTTACTTGGTAGCACTGGTGCTCCCAACTTCGAAAAGTTAGGAGCACCAAAAAAAATTTAGGAGCTCTAATTTCTATTAGTAATTTCCTAATTTCTTTTTAGTAATGTGCCAAACTTGATTCTTCATGGCAAATTCTGATTGCAGATGTTTTATAAGCAAACGGGCTAATTCTGAAAGCCTTTTTTATATATTTATATGAGTAAATATGAGTATTTATATGAGTACATGAACAAGATGTTTATTTTCTCTACTATAGGTAGAGCCATTTAAATTAGAGGCAACCACTGCATTTTTAAACAATCTACAGTATAAACAACAAAAAATAAACAACACTTCTTTCGTCGTGTATAGACAATAAATGCAGGCATGATCAAAGTAGGCTACTCTTTAAATATTCCAAGTGCAAATAGAGACCAAATTTTTCAAGCATGATACAGAGCTATAGACACTACACAACTTATTATAGACCACATACTAATAACAGCCTAGATATTTTATGTAGCCTAATTTGCGCGCATTGGGAAGTCGCTCTCTAAACGTGGGGTATTAAAATTGCTTTTGAATGCGCGTGCGCGTTTGACTTTTGGTTTCGTTTTAACGATCGCGCGAAACTCTCGACGGCGCGGAGCTGCATTCTACAATACAATATATTACTTTAACAAAACCATTTGAAAGTGGGAGGTCACCAATGGGATTTTGAAAAGCGTGTCCCCAGTGGAAATTACGCCCCTGCGTGAGTGCCGCTGAGTTATCATTTGATGTGAATGTATGCCGCGTTGTACAGTATAATGAGACGGAGGCGCCAGAATTGTATCTGACAAAGTACGCTGTAGCACAAAATATTCAGATTTCTTCAAAAGCAGATTGTGGAGACCTTTTAATTGTCCACAATCAAAAGAGAGAACGGCGAACCTGTCACTGTATCAGCTCACAGCAGTCTGTACAGTAGTTAGGCTAGCGAACGTTTTGTAAAGAAATGAAACCAAGTCGCACCACAACAATTTCTAGCACTCGCACATATGCTCCCAAATACATTTTGAGGTCGCGCAGATTAAATTTTGGGAGCATATGCGACCAAAACGGTTGCAATTACGAGCCCTGTATTATTAGCCCTGCATATTCTTTCCTGAATAAATCTAAATGTCCATTACTGTCTGCAACCTCTATTAATGTGACTATGCAACCATACCATGGCCACATGGCAGAACATGTACAGGACCGAAAACCGTGACACGAACCGAACCATGGGTTTTGTGAACCGTGCCACCCCTAATATATATATATATATATATATATATATATATATATTCACAAAAGTAAAAAAGTTCAAATTCATAATACTGTATGTAGAACAAAGTATTTAAAATGAAAATCTTTGCCCATACAATAATAGTGTCAAGTCAATGTCAAGTCAATGGGGTGCAATGTTGTTTGTTTTTCATCATTCAAAAATATCTTCTGTTGTGAGTAGGGGTGGCACGGTTCACAAAACCCACGGTTCGGTTCGTATCACGGTTTTAGGTCACGGTTTTCGGTTCTGTACGGTTCTTGTTTTTATTTTTTTTTATTTTAATCTTTAACACTCCAGAAGTTTGTTTTGGCATATGAAATGTAGCTTGATTATCCACAATTTATGATACATTATTTTAAAAAAAGTTTTATCATGTAATCATACACAAACTGAATTGGACTTGACTTTAAGCACATTATTGAGACCATCTCTGAGGAAAGCTAGGGGAGATTTGATACAGCAATAGAGAAGACATTGATGACATGCTTTTCATTTATTTGGCAAAAACAGGACAATGTGTATCTCCACAGGAATTTATGTGCCTTTTTAGCACATAAAGATTGAACTGAAGAATTAACTTGCATGTCTACCAACACACTGGTGTGATGTATTCTCAGATGAACTGACAAATTAGAAGTGTTGCCGTTAGCATATTATATGCATTTTCCACAATGCTTGCACACAGTCTCAGTTCGATCTATTCTTTTATTCCCGTCTTCATCATAGGTAACATGAAATCCAAAATGTTCCCACACAACTGACCTGGCTAAGGGGCCGTTCACATGAAGCCTCTTTTGCGCACTCAAGTTTGTTATTTCAAATGTTGACGCGTGGTGTGCGCGCTCGTAATGGAAGCGACGCGGTGCGACACGCTCGTTTTTTCCAGGCGCGTCCGCACCGCATCGAGATAAAAACATCTCAACTTTTCAAAATTCCCGAGCTCACCGCAGGCCATGTGACATGAACCAACCAATCAGCTTCATCCTTTCCTTTAATAAAATTGAAAGCACAGCCAAGTTGGATGAACAGCGTATCATAGCTGGCGCATCCTCCAACTACGCCTTCCTTATCTCTCCCACTTGCCATTTCTACACATGACGTAACCTGCAGCACTCCACTTTTACTGTCTTTATGTCTACACACACCTCTTATTTCGCGCAAAAAGGACACTCACGAGGCTACCGTGAGAACCGTGCGACGCACACACGCACCGAACCGAGACAAGCGAACCGAATGGTTCGGTTGTTTTTCATGTACCGTGCCACCCCTAGTTGTGAGTCAAAAACAAAAGAAAGTCATAAAGGTTCAGAGTGACATTAGAGTGAGTAAATTACAGATTTGTGGGTATTCTTTTAACTAAAGCCTATCGGTGTCAGCACCCATAGCCTCGTGGGCAGTGCGTCGACACGCAGCGCCATTGCGCTTTGGGCGTCCTGTGCTCGAGTCCCGGCTTCTGGACCTTTCTCGATCCCACTCCCCCCCTCTATCCTGCTTCATTTCCTGTCTCACTACTATCCTATCAATAAAAAAGGCAACCCCCCCCCCCAATATTCTGTATAAAAAAGAAAAAAAAGAAGATGACGACAAAAAAAGAAGACTTTGAAGAAGAATAAGAAGAAACGGCGTAGATGAAGACGAAGAAAAAAAGAAAATGAAAAAGCTGAAGAAGACAACGAAGAAGAAAACAGCAAAGAAGACGACAAAGAAGCAGAAGACGACGACGAAGATGAAGAGAAAGGTGACAAAAATTAAATTAAAAAATTAAAAAGACGATGACGAAGACAACAATGAAAAAGACAAAGAAGATGAAGAAGACGAAGAAGACAAAGAAGAAGATGATGAAGGTGGCGAAGAAGACAAAGAAGACAATGAAGAAGACAACGATGAAGAAAGCGAAGAAAGACAAAAAGACAAAAGTGAAGAAGACAGACAAAAAAGATTAAGTTAAAGACGAAGAGGACAAAAAAAGACAGAAGAAGACGACGACAAAGGGGCGAAGAAGACAATGAAGAAGATGAAGAAGGTGATGACGAAGAAATCAAAGAAGAAAATGAAGACAAAGAAGTCGACGATGAAGAAGAAAGCGAAGAAGAAAGCGATGAAGAGGATTCATGATGATGATGAAGATGAAAAAGGCGATGAAAAAGACAACAACAAAGAAGACAACGAAGAAAATGATAAAGACGAAGATGAAAACAAAGACAGTGAAGAAGAAAAAAAAAGACAATGAGGAAGAAAAGGACGATGAAGAAGAAAATGAAGAAAAAGACGACAAAGAAGAAGCAGAAGACAAACATGAATTAGATCAGGGGTCCCCAAACTTTTTTCTGTTAGGTCCACATAATTTTCTTTTCCTTAATGGGGGGCCAGGTCGGTTTATAAAAGAAAATTCCATCGGCTGGACTGACTACTAGTATTATTATTATTTTATTATGATCTTACCTGTATTTATTATACCTTTTAATGCTATAATAGTTTATTATTTTGTTATGCAATACACAGACAAATGATCATTTCTTTTCAAAAGATATACAGGTGCATCTCAATAAATTAGAATGTCATGGAAAAGTTTCTCAAATTGTGAAACTTGTGTATTAAATAAATTTAATGCACACAGACTTAGTAGTTTAAGTCTTTGGTTCTTTTAATTGTGATGTTTTGGCTTACATTTAACAAAAACCCACTAATTCACTATCACAACAAATTAGAATATGGTGACATGCCAATCAGCTAATCAACTTAAAACACCTGCAAAGGTTTCCTGAGCCTTCAAAATGGTGTCTCAGTTTGGTTCACTAGGCTACACAATCATGTGGAAGACTGCTGATCTGACAGTTGTCCAGAAGACAATCATTGACACTCTTCACAAGGAGGGTAAGCCACAAACATTCATTGCCAAAGAAGCTGGCTGTTCACAGAGTGCTGTATCCAAGCATGTTAACAGAAAGTTGAGTGGAAGGAAAAAGTGTAGAAGAAAAAGATGCACAACCAACCGAGAGAACCGCAGCCTTGAGAGGCTTATCAAGCAAAATCAATTCAAGAATTTGGGTGAACTTCACAAGGAATGGACTAAAGCTGGGGTCAAGGCATCAAGAGCCACCACACACAGACGTGTCAAGGAATTTGGCTACAGTTGTCATATTCCTCTTGTTAAGCCACTCTTGAACCACAGACAACATCAGAGGCGTCTTACTTGGGCTAAGGAGAAGAAGAAATGGACTGTTGCCCAGTGGTCCAAAGTCCTCTTTTCAGATGAGAGCAAGTTTTGTATTTCATTTGGAAACCAAGGTCCTGGAGTCTGGAGGAAGGGTGGAGAAACTCGTAGCTCAAGTTGCTTGAAGTTCAGTGTTAAGTTTCCATAGTCTGTGATGATTTGGGGTGCAATGTCATCTGCTGGTGTTGGTCCACTGTGTTTTTTGAATCACACGTCAAACTCTGCCTTCATCATTTTCAGTGCTTCCACAGACTTTTCAACTGGGAATGGGGCCACTGGTTTTTCATCTGAAAAACTCTGGGTAACTGGGAGATGAGTGAAGTCTTGCTTTTGCACTTGTCCCACAAGCAGTGCTAGTTTCACCTCAAATGCTATTGAGTCATTTTGTCATCCCTCGGAATTTTCTAGCTGGCTCGCTCATCACCTGTTCGATCGCAATGACACATTATGTTAAATGTACCATTCTGTTGGTGAATTTAACAAATAATTAGGCTATGTTAATAACTAAGGGAAATTTTAGTTTGAAAGCCAATCTTTTTTAATCAAATACCGACACGATATAAGTAAAACATATATTTAAAATTACATTTTCAAAATATGCCTCTGCCATTGTTCAGAGGTCCAGTCCAAATGTAGGGACGGGCCGCATTCGGCCCCCGGGCCTTAGTTTGGGGACCCCTGAATTAGATAAAGAAAATGATGAAGAAAACAAAGACGAAGAAAATGAAGACAAAGAAGAAGAAAAAGACAACAAAGAAGACAACAACGACGATAAGAAAACAACAAAGAGGACAAAGACCAAGATGAAGAAGATGAAGACAAAGAAGACGAAGATGAAAATCAGACAATGACTTTGCAGGTAGCCTTTTGGCACAAAGGCAACTCATGAAACTGATTTCGGACAGGCTTCTGAGGCAACGGTTTAATGATCTACAACAAAATAAAATGAGTTTTGATGAGAACTGAACGAATATTTAATTACTATAATACTGATTTCTTGCTAGAAATAACATCAAAAGTGCAAAAAGTTAGTCAGAAACATACATTTACACAAAAATTTACCAGAAAACGCCACTTTTAGGTGCTATCTTTATTTTTCATCGCAACCGTCACGGAATGGAACATACAGGTTTGTGGGAGGTTCAAAATTCGATCAGAAGGTACCTCCGGAGACAGGGAGTGAAGCAGAACTTGGATTCGGATGTGCCTTGATGCCTTCTTGCCTTGGAATGTGGCCTCCAAAGGCAGCATTTTAGAGCTCTCGGAAGCAGCCATGGAAAGGGATAAACCTTCAACATGCCCCAAACATCCCAATATTAAATACATCAGCACATGAAAAACCTATACTAGCAATTCAAGCAATTTCATGAGTTCCTGAAAGCAAGACGATAAAAAAAGGCATTCCAAAACTGGGGTTTTATAAGGTCATGACCCCATTACCTTTGATTACCAAAGACACCCCATCTCTTCAAAAACCTACCCATGACGGTCCTTCTACCGTCAGCTCCAGAAATCATTTCCAAAGTGACAGGTATCTCAAAACCTATTTGAGGAGATAAGAAAGAAATTCCATCACATTCCTGATTGTAGAAATGTGTGCCTGTGTGTGCGTGAGAGTGAAAGAGTGATAAAATATGTATGTCCCTGCTCAGTGGCAGTGTGGTGTTCTCCATGGCTGACTTTAATTACAGATAGAAGGATAATCCAGCTGTAGTGACTGAAAACTAAGAGGCACAGCCACACAAATGCACAACCTTTAACTGCATGCACACAAGCCCACACACACACACACACACACACACACACACACACACACTGCGCAGACGAGAAAGATGATTGATGATGTGTCATAGAACAGTAATGGACGTACAGGAAAGGAAACCCTACGGCGGTCCTCCGGGCAACAAAACAACAGAAATGAAATCTTTCAGCTCATTCACCCAGGCAGGAGTCAACATTAGTGTGTGTGTCTCTGTGTGTGTTCCTGTAGTAGGCTAATTGATGAAAAATGGATGGACTTGTTCTTTTTGAGAATATTTCATAACGAGCCCTAGAGCTACTCACTGGCCCAGAAATTCTAATTAATAAAGATTCCCCTCACTCTCTCTCTCAGTCACTATCTCTGTGCTCCGTTTTTCTTCTCTACCAACACCATTTCCAATTTAATTAAAAGAGTGAGATAAAAATGGCTTAATCTGAAATGGAGGAAAAAGAAAATCAGGTGAGTATTTTCTTATTTTCCTACACACACATACATGGGCAAGGTAATATAACAACACTTAAATTTGACCTCTGACCTTTTAATTTAATATGAAATCAATCCACTGATATCCCATGGATTTTGGTTGTGAAGAGAATAAAAAAAAGACACATTCACAGTGCAACCGTGTTTCCATGGTGATGAATAAGCATAGTTGTAAGATTCTGTTAAAATCTAAAATGCTGAAACCAAAAGACGATACCTGCAGCTCAGATCATGAGTAGAAATAATTTAAATGCAACTCAAAGATAAACAGAACCAAGCTTAAAATAGTTTACACTGGACTGCTTGTTAATAAAAAACACTTGTTAGACTAGACACACAAAAACATTCTCTTACATACAAAGAATATCACATAACTCACATGGCAGAAGATGAGATGAGCTGTACTGTAAGTATTTGACTACAAAAACAAACATACACATCAAGAAAAAACCAAAGAGCAAACTTAAAAAAGTGAAAATTAAATCAGCCTAAATAAAGAACATAGCAGGACTCCAGAGACTGATTAGACTCTAAATCACCACTAAACATGCTTGAGCAAAAGTCTGATCAAATAATGCTGCAAAGAGTTTAGTGATACAAAAAAACTGATCTCTTATCTTTGTAAACAGTCAATTTCTACGTTGGCCATTAGTTGTTGTAGGGACATGAACATTAATGTTTTCCAGCTTACAGGCATGTGAAGTTGTCACTGTCTATATTTTAGTCTGATACAATCTTTTGCCCATACAATAATGGTGTCAAGTCAATGGGGTCCAATGTTGTTTGTTTTTTATCGTTCTTAAAAATATCTTTTGTTGTGAGTCACAAACAAAAGAAAGTCATAAAGGTTCAGAGTGACATTAGATTAAGTAAATGATAGATTAATAATATTTGTGGGTATTTTTTTAACTAAAGCCTATTGGTGAAGAAGACGACAACGAAGAAGACGATGACGAAAAAGAAGACTATGAAGAAGAATAAGAAGAAAGAGAGAACAAAGACAACAAAGAAGAAGAACTAAATCATGAAGACAACGAAAAAGAAGGCAAATGGAGAAGATGATGAAAAAGAAAATGATGAAGAAAATGACAAAGAAGAATAAGACGCCGAAGGTGGCGAAGAAGACGACGATGAAGAAGACGAAGGCGACGGCGAAGAAGCCGATGACGAAGAAGATGACAAAGATAAAGAAGATAATGAAGAAGAAAAGAAATAAGAAAAGAATGACAAAGAAGCAAAAGACGAAGATGAAGACAAAGAAGGCGACAAAGAATAAAAAGACGATGAAGAAGACAAAGATAAAGAGGATAAAGACAGAAGATGAAGATGAAGAAGATGAAGATAAAGACAACAAAGAAGACAATGAAGACGACAAAAATGAAGAAAATAAAGGCGAAAAAGACGAGGAAGACAACAGTGAAGAAGACAAAGACAAAAAATGAAGACGAAGAAGACAAAGAAGAAGACTACGACGAAAAAGAAGACTATGAAGAAGAATAAGAAGAAAGAGATGACGAAGACAACAAAGAAGGACTAAACGATGAAGACAACGAAAGAGAAGGCAACAACGATGACGAAAAAGAAAATGATGAAGAAAATGACAAAGACGCCGATGATGAAAAAGATGAAGATGACGATGAAGAAATCAAAGAAGTAAAGGAAGATGAAGAAGCCGATTACGAAGAAGACAACGAAGAAAACTGCGAAAAAGAGGACGAAGAAGTCGACAAAGAAAAAGAAGACGATAAACAAAACAAATAAGAAAAAGATGATAAAGAAGCAGAAGATAAAGATGAAGACAAAGAATAAAAAGACGAAGAAGACAAAGATAAAAAAGAAGATAAAGAAGACAAAGAAGATGAAGATAAAGAAGAGAAAGAAGACAAAGAAGATGAAGACGAAGAAGATGAAGAAAATAAAGGAGACAATAAAGAAGATGACAAAAATTAAGAAGAAAGCGAAGGCGAAAAAGACGACGAAGAAGACAACAGCGAAGAAGAAAAAGACAAAAAAGATGAAGACGAAGAAAGAGAAGGCAACGGAGAAGATGACGAAAAAGAAAATGATGAAGAAAATGACAAAGAAGACACTGAAGGTGGCGGCGAAGAAGGCGACAATGATGACAAAGATGTCGACGAAGAAAACAAAGAAGAAAATTAAGAAGCCAATGATGAAGACAACGAAGAAAATGACGAAGACGACGACAAAGAAGATGACAAAGAAAAAGAAGACGATGAACAAGAAAACAAAAAAGAAAAAGATGACAAAGAAGAAGCAAAAACGACAATGAAGACAAAGAAGGCGACAAAGAATAAAAAGACAACAAAGAAGACAACAACGAAAAAGACAAAGATAAAGAAGACAAACACGAATTACGAAGACGAAGACAAAAAAAATGAAGAAAACGAATGCGAAAAAGATGACAAAGAAAACAAAGATGTAGACAGAAGAAGATGAAGAAAATGAAGAGGAAGAGCAAACTCGAAAGTGAAAATCAGCCTAAATAAAGAACACAGCAGAACTCCAGAGACTGATTTGACTCTAAATCACCACACTAAACATGCTTGAGCAAAAGTCTGACCAAATAATGCTGCAACGTAAAGAGTTCAGTGACACAAAAAACTGATCTCTTATCTTTGTAAAGTCAATTCTACTTGCCATAAATGACACAACATTGTCATAATTACCAGTTGTTGCAGAGACATGAACATGAATGTTTCCCAGCTTACAGGCATGCAAAGTTGTCACTATCTATATTTTAGTCTGAATAATGAATCCCTGTGGGCTCACACACACACACAAACAGACAAACTGCAGCTCTATTAGAGAGGTCAGCCTGAGCCACTGTACTAATGGGCATCTACCCCAAAGACAAACACACACACCCATACATTTAAGCAACAAACTACTGACAAAACAAACATGATCATCCTAGAATATACTGTCACTATTTACTCACCCTCATGTTGTTCAAAAGTAATAAGCTGTTATTATTTTTTATCTTAAGCACAAAAGTAAAAAATATTCAAAAAAGGTTGTATCCATAAAATTAGTGTTAACACTGACTACATCTTTTAATGACAAAAGACCAAACAGAATATCAAACTTGAGCACTGTATTGATAAATGTCTGCTTAGGCCATGTGATAATGATCTATTTTCAGCAGTTAACAGCTCTCTGGAGGAATATGGTGCACAAGTCATATACGGACTTTAATTGTGCATTTTTAGCTTGACAGAGGTGGCTATTATGGAATAACCATAGAGGAATAGGAATAATAGTAAGAAGTAAGGGAATAAGGAATACGCTGTGTAATGATTCCTCTAAATTTTCCACAATTACAGAACAGTTTATAAATACTTGATTTGTTCTGATATATTGTTAATCTTCATCGCTCAAAATTTGCAGAATTATTAGTTGTAGGTATACAAATTATCCAAGGCATTTCAACAAAAAGCTTTATTTTGTGGAAAAATCTAAATGAGAGAACAGTAACCACTGTAGCATGAAAGAAGACTACAACTGGAATTTTGGAGGGTTACAGCTGTCAGAAATTAGTAGGAAGTGTAGAGGCACTTGCTTTGAACGACTTCAGCACATCTGTGGCTGCAGGACATCACTAGTTTCTCACACTGTGCTGGTGTGATCTTGGTCCACTCTTTGTCCATAGTTTGGTATCTGTAGTGGGTTTCTTAGCCATAATTTTGTCGCCAACGATTTTGCAGACATTTTTAGTCAGGTTTAGATCAGGCCCGGTCATTTCATTATTTTTAATGTTCTTAGCATCAATGAACTGATTAAACTGTTTTGCAGTGTAACAGGGGCATTGTGTTTTTTGCAGGCTGACTGGGAGATGCTTAAAGGGAAGGAACTGCATGTTGCTGAAGGAGGCCCAACTAAAGTGAACTTTGGACCAGTTCTCCTCTCTCCACACAACATGCTCCTCAGCAAAGGTGAGCTTAGCTTTTTCTTTTTGTTGATGAAAGTGTACTTTAGTCCAACTTCTCTGTTCAGAACTGAACTGGCAAGCAATTCCAGATGCAGTGCTGAACCGATTCCCCATTAAGAGTCTCTGCATTATACAGTCTTCTTGTGCATTTGTCTTTTACGTGGACAACCAGCCTTTTTGGAGGACTCGAATGATTAGTGTTATTGTAAACCTGGAATATTCGAGAAAACACAAATCTGAAATCGACAATTTCTCTTGCAATTGACCCTTCACAAAGACCCGTCCCCCTCTGTCACTGTTGCTATGTCTGACAAGCCATTCTGCTCTCACACTGCACATCAAAGTAGAGCAAACAGAAAAGACAGAGCATCTTACTTTTGGTATGAAACTTAGTCTCTGCTTTCAAATGTTGTCATTTGTTAAGTAATTCAAACAAGAAATACCAATTTGTGGCTGTTTAATGTATTGTGACAGATCGCTTTAGTGCCTCAGTACAATCGGCACGTGAACCGATCATCTCTTTCTCTTTAATAGTTATAGCATAAAATAAACATGAATGAACATCATAAGGTATCTTGTTTGAACAAGGAAAGATGTAAATACACACATTTTTTCAAATTCAAATCCACCAGCGTTAATCTACTCTGCTGTCTGGTTTGTCTGTCAGACAAAAATGACAGATTAGGCATTATGACTGGTCAGATCGCCTGTCAATCAAACTATCGGCGAAGGGTCAATAGCTGAAGGGGTCAAGTTAAATGGGGATTAACATTTAATTCAAGAAATTAGCATATTAACACCAATAACTTGTAGGTATCTGTAAGTGTTCTTTAATCTTGGAAAGAAAAAAAATCTTTTAATAATTTTATAACTTCAAACAGGTCTAAGCAGTGACTTTGAAAATTAAGAATTTTATAGCTTGTTCACTAATTTTGATCTCCACTCTACAAGTTACCAACATAAAGATGAGTGAAAAAAATACATTTTTATTTTTGGGTAAACAACCCCTTTAGTGGTTATAAAAGGTGAGATATACAGTGTGCATGTACATCCACAAATATTGTGTCTTAATGTGATGTTGCTGTTTGTGATAGCCTGAAAATGCTGGAAAAGGCACTCGTGCCCAATGTACTGTGGTCATGAAAACACACACACACACAGAGACAGCGGTGTTTGTCTATAATAAGAGCCAGCAGACAGCTTGTTCGCTCTGTTCACTGTGGCATATCGATCTGATTCTCCACTGTGATAAACCGAACATGTGTCCCCGTGGAGCACTGTGGCATTGTTCAAGAATGAACACACACACATAAAAAGAGGGGGAAAAACACAATATACGTAGTGCCATTGTTCTTTAAAACAAGAACCAAGATTTTTTTTCTTAGTGTAATAAATGTATCCAGATGTTAGTCTGCAGTCCATCCCTTCAGACTGTCATCCAGTGATTTAAACATCGTCCTGTACAAAAGACAGGACATATTCACTTGTCAATCTACACCAGCATCGCTTGTGCTTGCAGTGATTGCTCGTGTGTAAAGAATGCAAACAACGACTTTGGCCGTCATGACCTCACCAATCTCCTTTAGTCTGACAGCTCACTCATGGACAGTCTCCATGAAGTCGTCTGAGTGAAGCACTGTTAGAAGACAGCTAAATTAAACACACTAGGGGGAATCTGACTGCAGGTTATTTGATTAATACAATATTCCATTCAATGATTCATTGGCCTAATGAGATCAGCATCTCCCTCAACTCAAGCAAAAAAAGAGGTGGGAGTGAGTTATTTATTTTATGTCTTTTCAAACTTAATGAACCATTAGAAACAAATGATTCAAATTATACTTGTATATAAATGTGTGTATTTTGGCATTAATCTTCATTCATTAAGAAATCATTGGTCTCCTGCTGATTCTGTTATGCTTAGGCCATAGTTGATTGGGCAATGATTTAGAAACAGATGTAAATAATGATTTTAAGCCATGCTAACAATGACAAATCGTTTCTCCTAAAACCTTCATAATTAAGGCATCTACATGCAGAAAAGCTGAACATATAAGGCTGCACTGCTGACAGTGGTCTGATCAAAGAAATAGGGGGGGTCAGTACAAATTTTTTTTTGGTTAAAGAAATGAATACTGAAAAAACCCAACAGTGAATGCATTTCTAATGTTACAAAAAATTCAATTTCAAATAAATGCTGTTCTTTTGACCTATTCAAACAATCTTGAAAAAAATGTATTATGGTTTCTACAAAAGTACTATGGTTGTAAAATATTTCACAATATAACTGTTTTTACTGTATTTTTCATCAAATAAATGCAGTCTAAGCATAAGAGACCATTAAAAAAATAAAATAAAAAAAAATAATCGCACAGACCGCAAAATACTTTTTCCTTTGTATTTTATTTGTTGTTCCCTTCTCTACTTCCAAATTGCAGCGAGGCTTATATTTCAGTTTTGGCACCCCATATGTGGTTGTTATGATTTGGTGCATGAAAAATCCTCCCAAAACTATTATCAAGCTTCCAGCCAATACCGGCAATCTCTCCCTCCTGATAAAAACATCCATTTCCGTGAAGTGTTGGGAGATGTTACCAAATACCAATTTCATACTTCCTTGTCTCTGTAAATTGTGGTTTTCCTCTTAAATCTGAGCCTCACTCTACCTGTGCTTTAGAAGGCAGAAGCTATTGGTCGCCTTCCAGTTCTGAAATTGAGCTTCCCAGAAACAACACCAGAGACTCACCGCTAAAGACTGTCTCAACTTTAAGCCTAGTCTATCTAGAAGGATTAAGTTGATTGCTTCTGCAGCTGCCGGCACAGAGGAGGAAACATTTTCAGAAGAGATGACAAGAAAGAGATAACCAACATCAGGTATAAAGCACCTCAAACAAACACCCACTAAAATAAATCCGAAGCAGGCTAGAAAAGACAGCTTTGTTTGAAATATTAAAATAGAGATACCAGAGATGACCATTTCTAGCCCTTTATCAATTGAAATTCATTCAGTGTTAAATCACTGCACCCAGCCCTCCCATTACACCATATGAGTGTTTCAAATTGCCCTCCATTAGCGGGTACTGGGACTCATTAAGACATGTGGGATGACACATGGATGATATGTCTTAAATTCCTCCCCGTGGAACTGCCACATCAAACATATGGCCAGTGTAGGGGGGAACAGCTGTGAGTGTGTGTGTGTCTGTGTGTGCGTGTGTGCATGCAGAGACATGCTGATACATGTGGAGTTAAAGATTGGGATCAGCACAGCTGTGTGTGTGCGTGTGTGTGAGTGTGTGACTGTCTCCCAGCAGAGAAAGACATCCAAGGTCAGTGTGACCCACAGCTTGAGCTTTGACAAACATCTCACACTTCACACTAGCTATGTGTTACAGACTACTGCATAAGGTAAAATTGTTTTTGAAGTAGAGGTAGTAATAACAATAATAGTAAAAAATAGTAAAAAAATATCTTTCAGTTTGTAACGTAGCTATTCTTCAATGTAAACAGTCTGCAAAGTTGTTAATCAAAAAAGTGCATTATACAAGCGTCTCCGAACCACAACCTGTAAGTACGATTGATACGTTAAATGTACATTTTGAAGTGAGTGCTCAAAATATCTATTTTTTTGTGCTAATATGTTATGTATACAGGTTTCCAGTAGGGCTGCACGATTAATCGCACGATGTTGTGAGGCGCGTTTAGTCAATGAAGCCGGTACTTTGATTAGTAGTAAATCTCCATCACGTGCGTTTAGCTGTGTTCAGCTCTCTGTGTATTAACTGCCGCTCCAGCAGAACGCACGTGATGGAGATTTACTACTAATCAAAGTCCCGCCTTCATTGACTAAAGGCGCCTCACAACATCGTGCAATTAATCGTGCAGCCCTAGTTTCCAGATAAATCACAATATTGCTGTCTTACTGAAATAGTTCTGATATTTCGCTGTGAACCCACCATTTCCTAAAATGTGTCAATTAATGTAGACTGTCGCTGTTCAAATTACTTTGTTTAATAATAAAGATAATAATAAAAAATTTTGATTTACAAACTGTGTTGTTTTATCAGTTAGCCACGTTAGCACTCGGCTAACGTATACATCATTACAGTTTTGTTATGTGTTTACAGTTTAGCAGCTGAACAAAATGTTTTAATGTCATTATTGTAAGAACGGATTGGAACACTATATTATTCAGGGTTGCCAGGTTTTCGCAACAAAACCCACCCATATGTTACTCAAAACTAGGCCAATTGCATTAAAACACAAAAAAAAAAAAATCACATTCTGGGTTGTAAAATACACATTTTTTGTCAGGGTTCCTCTGGTAAATTCACATTCCAGGGGCTAAATATGACATTATTGGGGTCGCATCAACACGCGGACATCAAAAACAACATCAGACTTGGCAACACAGATGGTAGCGCTTGCTAACTTGCTAATAGTAACTCAAGTACTCCTCCCTGTCCCAATCACAACAGGCTTAGCCAGCTGACCAATCAGAGCAGAGTAGGCTCATGGAAGGGAGGGGATTATAGACATCACGCTCAAACTGACAAATGACTCTATGTATAAAAGTATGTTCTGAGAAAATTACAATGTTTTCCGACATTAGATGCATTTAAACCTTTTTGTAGGGAACTCTTCTACTTAAAAAAAACAAACAAACAAACATATGACCAGCTCTTCAAAAAAAAATTTTGACAGCATCATTGTCATTGTCTTAATCACAAAAAAAGGCCATTTCCATGTTGAATGAATTTGTAAGAAGTGAGAGAGAGAGTCTCTACATAAGTTTTACAGTCTACCAGCTGTAGTCTGTAGAGGGCTGAACATTTGGTGTGCAGTTTCAAGGCAGATAACAAAGAGAGCAGATCCCCAGGAGGGAAACATATGGCTAAAATAAAAGCAACTCTAATTGCATTTCCGCTCAGGGACCTTAATCAGACACCTATTTCAATTAAATCCAACACTCATCATTCAGAATTAAAACTGACTGCTGACAGCAAAGTCATTTTCTTCAGATGTGACTCATTCAGCGTGTCTACTGGTGCAGAAGAAACACGCTTTAAATACCAGAGATTTGCTGCTTCGGGGGGTGGGTTGTCAGCAAAGGGGGGCTATTTCAATATGTGAGCTATAATGAATATTGTTAATTAAATACAACTGCATATAGTAAATCTAAAATGTAATTCGAGCACTGAATCCCACTTTGAACTGCAGCACTTATTATAGATGTCGCCGCCTGCACTTTGGCATGAAGTTTCGCATTTCTCAACTTTTTGACGCTGTCACCACTTGCCCCGCTGTCAATCCCACAATCCCTGAGTGAGCCTGCCTCTCATCTCCCACTGAGAATGAATAAAGAACGCTCGCTCACATCCGCTCACTCAGCGCCACTGGATACATACAGTAATTACAATCATAATGACTGACTCTTTCAACTTCAATTGACTATAATTTACTCCACTTTTAATGCACACACCATTATAAGCCTCTTTCTAATATGTGACCCTGAAAAACAAAACCAGTCATAAATAGCACAGGTATAATTGTAGCAATAGCCAACAAAACGATGTATAGAACCCAGATGCGCTGTGCCTCGTTTTCAAGCAGACAAAAAGTATTGCTTGTATCTACATATCCTTATGGTTGAACCACTGATGTCAAATGGACTATTTTAGTGATGTCCGTACTACCTTTCTTGGCCTTGAATGTTCCAGTTGCATTGCTGTCTAGGCAGGGTCAGAAAGCTCTCGGATTTCATCAAAAATACCTTAATTTGTGTTCGACAAATGAACAGTCTTATGGGTTTGGAATGACATGAGAATGATATGACAGAATTTTCATATTTTTGGTCCACTATCCCTTCAAAATCAGATTAACTGCTTCTGATAGTTTGGAGACAAGAAACTGTATCACTGTAGCTCTTATTTCCTCGAAGTACAATAGAAACGTAAAACCGGTAAAACATTTATAAACAAACACACTCTTGCAGGACACACACACAACAAACAAAACACACATTATAACAAAGAAAAATTAATAATGTAATCAGAGATTTTAAGCAAGAATAGATGAGGGGAAAGCGTGCAATGAGCTGCAGAATGTTTGAGTCAGAACATTTTGGAGGTAACTCATTCCAACATCAAAGAACTGAAATGATGATGGTAATGATTGTGTTGATTCCTTTTTATGTCTATTCAAAGCTGGCGTGACAACAGAAAGCATTCCTTACTTAATAGGTTAACCAAGCCAACAGTCTTGTCTTATTGCTATTGGCAATTGCATTGTTGTGGCATGAGCCGACATTCATTCCTTTGGTATGTTTAGGTTCATATTTTTAGTATGAACTTGCTTGTCTGTGAAAACACCTACAAGTGCATGCTGGGAAAAACATGTTGGCTCTTAATTTTTCAAAATACCTCTAAATACTGTACACACGCAAGCGTGTGTAAGGTTCACAGGACAAGAATTTGAAGGAGACTGTGTGTATGATTTAACAACAAGTGAAAGAATTGCAGAGCGTGATCCAGAAATGAGCATTTGTGTGCGTATAATAGGCTGTGTATTGGTAGATAATCAGTGCTGGTACCAGGAGAGGTCAAATAATTCTGCTGTCATCAAACTGTAATCAGTGAGGACAATCCATTTCATAGCAGTCAATACACCTCAATTACAAAAGAGCAGACAATTATTGCTCACCAAGATGTTTCCAGTAGAACAAATCTGCTATGAAGACACAATTACACATGCAAACACACACACCACACACACACACACACACACACACACACACACACACACACACACACACACACACACACACACACCAATCAATGTGTATTTATGCCATTTATCAGATTTAAATGAGCCCCATTAATGTGTATGAAGCACCAGTAACATAGGTTTCATTTGAAGACCACTGTCCATATTTGACAACCTGTTTAAGACCAGACCACATTACTATAAAGCTACATATTTTATCAGAGAAAAAAAAAAAATTATAATAAAAAATAATATAATATTTACCTCCAGCTCTCCAGATCTCATGACGAAAACGTACCTGTGGGAACATTTTCGCAAGACGCGAAATACAACCCGTCATGTACGTTTTTTGACATATTCGATGTGAAATGTCCACTGAGTGGCGCTAAAAGGGTGATGTTTTCGCCAATACAGATGAACGTACATATGGTACATTTTATGTGACGTTGGTTTGTGCGTGTCACCGCAGTTCTGACTTGAAATGTCTGTTGAGTGACGCTATAATTCTAATGCTCCATGATGTTTTAAAATAAAGTACCATCTGCACTACGCCTCTAGTGTTAATTTCTGTTGGAAACAGCAGTGATGTGTACTTCATGGTACATATTTCTTACATATTTGTCTGACAAAAAAGTCAGAACTGCAGGGACACATACAAAACCAACGTCACATAAAATGTACCATATGTACGTTCATCTGTTCCTGGGAAAAAAATCGCCACTCAGTTGACATTTTACATTGAATATGTTACGATACGTACATACCGGTACGAATTTCACATATTGCGAATAAAAAGTTTCCACAGGTACAGTACAGACCAAAAGTTGGACACACCTGAATGAGAAGGTGTGTCCAAACTTTTGGTCTGTACTGTACGTTTTCGTCATGAGATCAGGTAGCATATATGATAGGCCAAGACCACACTGAACCTTTTAAAAAGTTGTGGTGATATTCAATACTTAAAATGACTCTAATTATCACAGGTGTAACATACACAGCAGCATAAATACCTCTGGTATTACTGTTCTTACTGGTAATATAAGATCTATCATCAAAACCCTCAAGGTACTTTTAAAATAAAGATCTCTGATCCAAAAACTAACGCCCTACGAATCATAAAATCAGGAAAGCGCCTTTAGCAGTAAGGCAATTCCTTTGATAACCACAAAAAGACTACAAGGTATTGGGAGAAAAGATACTTGTGTGGGGTAAAACCTCAGAGACATAAAAGCATGACGGCATTAGAAAAGACAGATCTTGCAGCGAGAGGATGGTGCAACGCACGTATGATGAAGGGCTTTGATCACGATCACGGTTTGCATGTAAATGTCAAGATTTATGTTGTTTCTTTTTAAAACACGACTTGTGCCAACTCAGATGCATAACAACTATTGTAAAGGTAAATGGGGGGATTTAGTAGATTAGAATTAACTAAATCCTCACATTTGAAAATAATAATTATATTTCGAGAAGGTTTATTCTAGTTTGCCACAGAAGGGAGAAAAAAAAAGTAGCAGGTCACATATTTCAACATTGGCAGTTTATTCCAACTAGCAATCACCTACATGCCTTTTAGCAAGTCAGTTAAGAAGAATGTCACATCACAATTAAAACGAATGACTCAAGAAGCGCCTAGCAGAGTTTGTGCCGAACTGCTGACAGACAGAAGGCTTCCTGAGGAGAGAAGAAATGAACAACAGAAGTGAAGACAAAAATGACATTTTTATATTCATAGCTGTTGTCATTGAATCTTTTAGGCCTATTTTATAATGCAACAGTTATATAGAATAAAATAATCTGCAAAGAAACCTTGCAGAATCTGCAAAATGTTAATTATTTTAGCAAGATATGAGGGATCATACAAAATGCATGCTATTTTTTATTTAGTACTGACCTGAATTGGATATTGCCATTCCCATTCAAAAGTTTACATACACTTGATTCTTAATACTGTGTTGTTACCTGAATGATCCACAGCTGTGTTCTTTTTTTTTTTAGTGATAGTTGTTCATAAGTCCCTTGTTTGTCCTGAATAGTTAACTGCCCACTGTTCTTCTGAAAATTCCTTCAGGTCCCACAAATCAGCATTCAGCATTTTTGTGTATTTGAAGTCTTTCCAGCAATGACTGTATGATTTTGAGATCTTTTCACACTGAGGACAACTGAGGGACTCATATCCAACTATTATAGAAGTTTCAAACGCTCACTGATGGTTCAGAAGAAAAAAAAAAAATGTATTAAGAGCCAAGGGTGTAAACTTTTGAACAGAATGAAGATGAGTACATTTTTCTTATTTTGCCTAAATATCATAGTGTTAAATATATGTAACATAAATATATGTTTTTCATTTTGTACTGCCCTTCAAAAGCTACAGAAGATACTTACAAATTTCCCAGAAGACAAAATAAGTGACAAAAAAACAGCTGTGGATCATTCAGGTAACACCACAGTATTAAAAATCAAGTGTTTGTAAACTTTTGAACAGGGTAATTTTCATAAATTCAGCTATTATTTTCTCTTGTGGACTATACTGTATGTAAACTTCTTTGATGTGAAATATCTTATTCAGGTCAGTACTAAATAAAACATCACATGTATTTTGGTAAAATAATTAACATTTTGCAGATTATGCAAGCTGTGTGTAAACTTTTGACTTCAACTGTATATCAGTTGAAGGCAGCAAACAGAGATAATGTGTTTAAAGTGGCCCTAGTTTTCTCTGTAATTGGATTCTACAGAAAATAAAATGGTGATACAGTAATTCAGGGAAATATTCCAATACATCAACCTTGTTGCCAGCAGCTGTAAAATGTCTGGCATCTTCGAAGAGAGCGACGACCAGAAACATGTCAGCGAAAGAAAATCTCTGTATATCAATTTAAGGCGGAAAAAAGCAAACCTATAATTTATGTCGGATTGCCCCCAAATTTACCAACGAGTGTCTACATGCGGTCTGTGCTCTGTTTCAGCATAACTCTAGTGCTGATATTTATCGTAATAAGGCAGGGGGGTATCATCTCAAAAACGGACGGTTAACGGAAACTGAAATGACTTTCGTCCCTACCCGAAACACGGTCCAAGAACTCGCCGCAGATCACAGATAATCACTGCCTGTGCTGACCAAAGCATTTCCACATGACCACTGGAAAATTCAACCCGTAATCGGACTGCAAGGCAAAAGTATATTAAATCAAACATTCAGTGGATTAAATTATGTGATATTACTCTCCAGAAAATAGTGACATTGTTCATGAGGCATGCATGTTCCATAAATGGTTGAGATATCAAGTACAGTTGAATGTAAAGAGTTAATCATGCTGAATTGGGGGGCTGATCTGTGTGTGTTTAGCAGCTCTGCGGGGGGACCTGGGCCTGAACCTTTGCTAATGGGCATGAGCAGCACAGGCTCAGTGAGGAAACCTAAGTCCAGGTGGTATTCCACGAGTGGACACACATTAGACTGACACAACCATCTGTCGGAATATTTCAGTCCATAATTCAGCACCCTAACACGGGAGGAAGGAACCTGTTACACGGTTGAGGGTGAGAACATGCATTCATAAATATTCAAACAGGCAGTCTTTTTCTGTTTACAGGCATTTCTTTTCTGTTTTGCATTTGATGTTTCTCTATGATGAAAAGGCACTCTTATAATCATTTTTTGATAAAGTTTCAATGGTATTTTTCAGATTACAAAACTGTGAGTGGTTATTCAAAAAAAAATTAGCTTGAGGGCCATTTGTTAAGTAGCATTTCTGTGGTCACAGCTCGTCTCTCGTCTTCCTGCACCTCTAACCTGAACACATCTAATAAATCCTTCAACCTATTGAAGTTTTTCCTCAACAACAAACTTAATGAAAATGAGGCTTAGGACCAATCTAATTAAAATCACATAGAACTGATATCAAGCATTCATATAGAACTAAGCCCAGACATGAATGACTGTTTAGGGTGACTTTTTAATGCTTTCTGAACAATTAACATTGCTCTTTTGGAAGGGCCTTACTAAAATGGCTCTTTAATCTAAGAGAAATTATTTGAGATTTACACAATGGCTTTCAATGGGTAATGGACACATTATGTGGATTCTAGAATGACAGACTTAAGCTTTAAGGGTTTTCAAAGTGTTCACTATTAATATGGAAATAATAATTGCTCAGAAAAGCAAAAGGAAAAAAAAAAAATAGGGTAAGGAGAAAATGGCTTGGCCTGGATTTGCAGGAGCTGCTCGCAAAATGAGCTGGCTTATTGCAGCGTACAAAACAATGGCTTTAATTACGACGAACAAGGAGGAATAAAACATTTTATTTAGTATGTGGGTAAGAGTTGGAAGTTGTGGATTTGTACGTTCTGGTTGCAGTCCAAATATTGAATTCTGTAGAGAAACTGAAGTAAATTTTGACAGAGAATGATAACTAATACGCAGACAGAAAGAACAGATAGACATTTTTATTGTCCTTAAGCTGCATAGCATTTCTCTACACTGTAAAAAGCAATTTGTTGAGTCAACTTAAAATTATTTGTTACTTGGCTGCCTTAAAATTTTAAGTTCAGTCAACTAAAAAAAAAGTTTAGTCAAGCTTGAAATGACAACTTAGATATTCAAGTTAATTCAACTAAAAAATTTAAGGCAGCCAGGTAACTTACCTAGCTTTTAACTTGGTTTTAACAAACCAAGTTTTTTGTTAAGTCAACTCAAATATCTAAGTTGTCACTTAGTACAACTAACCATTTCAAGTTGACTAAACTTATTTGCGTTGACTGAACTTAACATTTTAAGGCAGCTGGGTAACAAATTTTAAGTTGACTCAACAAATTGTTTTTTTTTTTTGTTTTTTACAGTATATTTTTATGTTTTGGAACTTTTATTCCACTGTCTTGTAACTTCCTGTGCTATTTGCATGTACAAATAGTGTGTTAAAAAGCATTGGCCCTGACAGACTGCTGTGTGCACACTAGGGGTCATTTCATTATACACACTGACTGCATGCACTATTAATCTGCTCAAACTGATCTCACTCTGCCCTCAAGCTACTGCTCCTTTGCTACATGTGTTAGCAGAATGGTTTCAAAGAAGTATTTATGTAATAATGAACCTCAGAGGTAAAGTAGGAATATAAAGAAATGGCAAGCAGGGCTGAATGTTAAAGAACAAGCAAACCCCAGCTGACCCATATCTTTTTCGTAAGAGGAAAATAAAGCACTTTGTAGTCTTTTCCTGTCTGGTTACTGATACAAAACGCAGTCTAAAGTTAGTTCCACCTACCTATGGCCACAAAACAGTGCTTCACACCTCCAGGTGGAAAGAAGCAGATAATGAAAATGGAATATCTTTAGAAACACAAATACAGTACACACACAAATAGCAAAGTCAAGCTGTCCATGGAACTTTCTGCAACACAATGAGACTAGAGGGAGAAAGAACAAGTACAACGAGAGAGAGAACAAGAGAGAGCAACGGTTTAACATTAATATGTACACCAGAACAAAACTGAGGGACGGGGTGCCATAAGTATGGTTGAAATACACTGCTCACATTATTACAGACTATAGGAAAAAATCTGGTGGTCCCCACACTACTAAGTGTTTAGAGCATTAAAGGAGAGCCCGGTCAGACACAAAAGCACTCTGTAAAACCTAAATCACTCTTTAATGTTCTCTTGAATGGCCATTGATTTTGTCCTTGGGTTAAGCTCTTCTAAAGCTGTGATCATCAGGACTCTACAAGGCCTTTGCAATAGGTTAAAAAAAACAGTGTGTGTCACATGGGGCATGTGTGGCACTGAACAAGACACAAATTCCCCATACGGTTGTCTAGAATACATTAAGGAAGCTCAGCCTCCCTTGTCTAGTGCCAGACTGCCTTATAAAGGGCATGCAAAAAAGTATGGCACACATCAGATTATAAAAAATAACATCAGAGGAGGAAAAAACACTTATTATAATAGTGTTGCTTGGCACTTTTACAAAGTCTGTCTAAACATTCACTGTGCTCAGGGTTAAGAGGCTTTTGCCATGTTACAGAATGAATGAGGAATGCAGGAGTCTGACCTCAATGTCCTGCTTTCCTCACTGCTATTTGCAGGAATGCATGTTCTTTCTTTTAATCCTGTTTAACTTTTTAAGAGCAAGTAAGGAGTGGAACTTCTAGGTACTCACTGCTTTCCAAGCATTTTGTGTCAAATCTGATTGCAGAGTGGTGATAGAGTTATCAAAGAAGAGTAAATAATGATAAGATACAGAGTTTTCTTAGCTTGTGTGAAAAAAATAAAATAAATAAAGACTTATCAGTGGTTCTCAACCCAAGGCCAAACTTTCAACAGGGCCTCAGGACGACTAAAAAGTATTTAAATTAATAAAAAATAAAGTTACTTTAAAAAGTTCTTTACAGCGATGCCATAGAAAAAACATTTTTTGGTTTCACAAAAACATTTGGTCAAAGGTTCGTTAAAGAACCATCTCTTTCTTACCTTTTTATAATATGAAGAACCTTCTTTCACCACAAAGAACCTTTTGTGAAACAGAACAGTTCTTCAGATGTTAAAGGTTTTTTATGGAACCATTTAGACAAAAAAGGTTATTCTATGGCATCGTGAAGCACCTTTATTTTTAATAGTGTATATTAAAATATTGAACACAAGATGTAAACAGAAATGTATTTCTTGCATAAAATAAAAAAATATATATCAGTGGTTCTTAACCCAAGGCCAGGGCCCACTAGGGGGCCTCAGCAAACTTTCAACGGGGCCTCAAGATGATTAAAAGTACTTAAATTAAAATACGTATATATCAATGGATCTCATCCTGAGGCCAGGGCCCACTAGGAGGCCTCAGCAAAGTTTCAACAGGGCCTCAAGATGACTAAAATGTATTTTAATTAATAAAAATATGTTAAAATAATTGAACTCTAGGTGTAAATGAAAATATATTTCCTATATAAAATTAAAAAATATATCAGTGGTTCTCAATCTGAGGCCGGGGCCCACTAGGAGGCCTCAGAAAACTTTCAACGGGGTCTCAAGATGACTAAAAAGTATTTAAATTAATAAAAATTAGTAAATTAAAAAAAATTAACTCAAGATGTTAACGGAAATGTATGTCTTGTATAAAATAAATAAATAAATAAATATATATATTTATATAAATATATTCTCAACCCAAGGCTGGGGCCCACTAGAGGGCCTCAGTAAACTTTTTAATGTGCCTCAAGATGACTAAAAAATATTTAAATTAATACAAATTAGTATATTTAAGTAATTAAACTTACATTAAAATATATGAACTCAAGATGTAAACGGAAATGTATTTCTTGTATAATATATATATATATATATATATATATATATATATATATATACACACACACATAAATATAAATTTGTTTTGTTCTGTTTTGTTTTGTGTTGTTCACAAAATTGTCCGAATATTGTTTTGGACAATGCAGGGGCTTTGAGTCAAAAAGGTTGAGAACCACAGATGTATTTAGAGTCCTTCAGAAAGAAGGAATTCTCTTTTATTGCAAAATTTGATATATCATGTTTTATAATGCGTTTTGAGAGTTACCCCACAGACTCTATTTTGTTTATTGCTAACAGTCAGGTGGTTGAGTTGTTGACAGTATCAACCTCATGACTCTAGTGCTCCGTGTTTCTCTGTTCTGATTGGGCTGATTGGCCCGTGATTAAGTAACCATGACGACAGATGAGTGAGAAATATTCAGCTGTGCGCTTTCCTAACCTGATTAGGCATGAAAAATCACGGCCTGAAATCTCAACTCTCGCACAAAGAGTGGTCATGTGTCCTGAGAAAATGAAATGAATGCTATTTTTAGGTAGGCCATTAGCAGGAGAGATGTAGATCTCGTGGTTAAATGAATCATTAGACATTTGCCACCGAAGAGCGCACATCACTACAGACGACTGCTTAACTTAGACATTAAGCGCCATTAAAAAAAAGAGACATGCACAGAAATCATCAAAACAGCATATCCTGATTTGCCAAATTCAATCTTGTGTGTGTGTGTTAAATGTTCTAATTGTTTTGTTTTTCCTTCGGCATCTCATTCTTGATGACCATCACGATAAGCTAAGCAGGAATGAAGGTTAATAACAATTTCACATTATCTAAAGAAGGCATTCTTAAGAAAAAATACAGAAAGGAAAACAGATAAAAAGCCTCATAATTCCAATTTAGAGCTCGAAAGAAAGGTTAATTAGATCCGTGTGACAAACACACCTGTTTGCGTGGATGCCAGAAAGAAAGGTTATCTCTGGTTCTTACATCTCTGGGGTTCTAGCTTTCAATATTTCAAAACAAAAGAGATCACTTACACCCTCCCTGCTTAATTATTTCCTCGAGTCACGGCAGGGCTTCTGCGCTGTAATATCATGAAAAATGAACAACGGATGACAGCGGTTTTGACAGGTTCCTATTAATCCATTCAGCCATTTGCTTGTCGGTGCTGACCACACTCATATATCATACATCATACATGAACGATGCTTTGTAGAGATGTTAACGGGGAGGAAGGGTAGTATGACAAACAACTATATCCTGTACACCTCATTGGTTGCATGCGTCACCGAACATGCAATGTGATTAGTACTGCTTGATTTAAGACACCACGATCTGGTTGCAAATGAGCCCTCATGATCTGTTTTTTTTTTAATAAATTGGCTGATTCTCAAATTAGAGTTAACTCCTCGCTCACTCTGTGAATCGAGTGGTTAAATAAGACTATACTCAATGAACCACAAGTCATTACTTTCCAATTCAAAATGCGTTGTGTATTTAAGGTTGCACACTCACAACTGAGTTAAAATAAAGTGCCAGAATCAAAACTCTGTAGGCATAACTTTGAGCTCTGAAATAATGAATGAGGTGTGATACAAAATTTCATCAGCTGAGAAACAAGGTGGAAGATGTATGTTCTCTCACACACACAGAGTCATTTTTGAAAGATGAGACATTCTTGTCAGTGTTCACCAAGACAAATAATCAATCTCCCAATGCCCTGCTGTTCTCATAAATCCAAAATGACTCCTCCTTTAATATTTTCTGCACTCAATAAAATATAAATGACACCCCACCTAAACTTCTCAGTAATGAATCATCAATGAGTCATTTCTCACATTTGGTGAATCGGAAATGACTCCCTCCCGAGTGATTCTCTTTGATAAATCATGAAAAATGAAGGCAGCACTGATTCATAAATTATAATGTAGAATGTGTGGATTCTGCTTGAAGTTCATGGATCACAGAAGAGTTCAGTGATCAGAAGGCTTCAGCACAGGACATTCTGCTTGATTATTTACATTTGTTGCGTTTGAGACACAATCTAGCCCAATCGAGCTTCTCTTACATGACAAAGGTTTTCAACAGCATGTGGCCTTGTGCAAATAAATATCTTTTCAATAAAATATTCTACTTGGCTTTTTTCCCCTGCTAAGACAAAGATGTATTTCCATTACATATTTAGCAAGCAGAGCCCACTTAGTGACAAAAGATGCCCATATAATAGAAAACAAAGCTAAACAGACTGTTTTGGTTTCCAACATTTTATTGTTCTTATGCATTGCTTGCATCTACCTATTTTATTACTGCTATTAAAATTATGAATCCATTTTTTTTCTTTTGTAAAAGGCAAAAAGTTGCTCATACTGATTTCAAACTTATGGATTCATTAGTTTGAATATACATTGAACCAAACACTATCATATCATCTTAGTTGATAATTCAGTATATATTATTTTTGACAAAACATCCCATGTTTCAGTTGTGACAGCACATTTTTGGTAGTGACAGTAAAGTTTTGATAGTGACCACATCACATTACAGAATTTTAACTCACATACTAAAACACTACTAAAACATAAAATACTAAAAATTTTGTTTATTTCCACCCAAATAAAGGATTATATGTACCTTTTTGTCACTACCGAAACAATTATGAACCGTTTCTATCGTGACTGTTACGGTAATGACAATTTTAGGTACTTTTGAGCCCAGCTCAAAGTTGCTAATCAGCAAATGTTTAGCTAGCAGAGTTCCAAAAAGTTGTACACACATAAAAACTACATTTTATGGAATAACACCCCAAACAAAAAGATGTCACTACTGAAACTTCACCAAATATTTCGGTCGTGACTGTTTCACTAATTACAATTTTAGATACTTTTAAAACCTAGCTCGAAAATGCTAACCAGCAAATGGTTACTTAGCGCAGTTCTGAACAGTTAACAGTTGTACACATAAGCAAACTAAATGTTTTGGAATTACATTTACATTTAGCAGATGCTTTTATCCAAAGCGACTTACAAAAGAGGACAATGGAAGCAAAAAAAGAGTGCTTAATTGCAGAAAAAAAGATTTTTAGGCACATTTACCTCAAAATGATAAGGCCTATCAACTCAAAATGTAGCTATGGCAGAGAGGGACACATAATTATTCCAGATTATAAATGTAAGGGTGTAGTTAAAATCAGTCAATGGACTAAAACATACACTGTTTCGGTAGTGACATGAAAATGCAGGACATTTCTTTAACAAAAAGTTTTATAATAAAAAAAGAAGAAGCTTTCTTATAAGATATATTAAATTAAATTAAATACAAAAAAGTATTTCTATATCATTTCACAAGTTAAAATTTAGTTGTTCGGAACAGCCACCTCCTAATTGAAATTACCCAATAAATGATCATTTTATATATCAGGGGTCGCAAGTAAGTTTCGCCAAAAAAAAAAAAAAAAAAGACTGCAGGCCAGAACAAAATCAAAGGACAATTTAAGAAATTAATTGATGAAAAGACAGACTGTTACAGTGTCTTTTGTAACTGGTAGTGAGCTGTTACTCCAGTGTATATACAGGAATCATGGAGTTAAATTTAATACCTTTTTAAGGACTTTTTATAACTATTTCAATACATTTTATGACCTCATTGCCACTTCAAGTTTTAATTGGTTACATAGGCAACACTTTAACTTACATTTACTAACAGTCTTAGTTTGTGATTACTCCTTATCAATGCAACATCCATTCGGCACAGCCATTCAGAAGCGCAGAACTGCACTGCACTCTCAACGAAATAACCAAGTTTATAATCTAATTCATAAACATGAAACCTTTTAAAATGTTTAAAACTAAATACTGAGTGACTGATACCATCTTTGTCATGGAAAACATTGTTGGTTTGCAGTTTTAACATACAGGTATGTTTGCTTAATTTTTTCTGAGGTAAACTATCTGTTGTTGCTTTCAGAATGGCTATAAATGTCACGCAAAATCATATTCAAACTCACATTAGACACTTTTAACATTGAATAATCATCGCGTGTTCCAGCGTTGCGTAGTAGGACACAATGTTATATTGTAAGATGTGCTCGCTTTACACAGAATGCATGTGATCGCGAAATCGAAAGTGAACGGCAAGCGATTATTCAAAGGCAATTTAAATAAATTGTGAGTAACTGTTGCTGTCATGACAGATCTATTTCAGAACCAGCCACTATCAAAATAATCTGGCTGCGGGTGCGGGCCAGATATTATTGCTGGCAGGCCAGTTTTGGCCTGCGGGCCGCCTGTTGCCGACCACTGTTATATATATTAAGCTTACTGATATTTTAAATATTATTATGTGTTTCAATAGATAATAGAAGGATCTTAGTAAACATCTAACATCTACTTAAATGCTTTTTAAATGTGTTTTTTGGTTGTGGGACAGCAGTATGCACCAGTTCTGTAGAATGGCCCATATATATGCTTGTATAAGGATATAGGATAGCTATATATCTTGAAAAGGTGGAAAAGACTACTTCGAGTCCAACCCTTAGTGGCTGCTGAGATTAACATATTTTGCAGATGCTTAAGAAGGCATGTTCACCTCCTGACACCCATTCTGAGAATTCACTCCCAAGAACTATGAACTGAAGTCATTTTTTTATGAAAACTTTCTGTTTCCACTATTAAGACCCCTGGCTGGCTGAGCTGAGCTGATCTGCTTTAGGTCATTCTCTACAGACTGCATGAATAAGCAGATGTCAGGTAATATCGAACTTGAGTTTTCCTTAAGGCTGGCTTTCTCTCAAAGATGCAGCACTGCAGGGGCTTCATGACACATTCATTCACCATCACCAACCAGCTCCTAAATACATGCAGTAAGTGATATGATGAGCCAACAGAGAAAAACACCTGTAGCCTAGGCCAAGATCTGATTTAGAAAGGTACAGCGAATATTTAGTATATCACCAATTCTCAACTCTTTAACTACAAAACATATATTCATTTGAACCTTAATGAAGTGTAGTCTGAGCTACACTTTAGAAAAATAACATCAATCCACTTTACTTGATCCAGAGTGTCACTCAGTGTGCTATTAAAGTGTAATTTGTGAGTATGTGTTGGGTGAGAGAGGTAGAGGAAAGTATCAGCCTGCTTTAAAACATCTAAAGATGTACATGGTTTTACAGAGTGATCGTGAAATCAATATCACACAGACACCAGCTACAATACAGTCTTACAATGAACACAGCAAGACACTATAATCACATATCACAAACTCATTACTACACAACCTCCAATAAGCCTCTTTCCACCATCTAAAGAAAGAGCTCCTGTCAGTAAAGTAAGCTAATATAATAGTGCCTTCAAGTATATTTTAAAAGGATTACCAGTAAGATAACTTCTCCACATTCAAGGTCACCTTTATCTCAGACGTTTCTAGTAAAATTACTTTACTAAAACAGACACATGAGCCAATTGTTTAGATCTAAACTTTCTTGACTCAAAATCCCCCCATTGTACAACACTATTTTCCAGCATAGGCTCATTGGAAATACGTGCCTCTATACATTTCTGCAAAACTGAAAAAAACATACCTATATGTACGAATCATTGCAGTTTTCTGTTGAAATGAAAGTCATCCTGTAGCCATTTAATGCCAATACTGTCTAGAAGGAATAATTGAGATTTAAGACACCACATTTGTGATTTGTTCTTCCTATTCCCACAGTGCATTGATTTACCATTTAAAGGTTCATTCTAGAAAGGTCAAGAGCCTCAAGATTCAAGATTTTGTTATTGGCAGACACTTTAAAATTAAAAAAGTGCCAATAAGAACACAATGCCAACACTGCACTCAAGTCCTATCTTGCACGACTGTACTAAGTGCTAAGATGACAGCACAAGCTGCCACAGGAACAGTGCTAATGCAATCGTGCTAATTAGTAAATGTTTGTGTAAGAAAAAACTAATTTAATTACACTAATTTAATAACATAGCAAGTCTTTAAACCATAGTGGCTAAAAATACAGACGGCAAGTTCATTGGGCTGGAACAAGAGTGCAACGCTGCAAAGCTGCTGCTGTCAGACTTACCACCCTGCTGTGAAGGCCTGGCAGATATCACACACATACACGCTTACCTAAAAAAGAAGAGAGAGGAAAAATTATTTTAGACGCAAACACATACACGTGCATATTGTACATGCACATATATGAAAAGCGGAAAGGTGGGACCATAATAGTTTCATTCTTGTTTATGAATCCTATTATGCAGTTCGGCAATGAGATTCCACAACAAAAGTACAGTATTTGCAGACATACACAAATCTATTAAACTCTCGACATCCTCTGCTTTCACTGACTGCATGTCAGCGGAAAACACACTTTTAATTCTGCACAATAGCAGGAAGAGACTAATTCCACCGCTAATCCAGACAGAACAGAGGCAAGCGCACAGCAGGCCGGAAGAGAGACGGACTCGCTTATCAGCAACACTATAACCAGAGACAGGACAGCAATCAGGAGGGGAAAAGATAACGGGGAGGACTTTCTTCTCTGTCTATTTCAGAAGCTCAGCCCACGAAAGGAAAAGAGAAATTGACTATTTTGGAATTCTATTCTCTGTGAAAAATAAAAAGCTGTTTTTAGTACTCCCCCCAAAAAAAGGTTTGGAAGACTAATGAAACCCTCTTCCTGGTTCTTCCCATGAAATAATTTCAGTGTACCATGTTGTAATTTTGCATTTGTATATACGTCTGTAACAATAAAAAATCATAACCTCAACAACCAAACCCAGAAAGTGCCTACAAACGAACTGCTATTGTGGTGAGAACACTTTAAATGGATGATCTGAAACTATAGTTTGTTGCATAAATCCCAAGTGACTAATTATGTGAAAGCCTCAGAATAATTACTTGACTTTTAAATTGGGATTTTTTCGACATTCCCTAACTTTATTGACCTGGATTATACAGTGTTTGCATGTGCATTGCAGAGAATAGACAAGACAAGCGTTTGAGGTTAAAAAGTAAATAAATTGTCAATTTGTTTAGAAAATGACAGATCGTTTCACTAGATAAGACCCTTCTTCCTCTGCTTGGATCGTTTAGAGCCCTTTGAAGCTGCATTTGAACTGCATTTTGGATGCTCAAATTTGTTGAAGCTAACACCATTGAAGTCTACTATATGGAGATAATTCCTGAAATGTTTTCCTCAAGAAACATAATTTTTTTACGACTGAAGAAAGAAAGACACAAACATCATGAATGACAATTGAAAGAGTAAAATATTTGTAAATGTTTGTTCTGGAAGTGAATTTCTTCTTTTGACTAGGGCTGGGTAAAAAAAAAAAGTTTTTTTGATTTTAATCAATTCTCATTTTTATGAAACAATATCGATTCGCAACACAATTAGCTTAGTGCTTTGTTACATTTGATATGAAACAAAGTCTCAGATTTCAAATTCTGTCCATTTTATTACAGCATTCAAACAATAAATGCTGTTTTGGCGTTGTGTGTTCTAATGCAGAGTGACAGATCGCTGTAGCGACTCAGTTCAAGAGAAGTGGCGTGAACTGATGATCTCCTCCACTTTAACCAGTTACAGCACAAAATAAACATAAATAAACAACAGAGGATATGTTAAAAGAAAGAGTATAAATGACCAAAATCCGTATCCTGTCTCGCTCAATTAGTGTTTCAACTGCACCAAGATGTCTGTAAAACAGCTTGCAAACAATGTCACGTAACATCACATTTACCTCAGAAAAAAACATATTCTGTGACCATACACTCATTAGTCTGCTGGAAAAAATAACTCTAGAGAGGAGCTTTTTGGTATTTTACAGCATTAGTTGTGAGATTTCTTTTCCTTGAGAAAATCTGGGATGTATTGTACCTGATATATATATCCAAAATATTGAATTTTGGATATATATCTAATCTAATCACAAGCTTGTGAATCAAAATCAAATTGTAAAACTTCTGTCAAAACCCAGCCCTAGCTTTAACCCTAGATCTCACTAAGGTCACACTGTAAAATCTTACAAGTAACAATCTTAACGAAAAGAGAAAAAGCATTTTAGGATAAAGTACATCCTTGTCTGTGGTGGTCTGTGCTCTCCTGTGGTGTGGATGAACATCTATAAAGACACAGGTCTGAAAAGAGGAGACATTGATTAGTCAGTTTAGTGGTAACGTGTTAATGTGAAGCACATCTAAAGCAGCATGGGGTTACAGCTAGCAGAAACAGTTGAAGAACAGTATGAGGTGTTGGATCTCTCATTCAGGCATCAATAATTAAGCAGCAGACATGCACTAATGAGGACCTGATACCATTCAGGAGATACCACTCAGGCTACGTGAAGATCTATGGCCCTCATACAGACAGATATTTCAGCCATTACAATCCATCTATCTCTTTTCCACCTCTCCATTCTTCTCTGTCAGAGTTTTGAATACCCTTTTGTGTGCCCAGCCTCTTTCTTCTTTGTTCTATTTTAAATTATTTCAAAAGCTCAATTATACACATGCACATACTTACACTTCATATTTATCTACCTTCTGTGTTTAAAAAAAAAAATAAAATACGTTCAAATTCATTTTAAAACATTTTTTAAAATGAATAGCATTAACGGAATAGTGGATCAAATATCATCCGTTTGAGACATGTACGGTAAATGTCTGAAATCAGCAGATAACACATTAATATGGCTGTTTAAGGAGGAGGTTGACAAGAGCAGTAAAGACTGTTACCGATCTCATGCATCAACCTGCCAGCTCTTTCCCCCTCTCTCCGTCAATATCTTTCTCTTCCTTCTGTCCCCCATCAAGATAGAGCTTAATGATGCTCGTTAATCAGAGCACAGTCCTGTGTGTAACAAAAGCCAGCTCTTCACATATGTATTCTGCTCCAGAAATGAGCAGAACTGAAATTTTAGTTTTACGCAATGGGACAGTGACAACATGCAGTCATTTCATGTATGTATACATACACTCATAGTCCATAATTTTGGACTATGGGGGTGTCATTATTTAAATGACATTGAACTGTTGCTATTTTTACTGCAACACAACTCAGAAAATAAAATACTGATACGATGCCACATTGTGCAGCTTTACATGTGTTGTAATTTTCAGTCGAAGGACAACAAGAGAAGTAATGTAAGTCTTCACTGCTTTTCCTAGCAATAAGAAGAGGAGCAAAGAATGGGTAGAGATGCCTGTGGATAATTTTTTTTTTTCTAAAGACCCGCATCTTTGTTCTCTCCACTTCAGCCATTTCTCCACAATCTACTCATTTTCTTTGGACTTCTTTCTTATAACTTGATTTTGGGCTGTAGATTAAAGTTTAGTCTTTAACACACAACAAGCACTAAAAGAGATTAAAAAAAATTGTCTTTGGTAAGTAAATGAACTTGATGGGTGACAGTAACATGTTTTTTTTTTTTTTACAACAAAACCTAACCAATTGCTACTAAAAACTAGCCCAAATCTATCTCAATTGTGATACGGTGGGGGGTCCCCTGGTAAAAATTCGCATTCGGGGAGGTAAATAATCACACTATTGGGGTTGCTTCAACCAGCAGACATGAAAAACAACCCGTGGCAACAGCGTTAAAGTAACCCAATTCCACACGAAAATCATGAACTTGGCAACACTTTACATGATTACAGACAAACTGATGGAACTATAGTCTGGTCCTTTTTGTGTAAGTCATTTAAATCAAATTATCTAGCAAAGATGGTTCTAACAAGTCTTGTAAACGATTAAAATGTTCACATTCTAAAAATTACCTTGAGACTTTTTTTAAACAATTATGGTCAGGCTTATAACTGCCAGTTCCAACACTGGAATGAATAGGAATAAATGCACTGATGTCCTTACCTAAGAGCTGAACAGAGATTTTAAAATCTGAAAACATGTTCAAGCAAGTCTTCAGCTTGATCTGCGGTGTGTGTGGGTGCAACTGAACTCCCTGCTAGGACTGACTGATGATCATTTATTCATATCCATCATTATTTCTACTGGCCATCATATAAAACTCATGCATTTGAATCAAGTCTCATTAGATGGAGAAACCACATTGTAAAATGCTAAATGTAAAATGCTGTTCTCAACATGTTACTTCCATTATCTGGCATATTTGTGAGAGGATTATTCCCCACTTTCTAACTATATAATATAGTAATGCAAGTTAATGTTCTTAATGACTGTTATTATAAAGGGTCCCTGGAAGAGTCTAGGTGGGTGGTCTCTTAAAACATACAGCCCGAGACAGACAGCATACATGCACATACACAAACAAACAAAAAAATCTGTATATTTGCACCAAAAAGAGGTAAAAGGAGAAATCTGGAGGAAAAAAAATCCAAGAGGTGTCAAGATCTATGATAGCAGTCCAAGGTTTCCAGAGAAAAAAAAAAGTCAGTAACGGGACCACAGAGGTTATAAATTGTTTTCAGTCCCGATAACTGTGGCATTTTGGCAAGGATATACACATTTTCACCCTCAGGCCTGAGTGAAAAAAAAAAAGATCTCTTGAAGCTGAAGACATCAACAAATACACACTATTCCCATCTCTCTCTTTTTCAGCAGTTTGCTATGTGGGCTGCATGTCACACTACAGACTTATGCCTTAGGCCGCTGGAAACTCATCTTCAGCTTTCCTGCTTACTCTCAACACATCCATCTTGTATTCGTGCAAAAAAGTGCATCTATATGTGTGGTACAGCCTCAGGACATTTCACTGCTGAGTGCTCCATACAGACCTAGGAGCTCCAACATCTTGAGCTAATGACTAGAGCATCTATCACTATTGCACAGGATGGAGAGACAACCACTGAGAGACTTTTACAGACAAAACAACCTAAAATGTTGTGAAAATAATCATAAAATCTGGCTTTATGAAGAAAATCAGTTATTTAAACTAGGACTGTCATGATTGTTCAATTAAATCCGAAAAAAAAATCCTTGATTGCATTTTGCCCAAGTAACTGACAAAATACAAGAAGTGATATAGACAAAAATCCATGAAACACATCATTAGACCATTTTCCAAGGTTGCATGATATATAAAACCCATTTAAAAATCATAAAAGTAGCATAAAAACATAATGCTATTGTAATTTCACAAACGCTATGATTCAATTAAATAAATGTACTGTATGCGATGCAGGTTTAATATATGCGTGTAAGTTACGCATGTATGTGTCAGTGTGGCTCTGTTCACAGTAAATGCTGCTCCGCACAAACTGCTATTATTTACATGTGTGGGGTGTCTCAAACTACATCGCTGCATATTGCTTTAAGTTCGCGCTTATTATAACATTCATCTGGGAACGCAACATGCACCATTACATCAGATTTATAAGGTAAATCATTTATAAACTTACACAAAAATCGGACAATACATCAGTATATATTATAATTATCCGATTATTACTCGATTAATCGTCAGAATAATCGACCGATTACTCGATAACCAAAACAATTGTTAGAGACAGCCCTAATTAAAAAAATTACAGATATTATGCAAATTTACACTAATTTAAAATTTAATTACATGTTTCAATGTTTTTTTATGTTACCTACTTGCACTGTTTGCTTTAAATTTTTAATCAATGTTAGTAATAAAACAAAGTAAACTATTAAAATTGAGAACAATTGAGAAAACTTAAAGACTGCAAA
Source organism: Garra rufa (assembly GCF_049309525.1). Lineage (NCBI taxonomy): Eukaryota > Metazoa > Chordata > Actinopteri > Cypriniformes > Cyprinidae > Garra > Garra rufa. The sequence continues at coordinate 28,352,767 of NC_133373.1, forward strand.
TTAAAGTAATTTAATTTGCTCATGTATACATTTACACATTTTTTACTTTAATGAGTGTTAAATAGCAAATAAACAGTTAAATAATACTTTAGTCATTAAAATTGGCATCAAGAGCCAAGAAAAGCCTGCCTGACCTTGATAAAAAAGAACTTAAGTTCTGAATGAGAGACATTCATGTGGAAATCAAAAGGCAGCCAGGAAGAAGTTCCTGGCAGTACAACACATACTTGCAAGCGTTTGCCGTTATCCCTTACGGTCAGATGTGTTCAGTTTCATCCAGCAGTCATGTTACTTGGAATAAAACACAGTATCACCCCATCTGTCCACATCACTAAGCAGGAACGCAGGGATAAAACGTGTCTAGAGCATTCATTTGAGTCACACAAACAAACAGGAAGGTTCAAAGATTTTGTAGAGAAAGGAAAACAGACAGACAAAAAGAGCAAATAAAAGCATGAATAGCAAATGAGTTGCTCATGAAAGGCCAAGCTCAGATCTGAAGCTTCTCTGCTAAAGCACGCTTTTTATATTATACTCCCTCAGAGGCCAGATCAGTGTGTGTGTGTGTGTGTGTGTGTGTGTGTGTGTGTGTGTTTGAGACACATAAAACAGGAATGATGCATTATAAGTGCAAATGCATAAGCATCACTACTGCATACCACATTATTTTCTAAAATTTAAACCGAAACCCGCAGGATTCCATCCACAATGACAACTATTCTAGTTGACCTATGACCTATTATGTAAAAAAGGAGAAAGAAAAAAAGAGAAAGGCTCTGTAACAGAGTGCCTGAGGGAGTTTCTGGCATTTTGCCCTCACTCATCTCCCTCATTTTTCTGCTCCGTTTCTAATTCGCTCTCTTTTCGAAAGGTCAGAAATCTCAGCCTGTCCGTAACGACTGCACGTGAAAGAGCGGGTCAGGCCAAAGTCACAAGGATAATTTTAAGGTCAAATGTTATCTTGGCTGCAGACAACATGAGAAAGTAAGCCTGCTAAAGGCTTGATCTACAGGCAAGTAAAACATCAACACAGCAACACAAGGCCAAATCTGACTAAACCTCTCAGATTCATCCACATCACATCCAGTGCTGGAACTGACTGTGACACTGAATCTACCAAAGGCAAAATAAAGAAAGTTTTTTCAAGACAATGACTTTGACATTAGACACCAATTTTATCTTGATGAATTTACAGCTGCACTACGACAAAATTTAATAACAATAATGAAAAAAAAAATGGGTAGCACTTTATGGTCCTGTTCTGCATATACATTCTATGCACTCGTTGTAATTAAAATAACTGGATAATAACTAATAGTCTTGAACCTAAACCTAATCTTAATCCTTATATTAGTCAGTACTTTTTTGCATAGGTACACTTACTGTAAGTGAAACCAAAAATATGAATACAAACTACACATGGCAAATGCTGTCTAAAAAAAATAAATAAATAAATAAAGCTGCAAGCAGTGATTACGGGGTTCAAGCGCTTTAAGTAACCACTTAAATCAATGATTTAAAAAACATTTTTTAACAAATACAGGTAATTTGCCATAGAAATATGTTTTTAATGTTTATGACTGTTATAGCGCCAGCTATGTCACATGTGCTTACCAGGTTTAGTGAAGTTTTGAGTTTTCATTTAAGCTTTATTGGCTTTTGGGCATTTTTGGACATGTCCAATTTCAAACAAACCACGTTATAGTTTTCCAAAGAGTTATTTTTTTTTTTTTACCTTTTTTTGATAATTATTGATCTAGAGACTCAAGACAATTGCACCTAGGCCTATTTCGCAAAAGTGTTTTTTTTTTTTCACATTTTCTCAATCATTTAACAAACCTTTGATTAACAGCAGTGGTTCTAGAGGCAAAGTTGTTTGGAATGAGGAGGTCTTGTCATCACATTGTATAATATGAATATTGTGTGTGTGTGTAAAAAGACAATCATTTACGCCCTTAAAAAGTATGATATCTCCCTACAGTGGCCGATTTCTTTCAAATTTCTCACAGACCTTTAGGGCTATAAAGGTCATTGCACACAAGTCTGAAATTGTCATACATTTTTTCGCATTTGTCATCCTTTCCTATCAAAATGCTTGCTACGGATGTGAAAACAGAAAATCGAACCTGATCTGAACTTTTTTATGACGGACGAAAGTTTCGGAGGCAGTGTGCAAACATGATTGACATTTTTATGATTGGTCATATTTATTTTTTAACGTGCGAAGATTTTGGATAAGAATTTCAGACTCAGTGTGCAATGACCTTAAGTCAAACAAGGCCCACCGAGTTTCGTTCCGATCAACCTCCGTTAAGCTTGTCTAATAGGTGCTCTAAGTTCATCGGCCTACGACGGCCATGTTTTTGAGATATGCAAATGTCCTCAAAGTCACTTGTGGCACTTTGGACCAAGACCGTGCATACCAACTTCCATGTCAACAGGACAAACTGGAGTGTAGTTCTGGTAATTTTTACGTTTATATCTCATTCCATTGAAAAGTTATAGCCATTTTAGTAAAAGCAGTCATGCCCCATTTAAACATTTTGATGGACGGTCGAAAGTTCAACTTTTTAAAATTATTGATATTTACTCTCCAGAGAATCTTCCTGCACTGGTTTGGTTCTGATCGGGTAAAAAACCTAGAACTAGCTTGCAAAAGTAGGTTTTTCAAAAAACGCAAAATACCTGAAAATTTCACCCATTTCCAAAGACACAGGACACTAGAGCCAGAGACGAACCATTTAGGAGTTAGTTATGAGTAATTTTGTATTTTTGAGCACTGTACAAACTTGAACCCCTAATGATAGCTCCCACTTAAAATAAAATAAAATATAAAATAAAATGTAAAAAATACAGTTAATTTTGAGCTAAAGGCTCTAACTATATTAAGATTGCTACACCTATACACAAACACATAACAACTGAGGCACAACATATACCAGGCGTCCCTGCTGTTTTTAATCACACTAAATCTTGAAACATGATTCATACTTGAGTGAATTAGTTCCGAGATGTGCATCATTAACCTCAGATCATCAACTCACAGAGCACAAAATTAGTCTGCCATTATAACACCATCACTTCAGCAGCCTCACAGATCACAGGTCAGTCAATGTCTTCCCTCGTAATGCTCCTGAACTCCATCTGAACTGATACAGGCCTCATTAACTCAACTAAGATAGTAATTACTGCTCTGAGATCAGCTACGTAATTACCTGATTGTTTGATTGGTAAATCTTTATAGTGGTGCAGCTGTCTGAGCACTGTGGCTAAATTAAGATCTTTTCCGCAATAAATAAACAAGGATGGTCAACAACTCTTAGGAGTGAATATTGCTGTTCTTTTTTTTTTTTTTTGAACAAAAAGACCGGCAGTGATCTTCTCCTCAAATCTTAACAGGCCAACTACAAAAGCAGATGAAGTCTCTTGTCTCAGAGATGGATAAGAGGGTAAAAAGCTAATTATGGATTACTTCAATATCTTCCAAAGTTAGAAACCGCCTCAGGCTGCAAGTCTGCAATTTCCCGGTTCACTGAAATTAATGAAAGAGATAATTTGATATGATTCAGCATAGTGACACATCAGCAACACACACAAAGAGAACAAGGAAAGGAAGTAGAAATCAGATTATCAGACATCAAAAAAATATACAGTAGAGAGAATGGTTTACCGTGGTAAGTAATACATTTCTGATCACACTTGAAAGAATGATTCAGTCAACAAATATTTTTAGTATTTTCACAGTGTATGATCAGAGCTCACTCATTCACGGTGAGGTACGAAATCACATCTGTCGTGACCGACAGTCAAATTGCTTGATTTTTCTCATGTTGTGCGACATGAAACTGCTAGATTTTTGAGTGCTTTCAACCAAACGTACCACAAAGACATACACAAGCGTATCAAATACGCCAGCAGATTACATATTACATTACCACTCAAGATGGCCCTGCTGCCAAGCTAAACACATCTGCTCTGAAGAGATGACAATCATCCACAACAGTCATCCACTTTTTCCAAGATCAGGAGGTAACCACATATACACACGAAAAGACTTGTTCTGGTACATGACAAGATTGCTGCACCCTCCAAGACTCATTCGGAATTACAGTTTGTGATGGATCAGTAAGTTTGATCTATCACACCGAATTCATTATCAATTCACTTGTTTACATGCTCATTTACTCATAAACATTTCATAAGAATGATTTCTCCAGTCAGGGGAGTTTAAGAGGGTGTTGGAGTCCGAGGCAGAGAAAATGATGGTGTGTCGTTCACACTTGAACGCTTTTGAACTTTATAATT